>NC_139964.1:3968639-3993639 GCF_963993115.1 Abramis brama | reverse complement strand
ACAGATGAACGAGCTGCTGCTCCTCTCATTCACTGAACAGGGCAGACGCAGGGAGAAAGCAAGACCTCGCGCTCTCTCAACATTTGGAGCTTACTGAGGTTTGTCCAAAAAGTCGCTAGATTTGTCGCTAGTCGCTTTTTTGAAAAAAATGTCGCTAAAAGGGTCTGAAAAGTCGCTAAAATAGCGACAAAGGCGCTAAGTTGGCAACACTGAGCGCAACCAGAAAAGTCCGTTTTAGCGAATCAGCGCGCAGTATACAGGTCAGGTGACAAGGCTGTTAGTCACTGTCAGACTCTTCGAAAAGACGCGCTAGCTGAGAGGAGTTTCGTCAAAGCGGACTGAAAGCGATTGAGGATGGATCGATCTTCTTCAGGGCGTAAAAGGAAAATAAAAGCTGAAACATTTTCAGGGAACCTTGCTAAAGCAGCACGGTAGTGGTGACGGAAAAGCTCCCTGTATCAGTGTAATCACAACAAAGTCAGACGTCTAAATGTAAACTGAGGAGATTAATGTTACAAAGATTAACCGAGTGTTTTATTATGTATCATAGCAATTACTTGGCTTTGTTTAACTCTGAAACATGAAATGTGGAGTCATCTGCTTTTGCAAAAAAAACAACAACAAAAAAAATAAAAATAATTTTTAATATATAAAAACATACTTTCAGTGAACTTTATTTTTGTAAGTTGCCTGTAATTTTTGAGTTATTATTACTTAATCAAAACAGCCCAGCTGCATTTTGATTGATATTACTTCAAATGCACACACACACACAAAGCAAAAACATGAAAAACATGATTTATGAAAATGAACAAGAATGGAATTATCTGTTTTTGCAAATGAACTCTTCTGTTGTAAATGTCCTAATTGGGAGAGGGTGTGCAATTTTCAAAGAGTTAAATTAAATGTTCATGTTATATATTTTGGTTGCATGTATGAGTTAACTGGTTGTGTAAACTTGGCACATAATATGTAAATATATCGTATCGATAAATCGATTGATATAGCACTGAATCGAATCGTAATCGTATAGCAGAATTTTTTGAGTTAACGGCAAATATCGTATCGCTGGCTGAGAGAATCTATATCGTATCATATCGTGATGAACTGTCCGATTTACACCCCTATTAAATATGGAGTCATTTCAGCCTCAATAAGCCTGTTAACCATTGTCACCATTGTTGAGATTCATACGCTGATTGTTGATATCTGTGTGTTATCGTAGACTAACTTTTCATTCTCATGTTTGTTAAAATCTTCTAACTGATTGTTAAAATATTGCTGGATCTCACGCTGCAGTAACACAGGGTTTGTGATGAGAATATATTAATGGATCAACACAACTGTCAGATTCAGAAGACATCAGTGAATCAGTCTATTTCATGATGATTATAAAACCATCAACAGGAAACCATCATCACCTGATCTCATTTCACTTTAGCTTTCTTTGCTGCTGCAAATGTGTTTGACAAACACACTGTCACAGCGGCCAAAAAAGACAAAAGATATAATAAGAGTTAAGAGCCCAACTAATGGAAACATTAATCACTGTTATGGTGACTTCAAATGAACCAGAGTTAAACCTCTGTTAATTCTCAATAAAAACTTTTGTAGACGTCTGCCAGAAATAAAGTCAGTCTGGTTAGTAATAAGTGAAGCTGGTAATGCTGTTTGTGGAGTTGTTTAATCCTCCTCTGCTGAGATCTTCACAGATTTAATGTCTTCTTTTCTCTTCAGTTGATTTCATCTAAGACTGTGTCTGAAGTCAGTTGTAGTTCTTGAGCCCTGTCTTACACCCAGCGCAATGCAGTGCCAAGTGCGACGCAACTGTTTTTTTGCTAGCTTCAGCCCGTTATCATTAAGTTATCATTTTCACATCCTGCGCCACATTGTTTAAATAGCAAATGCATTTGCGCCCATGTATACACCCATGTGCAGCTGGTCTGAACACAAAGTGTGTGTTCAGGTGCACTGTGTTGGCACATTGGTATTTTGAGGCAACAAAATGACGCAGGGATGTGGGAACTATATTGTGAGAGGGGGGGCAGGATTCTTGAGAATCTTGGGATTTTTTAGAAAATTATGTAATTAATGACTAACCCTCGTGTCGTTCCAAGCCCGTAAGACCTCCGTTCATCTTCGGAACACAGTTTAAGATATTTTAGATTTAGTCAGAGAGCTTTCTGTCCCTCCATTGAAAATGTATGTACGGTATACTGTCCATGTCCAGAAAGCTTATACAGACATCATCAAAGTAGTCCAAGTGACTACAGTGGCTCAATCTTAAGTTTATAAAGCGACGAGAATACTTTTGGTCACTTCCCCGGAGCAGGGCGTGAGCTCAGGGCCTTGCTGGGCTTGGTTCATCTGGTCGTGCTCGTGCGTAAAAACATCGGTTCTGAGAAGCAGTGTTGTGCAGTGTTGGGAGTAACGCGTTACAAAAGTAATGCAATACAGTAACATATTACTTTTTGCTGTAACACAGTAGTGTAAGGCATTACTAATAATTTTTCATTAATATTTTACTCGGTACATGTTCAGTAACGCTTGCGTTACAACACACTTTTAGCCCAAAATTTAATTGTTCAAAAAAACAGCAAGACCACGAGACATTACTGAATGAAAAGTGCAAGTAAGTTATTACCTGTTCGTGGTCAGTCAATAGCCGCGTGTGGTGTCCAAGTTTGTAAATAAAGACTAAATGACAGCTCTGCGCTCGCGCTGGCCAGTGGAAAAGCGGCTAATGGACAAATACGAGATGGACGTATGCGCATTAGCCTACTCTGTTTGTTCTGTGTTTTCTTTCTAACCAGTTAGGCTATGTTTAGGTGGTGTTTTTCATCATGTTTTCATCACGCAATCATGTTTTTGATGCGGTGGTGACGCGTACGTAAATGGGTGGCGCTGGCGCTGCCAATAAAAGCACCCAAAAGCTGTCACAAAGAACCGGCAAAAGTTATGATTATGAATATGTCAAATATAGCAAGGAGACATTTTAATTGTTTATTAATAAACAAGTGTTTTCTGTGTCGTTTGCTGAAAAAGTTGACGATGCTGTGTTAGCTATGTCAAATATGTATAGCTAAATCAAACACATTTTAATTCAGATTCTAAAAATAATTCAAGGGATCTGTTACCACTACATAATTTAATACATTGTTGTAAATTAAAAATTCTAAATTGTTAATTTGATTAAACCTTTTAAGTTGCCAGCATTATTTTAATGAGTTGTCATGACAGATTAATGTTGATAATTACATCAACTTAATAATGTATGTAATTTAAACATAAATATATGTGTTGATTAGTTTAAAACAATATTTACGTTGTAGCAACCCAATGAAATTGGCTTGATTTATTCATTTTTCCACATCATTTGAGTTCAGAATTTCAAAGCTCCTCCCCCACTTAAAGGACAATTCCAGTGAAAAATGAACCTAGGGGTAATTAACACATGGTTACGGAGTCGATCGTTCCCTGAGATGCGTTTTCATGATAATCGAATATAAAGAGTTTTATCTCTAAAAACAGATGATCTTATAACGCTAGTATATGGGGCACAGAGTAAGTAAAAGTAAATCGCTAGTTAATACCACTAACAAGGCTCAAAATAGCCTCACACTAACACGGTAACATAATGAGGGTCCCTACATGCAAACCGAAGCATTGAGAACTTTGTAAGTGTACAGACAGTTTAATAAGAAGATACTTTATAAAGACAGTACATTACGCGTTTACAGACAGGCGTCATCTTGGAAAACAGTCTCGACTAATCGAGCCACGAACGCCGTGCTAAGTGAGCTGGTCAATAGGAATTACGTTTGTGAAATCTAACGTAGCACGGCGTTCGTGACTCGATTAGTCGAGACTGTTTTCCAAGATGACGCCTGTCTGTAAACGCGTAATGTACTGTCTTTATAAAGTATCTTCTTATTAAACTGTCTGTACACTTACAAAGTTCTCAATGCTTCGGTTTGCATGTAGGGACCCTCATTATGCTACCGTGTTAGTGTGAGGCTATTTTGAGCCTTGTTAGTGGTATTAACTAGCGATTTACTTTTACTTACTCTGTGCCCCATATATAATCACATTATGAAATAAATGATTTCTAGAACAGGCTGTCAGGTTTAGATTTTTTATCTGTTGGTATTTGATCGAATCCGTGATGCCGTGTATCTGAACAAGATGTCCTGAGGGTTGTTCCATAAAAGACGCTTAGAAAAGCGGGGATTAAACTCCAAAACCGGACTTGAATGAGCCTAACAAATAAGTTGGGGCTAAAGTGGTTCCATAAAAGGTAATTGAAGTTCACGCAATCTCACTAATTTGATCCAGGTTTATCAAGTCTAGATAATTGCGTGTGCACGCGTTTTTGAAGCAGCCCTAGAGGTCGATCGTGGATCAGATCGATCCACCATCAAACAGCGTATATTTTATGCTGGGTTTTTTTCCCCCTCAGTGCAAAACTTACATTTTACAGTTATATTCTCCATCTGTAAATGTTAGAAAGTCATGCAAATGTATCCATTTTGCTGCTAATCTTCATATTGAACGAGCGCTGCTGCGCGCATGCGCGCCAAATAGGAGCGCAATAATTCTGACTAAAATATACATTTTGCTTGGAAAATTAATACGCGATATTTTAACTGAGTTTGAACTATTTTAAGTTTGCTTTATGAAACAGAATCCACAGACAATAAGTCTGACTAACCAAAATAAGCCTGGCTTGTATTCTAATCTTGTTTTATGGAACAACCCTCTGGACATCTTGTTCAGATACATGGCATCACGGATTGTGGTGATGACATAACTTCCTGTTCAAGCACAGGTTTGCGCACAGGTGACATCACCACCAGGCCCCGCCTCTGCCAGGCACACACATGTCTATTTTTAGACAACTATGTGAAAGGGGAAATTATCTTCAAATCTTTGATGTGAACAAACTTGAGCAACTTACATGTGTGGGGAAACAATTCTGCACACTTTAAAAACTCACAAATGGAAGTCTGGGAATGTTGTGGTGATCAAAACATGCATTCTGTTCAAAATCACCTCATTTTTAAAAACAAATACTTGATTTTGAAGAAATGTATAAATGGTCCACAAAATGAATCACTACATAAGCTCTTAGATCATAAGATTTTCAAGTTAATGAGAAAATTAATGAATTAGTCAGATTCCAAATTCTTGACTATTACTGAATAAACACTAATTTGAGACAGACAAACAGACATTCAAATATTAACGCTCCAGAAACACTCTCAGAAAAGAAGGTACAAAAGCTGTCACTGTGGCAGAGGTCCTGGACATCTTGTTCAGATACATGGCATCACGGATTCGATCAAATACCAACAGATAAATAATCTAAACCTGACAGCCTGTTCTAGAAATCTTATAACGGAGAACAGGATGGAGAGATTCTGTATGGAGGAATGGTCTCTGATCTCTTGTCAGGTGTTCTCCAAACTCATCTGGCATTATAGGAGAAAACTCAGAGCTGTTATCTTGGGAAAAAGTATTTAATAAAAGGGGGCAAACAATTGTTCCCAACGTGTTTTGGAGAAAAACATTTATTTCATAATGTGATTTCCCCCCCACTTTCAATTATTTTACTTCAATGAAAGGTTAGATTTTTGCACATTTTTTAAAATTGCATATTTATTTTTTACAGCCATATTTGATCATATTTACCAAGGGGGCAAACACTTTTTCACACCACTATAACTGTGAAGTGTTTCAGAAGCTGTTTCTTGAACTTGATGGACTGAAACCCAGTGCAAAAGTAATGCGTCTGAAGAACAGTATGTTCTGAAATCTCTACTTGTTCCGGAGGAAATTTTGTTCACTTTTTTTTTTTTTTTTCTGTAATTTGAAGTCTACTGTAGGCTGATCTTTGTGTTATATTTCATACTGCTTGAAAAACTGAGTATGCATACAAATGTTTTAAAGGCAAATCTGTAGGGCCAGTTTGTTAATAATTTGTGGGGAGCACACATTTTTGTTTTGTAAATTGTGCAAAGTGCAAAATTTTGAAACTCAATTTTTGAAACTGCAGTTCAAAATAAAATAAAAAGTTAACTAACAAAATTGTTGTTGAATTAATTTCTTACAAGCAACTAAATGAATGAACAAAAACATGAAGAAAAAAAAGCTAAACAATTAAAAGAACTTGAAAACTTGCATTTATAATTATGGTAATTAAGTACATAACACTGAATTTATTTTAAAATTTATGTAAAAAAATAGTTGGAACAACTTAATTTTTTCAAGTACTCAACTTAAAAAATAGAGTTTATGCTACTTACAAAAACCTCTGTCTAAAGAGTAAAAGGTAATTTGTCTAACTCAATATAGTTTGTTGGCTGAACGTATAATGTTATTAGAAGTTGTCATAACGCAAATATATTGATGCAAACTGTTGCGTTGATTTTTTTTGTTTGAACTACACAATATTTATATATATATATATATATATATATATATATATATATATATACAGTATATATATATATATATATATATATTAAAAAAACAACGGAAAACAAAAACAACGAAAAAAGCAGCTGGCTGACCCCTAAAGGGGTGGGGAAAAGGGGGAGGCGGCCAGGAGCACCGACTGTTTTTCAACTGGCTTTTAAAGGGGATGGGAGATGAGACTCTGATTGGTTTAACGCACGTAAATCCCAAAACACACCCATTACTCATTACTCATTAAGAGAATAGGGACAACCCTTTTAGACCATGCGCCGGGAGCGCCGACCATTTTCCCGTCGTTAAACTAGCAAAAGTGGATTCGGACTCGCCCTAGGTGAACTTGTGCCCTGCACTTTAGACCATGTGCTTAGATCGTGCTTGGATCTCTTCTTTCCTTCAGTGATTCTGCTTGTTTACAGGCTTATTAAGGCTGAGATGACTCCATATTTAATATACACAGACTTTGTGGCTCAGATAAGGTCCAGTTGTGGTTTATCTGTGGTCTTTGCTCTTGGCTGACATGTGGCATTGCTATGGCCTGCTTGTGGCCCAGATCTGGCAAACAGGAGCGGTCCGCCCAAGGGCCATCATTCATCGCTGCATGTAGGCCAGATCATCTTTCCACAGGTGCCAGATGTGGGCCGGATCTGGGCCGACACAATGTTGCTATGTGTGGTGATGACTGTCAGAAAAACAGGAACTAAAGTCTTAAACACTTTGTAGTGTGTTTTTGTGAAACCATAACTTCCACATTATGGAATGGAGCTGTATGAAAACCCAAAGCTTGCATGACGTAAGTGCTCGGCAGTGTGTTCATGACCTTTATGTGAAACACAGACTTTCCCTGACTGACCGAAAACACATCTGAGGAGATACAGAAGAATCTGTCAGCCTTTAGTGTTCCAGGAACGGCATGAGAAATGTCATGTAATGCTTGAAAATAAGCTATAATTGGAAGCACAGACATTAATCAGAAACACTTTTTCTGATTAATGTCTGTGAAAAAAAAAAATGAAAAAAAAGAAATCGCAGGTACATTTCATAATTACAAATAAACTCCCAGTAACACAGTGAATTAAACGTGGCATTTTGAAGTTGGAAACCTGAAATAAAATGTACAGTACTCAAAGAGTTTTTTACAGTGTAAGCGTAGGGTTTCCTACTTCCAGGTGAAACATGTGAACTGCAACTCGCAGTCACTGATGGATGCTTGTTTTGTTTTTAGAGATGGGTTTTCCAAAATGTGTCTTGTTTACTTTTCCCCAAAGTACAATCTGATCACGGGTCTGGAAAATAAAACAAAAAAAGACCCATCCACATTCAGGAAGCGCTACAGAGTCACTTTCAAAGGGGAAGCTGACAGAAATCAAAGAGAGTTAAGCCCTCATGTGATAGATGCATTACAGAAACACACACACACACACACACACACACACACACACACATACGTTTTCACACTGCTTCGGATTGATTACAAACACACCCTTAGATCGGCGAAGATAACGCGTATTGTTCAATAGGTCAGTGATGTCATTTGGGAAGTAAACAAAGGATCTGAGAAAGTGACTCTGTGCTGGTGCTTCACCTGTGGTGATGACATCACTTCCTGTTCACGCTCGGGCTCAGGCGCACAGGTTTGCACACAGGTGACATCACCAGGCCCCGCCTCTGCCAGGCACACACACGTCTATTTTTAGACAACTATGTGAAAGGGGAAATTATCTTCAAATCTTTGATGTGAACAAAGTTGAGCAACTTACATGTGTGGGGAAACAATTCTGCACACTTTAAAAACTCACAAATGGAAGTCTGGGAATGTTGTGGTGATCCTGAACACCATCTGTTCAAAATCACCTCATTTTTAAAAACAAATACTTGATTTTGAAGAAAAATATAAATGGTCCACAAAATGAATCACTATTCATAAGCTTAGATCATAAGATTTTCAAGTTAATGAGAAAATTAATGAATTAGTCAGATTCCAAACTCTTGACTATTACTGAATAAACACTCATTTGAGACAGACAAACAGACATTCAAAAATTAACGTCCAAAGTCCAAAGGTCATCTATTTTCATCTAAGTTGCGCAGTCGAGTTGATATTCAGCGTGTAGTGTGATTACTTCACATCAGTTCCAGAAACAAGAAATTAATTTAGATTGACGGTAACACTTTACAATAATGCTAGTTCGTTAACATTGGTTTAATACATTAGTTAACATTAACTAATAATGAACTGCACATATACAGCATTTATTAATCTTGCTTAATGTTAATTTCAACATTTACTTGTTGTTAACATTAGTTAATGCACTGTGAACTAACAATGAACAGCTGTATTTGTATTAACTAACGTTAAAAAAGATTAACAAGTAACAAATGTATTGCTCATCGTTAGTTCATGTTAGTAGATAGATATATTAACTAATGTTAACTAATGAACCTTTTGTAAAGTGTAACACGACTGACTAACATTTCTGTGTGTTTTTTCTCTGCCGTTGAACATAGAAGCCAAAGCAACAAGATTTGGCTCCAAGCAAAGCCCGTCTGCGCAGGTTTCGTTTTGTGTTTCGATGAAGTGGATCAGTTCGTCAGTGTCTGGGCCCAGTATAGACCACATTATTGAGTTATAGAAATGGCCAAATGGATAGGCTATTCATGCGTCTCTGTTTGTTGTAAACTTTACATTTATTGGCTGCTCTGCCATCAATGTCTGAGATGGCCAATCAAATCAAAGAAGGCGGGGCTTTACTCTTCACAGGAGATGAGAGGGAATTTTAGTTCCACAAAATGGACATGGAATATTGAATAATTTATTGTAAAGGATTTATCTGTGCACATTATTATTTTGTTAAATTCACGTTCTTTATAATCTTGAATCAAAATAACCTCCCCTCCTATTTGCAGCATCTCTTTTCTTATGACGTGGGCGGGGCGACCTGTCACTCACATAAGATCAGCCAATAGCAAACCACAACCATCCCATCAATTCCCCAGGGGCAAAATCAAGTATATGCACTATACTAAATATTATATTTTTACTCTTAAATCATTAAAATTTTACAAATATAGCATTATTATTAGAACTGCACTATATTAATAAGAATGAGTTGTTAATTTAAACATTTAATAATAATAATAATACCAGCTGACAGGTTTCCCTGTATGTTTACAGAATGAATTATATGTATATTAGTTATTAGATAAATTAATTATGTAGGCCCCATTGTCCATAATACTCACTCCAAGCCAAACTCAAACAGTGAAGAGAGTCTGAGGTAATATAAGCAGCTTTATTTATTAGGCTATTTAACAAACTGTTTTATGATACAAAATGACCAAAAGTAATATCCAATGATGCAAACTACTCACATTGTTGTCAGATTTCCGTTTCAAATTGAAAGTATTACATTATTTACTTGATTTAATTTTTTGGCATTTTCTTCCTTATTGTGTATATATCAGAGTGAAACGGCTTCTCGAACAAGAACAAATGTAGGGCGGGAAATAATGATGTGCACGGATTCATGACGATTTATAGCAAACACTGCAGAATCGTTAATTTTGACTTTAAGATTGAATATCTTTTATTCATTTTAAAACAAAAATATTAGGCTATTTGAAAAATTGATGACTGATTCCAAGCACAATATCTGAATGTGGCAGTCGGGATCGCGGTGCAAGTGGAAACAACAGCATTAATACTTCTTGTCTTTACACAAAGCGTGTGATATAGTGTGAAATGCTAATGAAGGGATACATGTAAGATGATATTCCATGAAATAAGCTAGCGGAATATGGAGCCAGTCACAGAACTTCACACTTCATATTCCTCCCGCTTTCCACCTCTGCTTGCGCAAGAGCGAAAGGAGCGGAAAGTTGGTCGGTTTTTCTCTGAACCTCCCGAGGCGAGTCTCTCTCTTTCTCTCTCTCTCTCGCTCTCTCTCTCTCTCTCTCTCGCTCTCTCTCTCGCTCTCTCTCTCTCTCCCTCCCTCCCCCTCTCTCTCTCGCTCACTCTCGCTCTCTCTCTCTCTCTCTGTCTCTCTCTGTCTCTCTCTCTCTCTCTCTCTCTCTCTGTCTCTGTCTCGTGGGCGGAGGGAAACCCGTTACTTCCTCTCTTTTCTCTCCAGCACTCGGGTATAAAACTAGATGATGATGTACTGTTCATAACATCAGTTCAGTTGCACCTGCTGTGGATTACAGTGTTGTCACACCGCTAGTTTCTGGAGATGTCCGCGTCCACAGATGTCGAGAGCCAGTCCCAGTCCCGGTCCCGGAGCCGGTGTCTGGACACCTTCCTCACCGGGTCCGTGATCGCGCTCTTCATCATGTTCGCGGCCGCGCTCGGGGGCGCGCTCTGGTTCGCCAAACACATCGAGAACGAGATAAACGGGAGAAAATCACGAGAGTCCGAATCTGAGTCGGCCGCGTTGATCGCGAATCGCCCCGACACCGGAATCCCGTATAAGGTGAGGTTTTACCTTACAAAAATGTTAAATGTTTTTCGAGCATGTTTTTAAGGTTTTAAATGACATTACAAATATATTATTTGAAGTAGATTCGGTAACACTTTACAATAAGGTTCATTCATGTATTAACTAACATAAAGTAACCATGTGCAATACATTTGTTACCAGATTTATTAAAGTTGTTAATGTTAGTTAATAAAAATCCAGCTGTTCATTGTTTGTTCATGTTAGTTCACAGTGCATTAACTAAATGTTAACAAATACAACATTTGACTTTAATGATGTATTAGTACATGTTGAAATGAATATGAACCAAGAATAAATGCTGTAGAAGCATTGTGCATTCTTTGTGCAAGGTAGTTAACTAATGCACCTTATTGTAAAGTGTTACCGTATACCGTTATTTATCATGTCATGGTATGGTTTTATGTTTTTTGAATATGTACCAATAAGCATGATTGTTTGGACCCAATGCAAATGTGTTATTCAAAGTACATTGACCCTTCTGATTATAGCAGTCAAGTCAAGTCACCTTCATTTATACAGCGCTTTTAACCATATAGATTGTTTCAAAGCAGCTTTATGGTGATAGTAGGAAATTAAAGTAACAGAGATTGTTTAGGCTTTACAGCAGCTCTAGAATAAAGTTATTGTCCAGCTAAAGTTAGTTTTGATTGATTCACGTCCGTTGCAAAGATCATTAGTTATTAACTTAATAATCGTTCAATATTATGATACTTTTTGTGCAGCTCAGTTGCCAGCTTTGATTTTAGAATCATACTGTTAGAGTAAAGTTATACAATCCTAAGTTTTCTGTAGATAAATTAGCATAATTCTTTAGAAAGTGGTGGATGGTTGAAGTAAAGATGGTTTAAATAAACCAGGACACTGATCTGAAGAACGTGATGCAACATTTGTTGGCCTAGATAATGTTTGAGGAGATTCACTGCCTCGAGTGGGTGATGAGTCAGCACCATTTCCTCTCGTCTCTCGTCTTTCTCTGCAGGTGTGCAAGAGTTGTTGAACCTGTTTCTAATGTGTGTGTTTTTCTGTCGTCTTTCTTTTTAGACGCAGAATTTTGCATTCCTGAGGCCCATTAAAAGTAAGTTCTTACCATTGTATATTTCAGACACTGTACTTAAATAATGCAATGCAAAAGAATTGTAAAACCCAGTATGGATAGACTTGTATTGAAACTAGAGTATTCCTTTAAAGAAAAGGGAATTTTATTTTTAAAGCATTTAGCTTCTTCATTTAATATTTAATATATCTTCACTTGCTGCTTTTTTTTTCTTGTACAGAACTTTGGTTAACTTCGGTTGTTTTTAAATTGTCCTTTATAAGTAAACTGTATTGTGTTGCATTGTATTGTAAAAGTCTCTTTGTCTTTGCCCTGCAGGTGAACTGAAAAGTGAAAATATGGCGTGGGAAGGTATCGATTACGGAAATACTCACACCATCGGCTCTCTCTACAGCTACGACCAAAGACAGAAAGCACTGAATGTGGCGTATAGTGGAAGCTACTTTCTGTACGTCCAGCTCAGTCTATCCTGCAAGGGAGTCTGTTCACAGCCTGGCCAATTCACCGTCGTCTTTGACAGTCGCCGGAACAGCAAGGAGCTCTCCTGTACCGTCAAGTTACCGGAAGTGAACGGGACAGAGCCGATCAGACAGACCTGTTGGCATGTCGTCACTTTCCCGGAAAACGGGGACCGGCTGATGGCTAAATCCGAGATCCAGGGCTCACTAGACGACTGGAGTCTGGAGTTCAACGACTCTGGATTTGGGATATTCCGCGTGGACGGAGTACAAGCAGCACGTCATACGTGACCGAACTGATTCGGACCGTCTTCGATGCACTCGGGACTGTTTTCATACTCAGTCCATTTTGACTCCACTAATGTCCGCAAACTATCTTGGCTTATTTGGCGATGCCTTCAGCTATCATAAAGACTGGCACTTTATCATCTTAGCCTCAGTATTCTTATGCATTCTGCCAAATTTGGCAGGTTTTCCTCTACAAAAAAAGCCCATAATATGCAAAGACATTTGGAGACTCGGTCTTGGGCCTGAATGGATAAGCAATGCTCCTTAAGCACTATTTATAATTGAAATATATTTATATGTGTTTAACATTTTAAAGACTTGTTATATTTATATCATTTTTTTTATACTGTACATAATGTGTGCAAAACACTACGTGTGCGCGGCGTCAGAACTGATGAAAGCGATACGACTGTACTGTATTAGCCTTGCGATGTTTAGGTACATCGCAGAAATAACGCGAACTTTGACCCTACACATCAACACTTAACTAGTGTACTAACTGCCTTGGTTGGGTCTGTATTATCACTGTACGTTTAAGAACTCAAAAAGCTGCATGTGTGAATGAATGTGAGCATCTCTTCACACAAACACATGGATTGTGCGTTTGTTGTGAAGCAGAGCTGGTCTGAATGCTAACAAACTCAGGAACTCTAGAGATGAATGTAATGATGATGACAATGTGTGAAATGCTTTATTTTGTATACTATATTTAATAAAACAAAATGTTAATTTTACGTAACTGTGGGGTGTTTGATGAAAAACAGACAAGCATAAACTAATATAGCGTTAGCATCATGTACCAAGCTAACACAAATAGGTTCTAAGAAAGTTTTGCTAACGTTCCCATATAATGAACATATTATTTCTGAATGTTCTCAGAACATTCAAAACATAAAAAAGAAAAAATCAGTAATGTGAACATTAAGGAAACATTCTGTTTTTATCATTTTGCAAACATTTCAGAAAAAGAAAGAAAAAAATGCTCCATGAATGACGTATATATAATTTTTTTGGTTTTTTTGTGCTAGCGTTTTGAGAACATTAAAGATCAGATATGAACGAACCCTCTATTAATGTTACTGGAAGAATGTTTATTCATAACTTATAACTGTGACAAAACCTTGTCTGAGAACATTTCCTGTTTCAACAGCGTCTCAGATGTTTCTACTAAAATAAAACATTAAAATGAGCCAGTAGGAGTTATAAAATATATACTCGCTTACGAGAGTGGGTGGAAGGCAGTGCAATGCTTCTGGAAGAGATTCAGAGACACTTCTGGAGCTTCTGTCCATGATGTGATTCTTCTTATGTTGCCTGTTACCAAGCTGATTGGTCTTTTAAAATTAGATGCATGCAGGCAACAATAAAATGGATGTGAGGAGTTTGTATTGAGATCTCTGACATTTGGGATTATGTGCAAAAAAAAAAAAAAAAAAATCTTGGCACTGTATGTTACAAAGCACTATTAAAAATAAAGGTTATTTTATGGCATTAATGGTTCCATAAGAACCTTGAACACCCATGAAACCTTTCCAAAAAAAAAAGATTATTAAAATGTTCTTCACTCTAAGAAAAATGCCATCCGAGACGTCACTCCCCTTCTGAAAGATTTACATTGGCTGCCAGTTAATTATAGAATTGAGTTTAAAATCCTATCAC
The DNA here is from genome assembly GCF_963993115.1 of Abramis brama. Taxonomy (NCBI): domain Eukaryota; kingdom Metazoa; phylum Chordata; class Actinopteri; order Cypriniformes; family Leuciscidae; genus Abramis; species Abramis brama. Next base: position 3,979,210 of record NC_139964.1, on the reverse strand, counting down.
TTGTTTATAAATCTCTACATAATCAAACGCCGAGCTATCTGTCTAATTTACTACACCATTATCCCTCACGACGCCTAAGGTCTGATCAAAACTTACTAAAAAATTCCAAGATCTCGCTTAAAGTGTTGGTCCCACTTTATGCAACAGCCTTCCTATTTTTATTATCTGCATTCAAATCCAGCCTTAAAACATATCTCTTTCCGTTGGCTTTTAACACATAGTAATGTCTTGTTTTGTGCTTCCCTGTTTCCTTTTGTCTGTTATCTTATGGTCTTTAATTTTGTATTATGCAGCACTTTTGGTCAGCCTTGTTGCTGTCATTAAATGTGACCCTGGACCACAAAACCAGTCACGAGTCACATGGGTATATCTGTGGCAATAGCCAACAATACATTGTATGGGTCAAAATGATCTTTTATGCCAAAAATCATTAGGATATTAAGTAAAGATCATGTTCCATGAAGATATTTTGTAAATTTCCTACTGTAAATATATAAAACATGTATTTTTGTGAGTGAATGCAGCACAATCGTGAACATAAATGGACAACTTTAAAGGAGATTTTCTCAATGTTTTGATTTTTTTGCACCCTCAGATTCCAGATTTTCAAATAGTTGTATCTCAGCCAAATATTGTCATATCCTAACAATTTAAAAACAAAAAAAAGACCCATGTGACTGGTTTTGTGGTTCAGGGTCACAAATGTGCTTCAGAAGTAAACTAAACTGAAGAACTGCTCACTGAGAGGTTCTTTGAGGAACCAATGGTTCTTCTATGGCAAAAGCTCCTCTTGGAGAGTGTGAAGGGGCACTTAACTCTCCATTTAAAGGTGTGTTCCTGTCTGGGAGAACCAGCTGAGATGGTAAAATGTGTGTCTTTCTTTCCTCTGGTGAGGTCTCTTCATCAGACCCTGTGGGAGGAAAGTTCTGCCAGATCCAGGCCATCTCTCGCCCACGTCACTTACTGTCAGAGACGCTCGAGAGAGTTTCAGTGCTCACCGCACGCTGACACATCCGGCACATCCGGCACAACACTCAACAAACAAACAAACAAACATACAAACCAGGTGCCCGAAACCCAATATACTTCAAAATCTTGTCACTGTAGAAGACAAAACAGGATCGATTCAGAAGGACAGACACGAAGAGCTTCTTTCTAAATAAAGTTTGACAGGCAAACTTGACTAAGATCTCGCAGAGAAATGAATGCTTTGCATCTCTCAAACGGATGCTTAAAACTTTGGGCATGTTGTGTGCAGAGCATCCGGAAACAACATGAGTAAGTGCGAAAATTCACTTTACAGCGTCTGACTGGAACCGAGCAAGTGTGAGAGTTCATGAAACTGAATCTGCAGGAGAAACTCCACCGAAGACATGAACATCTCAACATGAGTCAAACGAAGACTTTCTCAGTCTCTCTCATAGTGAACGATTCACACACGTTATTCCAAACACCAAAAAGAAAGAATAAAGTCTTGCCAACCTCTGAAACATATTTGTGTCTGACATCATTGATCCCTTTTGATTTTCCTATTTCACTTGAAAAAAATGCCACATTGTGAAAGTAGAGTAATCATGCAGTTTCTCGTCAGTTTTCAGAGGGAAAGCTTTTTGCATGTCCATGATGTGATTCTTCAAATATTGTCTGTTTGAAAGCTGAGTTGTGAATGTCAACACCTGTAAGCAAAGTCCCTTTCATGAGAAGTCTGTTCGATCGGCGGCCATATTTGCAACGTCTACAGGCAACTAATGTCCTGAAATCCTGAAATCTCAAAAACTACTTGGCAAACTCGCATTACAACTAACATATTTCAAACCAGCAACAAAATCGGATACAAACTGTCCCATAAATGTTTCCTATATGGTCAAACAGTGTTCAAATGTATGTAGTGTTTAGATGCATGAATTTTTAGGACCAGAAACGAGTTGCAGTTTTGGTTTCGTCGTCCCCAAAATCAATGTTTTTTTTAAATGGGGTTTTGGCTAAATGTCTGAATTAAGGTCTGTGGTGAACACAAGGTCGAGATATTTTCACATTTTATCCTACGACAGAAAAAAACCCATGTGATTTTTTAAAAGCTTTTTCGTGTCTTGGAAAAGGCATTTGCTAACAAGTGTCTAAATGTGATGACAGAGGTTGACTTTGTCATGTATTAACTCTTCGCTTTAACAGCCTCATTATGTGTATAATGCTCTTGCACACTCTTTTAACTCAAACTTATTTTAAAATAAAGACTGAAAGCATTGTTGAAGCTTAATGGTGGTGACGTTGAAGCCTATTTCGTCTGTAGCTTAACATTTAGATTTTTACTTCTGGTGATTGAATTTAGGCTTCAAAAATCAAAAACGCCGCGTGTTTAATTGTGAAGATTATCATGACGGACAACACGTGCAAGAATCATAAACTTTTTGGTGGTCAAAGAGCCCATTTTCCCCAATGATCCAATGAATGCGAACTCAGCACTGACAAAAACTCGAGTGGATTATGATTGGCTATTGCGTTCTAGAGATCAACAAACAGCAGAAATCTCGAAATCAGCAGAAATCTTGGCATCACCTCCATTCAATGATTTTCCAGTCATGCATGAATATGCAGGAACTAATGTCATCATATGACAAAGCACATTATAAATCAGGCCCTGCTAACATCTGTATGCACTTATGCTGCAATAAGAGTCTTTTCAGTGATTTCTCCCATTGGCTGGACTGTGTGTGGCTGTTCTCCTGTTTCTCTGGAAAGAATTACAGTGCAGGACAAGGACAGTGAATGACTAAAGAGATTGAGAAAGAGTCAGACTAGATCTCTAACCACGACCTCTTCCTGTTCCAAGAGACTTGCCAAGTAAGTTCCCATCAGACTGAAGACTTTCAGCAGGATTTCATGACATTTCGGTATGTAGAGTAAATAGCATGTGACGCAATGGCTGGTTTACATGCACGCCAATAATGCAAGCAATATGTATGCACATAAAAAAAAGAAAAAAGAAAAAAAAAGATTTTATGATGCAGATTTTTTTCTTTCATAACTAGACATAAAGACATAATCAATAGTAAATACATAAATCTATTTCATATTAAGCATACATTAAGCCTTAATTACTTTTGCTCACAATCGGAGAACCCATAGCTACAGTAAAATAGTATTTTAAATGCCATTTCATGCACTCTGATCAATGTGTGTTATTGCTGTAGCGTTACATAACATGGATATCACGTGTTCACTGGCGGTCCAGAACAGACAAACTACAGCAGCAACAAGTTGCATTTCAATTGAACTTTTGTGCTGCAGGTCAAAGTCACCATGAAATCAAAAATGGACAATTCTTGGGATTTTTGGAATGGAATATTGCAGTATTTATTCTAACTGATTTATCAGTGAACGTCTTTATTGTGTTAATAATGTTGAATCAGAATTGCAGCATCTCTTCTCTTCTCTGATGATGTGGGCGGGGCTATAACCTGTCACTCACATGAGATCAGCCAATAGCAAGCCACAACCATCCAATCAGTTCCCCATAGACACAGTCAAGCCCCGCCCACATTTGTTCTCGTTCCAGAAGCGTTTCACTCGGATATACGACACAATAGAGGAGAAAAGACGAATGCAACCTACGCTTCATGACGACTTTATAAACGTCATAATCGAAGCAATTCCTTACTGGGTTACACTTTATTTTAAGGTGCCATTGTTACAGTGTAATTCTATAAGTACTGAGTAATATTGAGTAACTATACATGTACTATAGGGTTATGGTAGGATTAGGGTTTGGTTGATACATGTAATTATGCATCATTTACTGTTATTACTATGGTAAGTACATGGAACATTATGTAACAAGGACACTGTAAACTAAAGTGTTGCCCCTCACTGGACATGGTAACGTAGATAGTGACTGTTCATTTGTGGAGACCAAGACGAGATGAACGAGCCACAGTTCTGACACAGATGTACGTCTCCTGCCTCAGGAAAACAGCTGATATTAACAATGCTCCTGATATTCCCACTGAATGTAACAGATCAGGAGAACATGAGCAGATCTGCAGTGAAGGACTTTCCTGGCTCACTTCTGCCACCTGTTGATGGATGTGGAGAAATGAAACATTGTCTTTGTGTTCGCTGGTATTCAGCATCTGCACATGCACACTGATGCTGAATCTCAAGCATCATTGACTGTGTTTTCAGAAAAATACACTCAGAGTAAAGCATCTGACAAAACTCTAGTGTCTTCACACTCCCAATAATGTTCATAAACATGTAGAGTGACTGAAATAAATGGGATCAATATTCACATTCACACATCAGATGTTTACACTGGATCCTTATCAGCCCATTAATCCCACTGGGTTTCCCTTGATCATGGTTTATGTTTCTTTTAGTTTTTGTTTTTAATTATTTCCCTGTTATCTCTGTAAAGCTGCTTTGAAACACTCTGTAAAGAGCGCTGTATAAATAAAGGTGAGTTGACTTGAACATTATTCCACACCTATAATTGTCTGGTTTGGGTGTCTCTTGTTCTGGTTTTGGTGTCTCTTGTTCTGGTCTTTAGAGGTTGTTTGGAAAGAAACGAGCACCCCGTTTGTCTTTCTTTCTCATGCTATCCGCTATCTCTCTGTGTCTGGCTCTTTCTCTCTGAGTAACAGAAAGAAACGAGAAGAGAGAATGATCTTGGTCGGGGCGATTGCGTATGAAGACAGAACATTTCTGGAAACTTCCACCAAGATGCCAGAAAAAGAAAAGTGCTGAATCAGAAGCGAACACTCTTGCCGCCCCCGTCTCTCACTCTCGTTCTCCATCTCTCTCTCTGTCTCGTTCTTTATCTCTCTCTCTCTCTCTCTCTCTCTCTCTCTCAATTCAATTCAATTCAATTCAAATGAGCTTTATTGGCATGACTTGTACAGTATTGCCAAAGCATTGGCCATTACATAAGCAATGAACAAATAATCAATAAAGTCAATAAATCAATCAGTAAACAAATGCATGAATACATTTATATGTAAAAAAAATATAAAAAAATAAACACCTTTGTACATTTGTACCAACATTCAGACAAGATAGGAATGATTCTGACTGTAGTTTTGTCCACTGGCTGACTCTCGTAGTTTGTGGCTGTCACATATTTTGCTGCTGTTGTGATTGAGCTGGAGTTCTCTCCCAAAATATGATTTAATTTTTCTGAATTTGGTAGTGCCATAGAATTTGGTTCTAGTTGTTGGAATCTAGTGAAATAGTCCGATCTAATGCTGTGATAGTGATCACAGTGTATCAGGAAGTGTTCCTCTGTCTCCACCTCTCTCTGAGAGCACAGTGAACACAGTCTCTGTTCACACACACACACACACACACACACCTCTCTCTGAGAGCACAGTGAACACAGTCTCTGCTCTCTCGGCTGCCATCTCTGCCTGTGCCGTCCTCTCTCTACAGCCAGCCAGACACTCTCTCTCACACACACACACACACACACACACACACACACACCCCTCTCTCTACAGCCAGACAGTGGTCACTCAGCCTGTACTTGGTCAGGGTCTTTCTCACTTTATGCTCTTTCACACAGCTCAGGTATTCTGCTGGTGTATAGTCTCTTTTCAGGTGTAAATAGAGCTCCATCTTCTTTTGTGATTTAGTAGCATCTTTCCAATAGGTAATGTAATTTTGTTTTTGTAATTGTATAATTTGGTTGGGCCAGATAGTGTTGTGCTGGTCTGGCTGTAGTTTCAGCATCATATGAGCTCGGGTCACTGCGCTCCGGTGCCGGTTCTGCTCCTGACACCGCAGGGCTTCAGCTGGTATGAGCTCGGGTCACTGCGCTCCGGTGCCGGTTCTGCTCCTGACGCCGCAGGGCTTCAGCTGGTATGAGCTCGGGTCACTGCGCTCCGGTGCCGGTTCTGCTCCTGACGCCGCAGGGCTTCAGCTGGGATGAGCTCGGGTCACTGCGCTCCGGTGCCGGTTCTGCTCCTGACGCCGCAGGGCTTCAGCTGGTATGAGCTCGGGTCACTGCGCTCCGGTGCCGGTTCTGCTCCTGACACCGCAGGGCTTCAGCTGGTATGAGCTCGGGTCACTGCGCTCCGGTGCCGGTTCTGCTCCTGACGCCGCAGGGCTTCAGCTGGTATGAGCTCGGGTCACTGCGCTCCGGTGCCGGTTCTGCTCCTGACGCCGCAGGGCTTCAGCTGGGATGAGCTCGGGTCACTGCGCTCCGGTGCTGGTTCTGCTCCTGACGCCGCAGGGCTTCAGCTGGTATGAGCTCGGGTCACTGCGCTCCGGTGCCGGTTCTGCTCCTGACACCGCAGGGCTTCAGCTGGTATGAGCTCGGGTCACTGCGCTCCGGTGCCGGTTCTGCTCCTGACACCGCAGGGCTTCAGCTGGTATGAGCTCGGGTCACTGCGCTCCGGTGCCGGTTCTGCTCCTGACACCGCAGGGCTTCAGCTGGTATGAGCTCGGGTCACTGCGCTCCGGTGCCGGTTCTGCTCCTGACACCGCAGGGCTTCCGCTGGTATGAGCTCGGGTCACTGCGCTCCGGTGCCGGTTCTGCTCCTGACACCGCAGGGCTTCGGCTGGTATGAGCTCGGGTCACTGCGCTCCGGTGCCGGTTCTGCTCCTGACACCGCAGGGCTTCGGCTGGTATGAGCTCGGGTCACTGCGCTCCGGTGCCGGTTCTGCTCCTGACACCGCAGGGCTTCGGCTGGTATGAGCTCGGGTCACTGCGCTCCGGTGCCGGTTCTGCTCCTGACACCGCAGGGCTTCAGCTGGGATGAGCTCGGGTCACTGCGCTCCGGTGCCGGTTCTGCTCCTGACACCGCAGGGCTTCAGCTGGTATGAGCTCGGGTCACTGCGCTCCGGTGCCGGTTCTGCTCCTGACACCGCAGGGCTTCAGCTGGTATGAGCTCGGGTCACTGCGCTCCGGTGCCGGTTCTGCTCCTGACACCGCAGGGCTTCAGCTGGTATGAGCTCGGGTCACTGCGCTCCGGTGCCGGTTCTGCTCCTGACGCCGCAGGGCTTCAGCTGGTATGAGCTCGGGTCACTGCGCTCCGGTGCCGGTTCTGCTCCTGACACCGCAGGGCTTCAGCTGGTATGAGCTCGGGTCACTGCGCTCCGGTGCCGGTTCTGCTCCTGACACCGCAGGGCTTCAGCTGGTATGAGCTCGGGTCACTGCGCTCCGGTGCCGGTTCTGCTCCTGACACCGCAGGGCTTCAGCTGGTATGAGCTCGGGTCACTGCGCTCCGGTGCCGGTTCTGCTCCTGACACAGGATTTTTAGCCAGGTTTGAATTGGAATTTCATGTCGAATAGTATTTTTAATCATGTAGAAGACTCTCATTGCTTTTGCTTTCAGTTCATTCACAGCCAGATTAAAGTTCCCTGTTGAACTCAGTTTTAGTCCCAGATATGTGTATTCATGGGTGTGTTGGAGGACTTGGTTTCCTGCTCTGAAGACGTATTTATTTTCCTCTTTCTTTCTCTCTCTCTCTTGCTCTCTCTCTCTCTCTGTCTCTCTCGCTCTCTCTCTCTCTCTCTCTCTCTCTAAGACCATCAGAACAGTCTCAGGCAGACTCCATGTGCAGTCTATCTAGGGGTGTAGCGGTACATGTATTGGTCATGGTTCAGTGCATTCATTCAGACGATGAACACACTCACAGGCGATCACACACTCCGATCCAGAAGGGGGCAGAACAGGGAAAACGAGCAGAAGAAGAAAAGACGATATATGCACCAATGCAAAAACAAGAGTTCAGATGGCGAGCAAGAGCTTGCAAGAAGAGTTTCAATTCTACCTATCTGTCTGTCTACCTATCTGTCTGTCTACCTATATGTCTGTCTGTCTCTCTATCAGTGTTGGGAATGTTACTTTAAAAAAGTAATTAGTTATAATTACTCACTACTTGTTCCAAAAAGTAACTGAGTTAGTAACTGAATTACTCTATAATAAAAGTAACTCGTTACAGGGAAAGTAACTATTTGCGTTACTGTAAAAAAAAAAAAAGTTGCTATATGTCAAAGAATTGGGATTTTTTTGAGCAGTTTTCACAAGTCAGTTGAAATGAGTAGAACAGACAGGTGTTTGTACATAACTTTCGATATTTATTGCACGTCGACAGATATAACATTATATATGTTTTATATAATTAGTTTATTAATTAAATTAATACGAAGACAAAAAGACCTTGAGATATGTTTGGTAATTGTACCTGAATGAATTGAAAATTAATTTGCTAAATTTCAGATTAATATATTTGTTTTCCTTAAAATTTTAATTAGCAGTAACTTAAACACTTTGCAGTTTGGATGTCCTGTATAAACAAAATTACGGATTATGTTTTTATGTTTCCACTGTTCGATCGCGTCCGCGCCTCACACACACGCACACAAATGTAAACACTTCGCGACTTTTCGATCGCGCCCGCGCCTCTCTTTCTGTCTCTCTCTCTCTTACACACACACACGCATACAAATGTAAACACTTCGCGACTTTTCGATCGCGCCCGCGCCTCTCTTTCTGTCTCTCTCTCTCTCACACACACACACGCATACATGTAAACACTTTGCGACTTTTCGATCGCGCCCGCGCCTCTCTTTCTGTTTCTCTCTCTCTTCTCTCACACACACACACACACACAAACACACACACATATAAACACTTTGCAACTTTTCGATCGCGCCCGCCAACTTTTCAGTCAGGATTGCGCCTGACTCGCCATCTCTGCTGCTTCATCGAATCTCTGTTTAGCTGGTGTGCAGTGTTGCCAACTATTTTCAAAGGAAAGTAGCTAACGCCTCCCCTAAAAGTCGCTAAATGTCGCTAGATGACGTCATACGTCAATTAGCATATTCATGACGTCATCGCGGCGTACTTGCGTTCTGCCTGCCTAATGTTTTTTCTCGTTAAAATCATGCTCACATACTGTGTTTTTATATAACATACTATACTATAATATAATATAACAATATAATATAGCCGAATGTCCAATAAAGCTGTTCTCATTTACTATATTTTTTTTGTCAGACAATAGAACGAGTAGCTGAATGACTATTTTTTTATATGTGTAAAATTATCTGAAGAGAGAGTTCGGGAACTGAGTGAACTAAAGCATTGTGATAGTGAGTATTACAAGTGATAAGCACAAGTAATAAAATAAAATGGTCAAACTACATTCTTTAAATATAAAACAAAAGATAAGTGATAAGTCCGTGGAAACAACACTGCTCATTCACGTCTGTTCCGTGCTGATGCTCCTCTCAGCCATTCACTGAACAGGGTAGACGCAGAGAGAGGTGTGTGGCGGCAAGGAGAACGCAAACCTCGCGCTCGCAGGACTGTGCTGGCAACATTTGGAGGTTACTGATGTTTGTCCAAAAAGTAGGTAGATTTGTCGCTAGTCGCTTTTTTGAAAAAATGTCGCTATCTATTTATCTGTCTGTCTGTCTGTCTGTCTGTCTGTCTGTCTGTCTGTCTGTCTGTCTGTCTATCTATCTATCTATCTATCTATCTATCTATCTATCTATCTATCTATCTATCTATCTATCTGTCTGTCTGTCTGTCTGTCTGTCTATCTGTGTCTATCTCTCTCTCTCTCTCTCTCTCTGTGTCTGTCTGTCTGTCTGTCTTTCTCTCTATCTATCTGTCTGTCTGTCTAACATCTCAAACATGACGCCATCTGTCTGTCTGTCTGTCTGTCTGTCTGTCTGTGTCTATCTATCTGTCTGTCTATCTATCTGTCTGTCTGTCTGTGTCTATCTATCTGTCTGTCTGTCTAACATCTCAAACATGACGCCATCTGTCTGTCTGTCTGATATCACCTGAAGAGCAGGGCGGTTGGATCATGTGACTCAGTTCTACTTCCTGTTGTGTTCAGGTGAGCGTCTGCTGAAGGAAACCACCAGGTGTGTGATGTACACAGAGATGCCATGTCACCACGACCGCACCATATAATGAGTGTAACTGTCTCGATCTTACTCTTATTCTAAAGCCACATTCACTTCATTTCAAGGGTTTTTCTATTGGCGTCATGTTTGAGATATTTCCACTTGATAAAACACAGGAACTCTGATCTAAAGCGCCACTGAGGTCATGTTGGTACAGATAAATGTGTATTAGGCCTCGTCCACACTAATAAGGGTTTCGTTTGAAAACGCATCTTTTTCTCTCCGCTTTGGCCGTTCGTCCACACTGAGATGGCGTTTTTATTAATGAAAATGAAGCATTTTGAAAACGCTCTCCAAAGTGGATACATTTGAAAACTGTGTTGGTGTTGTAGTGTGGACTGTGAGGCCATAAGTTTAGTCATGTGACTCAAGTTTAGTCATGTGACGCATATTGAACCCATAGATATTCATGTTTATACCGGTATTGTGCCTGTTATGTGCTAAAAATATAAATTATTGCTAAAGATATTCTACTTTGCACACTCTTCATATTACAGTCCTGCACAGATGACAGAAAATTCACTCACATCTGCTAAACATGAGAGCGGTTTTAGCGTTTTAGACCAAACATTCAATGGAGAGTGAGTGAGACCTGGACGATCAGGGAATGAGGAGATATTTAGATCAATTAAATGATCCTGTCAGAAGAATA
>NC_139964.1:3947439-3968439 GCF_963993115.1 Abramis brama | reverse complement strand
AAGAAAACTCTTGACATGATGCTCACACCTTTTATTTGAACTGTTTTGATTTTAGGTTTGTCTTTACATTTCTGTTAGCCTGAGGTGGGAAATCCTATGGTAGGGGAAAACAGATCATGTTTCCCCAACTATGCTGATGTGTGCAGATTATACACTGATATACTGTCCAACTTCTCGTTCCGCTATCTCGCTCTTGTGACTGTCGTCAGCCGTGATGTCAAAAGCAGCAGAAAAGGAGAAACGCAATGTCACTAGTACAACTACTACTGTAATATCATGACTTATTTTAAACAATGCTTGCATGAATAATATTCTCAGAATTTGAGGAATCTAAAGGCTTTGGCTGATTTTTGGAAAACAATCTTTACTTTCTGTCACAGCTGGAAATCACAACTCTACTGGATGTAAATGTCGTAACTCACCCACAGATTTTGATCAGTGTGTTTGAAATGTATATTGCGTAGTCTCACCTAGATACAACTCATGATTTTTGAGCCATGTACATTTAGATACTGTGCAAATTGTAGACGATTGTATTTGCGGAAACTAATTGCTCAGAGATCTGAATTGGTTGCATCTCAAAACTGATTCCGACCTTCTAAATAAAGAGCCAGTCGACTATTTGGTAAATTCATTGTGACACTGCAGCTGGCGTTGAAGAAACAGTCAGTGTCCTGAAACATGCACTTAGCACTGGACTGTACAGGCGCATTGGTTAGGCCAACCTAGGATGCTAGCCTCAAGCTCAAATTCCAGTACTGACTTGGTACCGAAGTCGGTACTTTTGACAACTCTAGTCGCAAGTGCGCTTCTTGAGATCAGGGGAGTGAGGTTTACACGCACAGCTCTTACTGGCCCACGAATGTCACACAGAGAGGAGTTGGTTTTGGATGCCGAAATGGCCGACTGACTGATGAACTGACTTTCCTTGAACGGGACTTTCAAACGGACTGGATGTGATCAGTGGATTACAGTGTGTTGAGGAATATCATCTTAACAAACCCAGTCGGCCACACTAGGCGAGTAGAAAACGTCTGCAGGGATTCTTGATTCTTGCCTTTCGCTCTCAAGATAAAAGAGAAAAAAAGAAACGAGCCGTTTGTTTGTTTGTGGTGACAGCAGGCTTTTTGGAAACTTCCGCCGTAAGAGCAGAAATGCGCTGAGTCAGGAAAAAATGCAACCCCTTCCCCCCCAAAAAACCCGTTCCTGCGCGCGGTCCACTTTCTGTCTTATTCCACCTCGCCTTACCACATCCTCCACACTATCTCCCTGCTTATCTCCATTTTCCTTCATCTCTCTCTCTCTCTCTCTCTCTCTCTCTCTCTCTCCCTAGTTCTTTGTGTGGGTTTGATGTGCAGCAGCATTCAGTGCATTCAGCACGTTGAGGTTGAAAACGAGAAAGAGAAAACAAGGTAGATAAGAGACATTGTGCAAGACTCGCTCGCTAGAAAAGACTCTTGAGATTTCAGTATTTTATTTATTATGATGATGATAATAATTCATTAAATGCACATTCCAGTCAAAAGTTACAATGTGTCGATTGACGCATACAGTATGTACTCTATAAATAACATCCAACACAATGTCAACACTCCCACTCTAACTGTAACACACTGTACATGAATGCGTGATCTCGTCGAACGCACTGTTCTAGAGGCCCGTTCACACCAAGGACGATAACCATGTAGTTTTAAAAATCGATGTAAAAAAATAAATAAATCAAATGTTCTAAATGTAAAGGAGTAGTCCAGATCACAACTATTGTTGCGTTCAAGTCCTCCAAGGAAGTTCGTGTTTACGAGGTCAGGTGAGTTGGATGGCGGTGTACCTTCTCTTGTTTAACTACACAAACATACAGCAAGGTTTTTAACTCTACACTTGGAGAAGTAAAAGAAATGTGCATCAGTTTGAAATCTTGAGATTTTGAGATCCTTCTTGTTCTGGTCACAGTTTTATTTTATTTTATTGCCATTTTATACATTTTTTATTTACTCTTATGATTGTGGCCGGATCTTGACGGCTTTGTTGAAAATAGTTATATAAATAAAATGTTTCATAAATAAATAATCACACACACAAAAAAAAGAATGTGCATCAGGTGTGCTTTGCTTTTTTTGTTTAATTTAAGAAACCACTGTAAACTTAATTTTTTACATATTATATTGTTATATTACAATGCAATTATATTTTGTGCAGGCAATTAGCTTACTTTGTTGTAAATAAAAAAAATCTGACCATATCACTGCTAAATACTTTAAGTATTTTGCCATTTTTCTCACTAGCACACACCCAACTCGTAAACATCGGGGCTTAAAGAAAAGCTTCCCACTCGTATTTACGACATTTGTGGTGCCGTTCCTGTGCGTTCGACTCGTAAATACGATGTATACGAGATGACTTGAACGCACCATTTAACAAAACCATTTAGAGCGTTTTTTTCCAGCTGGTGAACGATAAAACATTGACAGCCAATCAGAATCCATCCTGCTTTAAAGAGCTCGAGCATTTAAAGCGGCAGACGACAAAACTACTACACGCTTATAATAAACAGATCGTCGTCGTGCTTTGGTGTGGACGCTAATATAGTTATCGTTCTTGGTCTAAAAGGGCCTTTACTGTGGCGTTAACAAACCTGAAGTGGGCGACTTACTAACTTGCTCAGCAAGATTCTCTCAAACTGTTGCTGAACTGAAGGATAAAACCTGACAGCAGAAAAAGATTGATCTATACAGCAATGCTGAGAATTTCAGTGACGCATGAAATCAAGTTTGAGTAGCGACAAGCGTCTGTGTTCACGTACTTGAGTAGATTACGTTTCTACCCCAACAATTCAGTCACTGACTAAACATAAAACATCATGGTAAATTTAAGTTAGGTGAAGGTGACAGTCAGTAACAATCAAATCATCTCAGAGGATCTACACTGATAGCACACGTACATCTCAGAGACGTCTATTTGATGTCTGCGTTACATCTGCGAGATGTAGTTGCAATACGCTTCCTGACAGATGTTAAACAGACGTTTAGAAAACATCTTTAAGATATTTATGATTTAAAATGCATGTAAAACTGCTTTTTACTATAAGTGCAGAACAGATGTTTTCCTTATTAAGTGCTCTTTAGCAGACATCTTACAGACGTACCTGTGCTATCTGGGAAAATCCACTTAAACTCGTAACAAAAACATGTAATACATATATAGAAACAGACATGAGCTTATAAAATATACATGGCAGACATCATGTTTACAAGCATATAACACATGATTTTTGACTTCTGACCTCAGATGTGTGTAACGATACGCCCTTTTAAACATTAAACGACCCCAGATGAATCTGAGCTGACACAGTAAAGCAGATCTTTCTCAGGAAATGGTGTGTATAATTAACAGCATGTTGAAATTCGTTTTAATACCAGCCATTTTTGTATATCCCCATTCATCAGCATTACATTTTAATGGTTATATACTATGAAAAACTAGTTTCAGAATGTCAGAATGTCACTTTCTGTTCAACACTGTTATCTTCAAACTCGGCGCTTAAAACCGATGCTTTGATCATATTTGATAAAGCGCATCATGATAGTCTTTTCCCCCACATACTTCAGTCAGTTTACAGAAAAAAGTTCTGTTCTCAGCATAAACCACAGGAATAATGACTGTGCAATGTGGTTTGGTAAACCAGTATTTGCAAGTTAAGATACACTAGATTGGTTGATCATTAGGGTTAAATATAAGAGCAACAATTAAACATTTTTGAAAACCTTGTCAGCCAATCAGAATCCATCCTGCTTTAAAGAACATTTAAAGAGAAAGACGACAAACGCGCGCTTATAATAAACTGAACAATATCGTGTGCTAGTGTGGATGCTAATATAGTTATTGCTCTTGTTATGAACCAGCCAATTGGGGGTGGGGGAATTTATTGTTTTATTGTTTAATAATGTGAATATTTGAATAATGCTGGTACTTTGGACCTGAGGTGGGAAATGTGATTTCTTAAATATTACAATTATTTAAAAAAAAAAAAACATTTATTTTAAAATGGCACCGTCTCCTGAGAATGGGCCCTTAGCACACAGACCAGCAGAATGTTATTTTACATTTACAGAAAAATGACATCTGATTTTAGCAATACACACACTAAATATATTTAAACACCTATAGAAATGGAAAAAAAAATTAGTGGTCGACCAATATAGATTTTTTTAAGGCCGATGCCTATATCTTAGAGAGCAGGGTGGATGATGGCCGATATATTTATAATTTATATTACTTAATATTAAATAATTTGCAAATAAATAATTTGTTAAAATAAAAATGTAAAAAAATCAGCAAAATAAACAGACTTAATTCTGTAGTTCTATTACAGTATTTTCACAAGTAAAGAAACTGTTAATAAAAAAGAATAAAAAGGAAGTAAATACTGCAACCAACAGGGCACTCAGTATTCTGGTGAGTTTGTGTGCATTGAGTTTAGGTTTCACTAATTTTACATACAGCACACAGTATGAATGACATGAATATGACAGTGCAAATGGATACAGCATAGTTTGAAATCAAGGGTTTAAAGTTTGTCGATCCTGCGTCTACAGAAGCTGTTTCCACCCAAAGTCGCGAATTTAACTTACGCGCAATATTTGAATAAATCGGATTCGTGTTTTTTGCGTTTTTCACATCCGTAGCAAGCATTTTGAGAGGTGTTTTGACAATTCAGAGCCACCAAAAAGACGAATATGAAAAAACGCAATTGAAAATTTCGAACTCAGTGTGCAAGCACCTTAAATGAGAAAGTATTATATTATTTGCCTTTGTATTACTAATGGGAGCATGGGATCACATGGGATCAGCGCTGTCAAAATAAAAGTCCTGCATCCGAAACCTCAGCCAAAACAGAAAAAGGTATCAGCCAATGCCGATATTTAAAAAAATGGCAAAAATCGGTGAATATATCAGCCTTGGCAATATATATATCGGTCGACCACTGAAAAAATAAAATAAAAATACAAACTCTATATTGCAATGATTCTCATAATGTGTTTATAAAAATAATATTTAAAAACTGGAATGAGAACCTCAGTGTGTGTGTGTGTGTGTGTGTGTGCATGTGCATGTGCGTGTGCGTGAGAGACTTTCCTGCAGCATTTTGTCAGTACTCAGACCATGAAGGCACCAAAGAAGTTATCATATGGGTTATGGAGAACCAGCGAGCTGTTATTGACCTTCACGAACACACTGTCTCCTTCGTTCAGGTGGAAGATGCCTCCCAGATAACTGTTGCCCCGCTCGCCGCCCGACTGGTGTTTATCCGATGAGCAGAGGAACCTGCAGTAAAAACATTCATGACCTTAATGCTGACAGAAGTCATCTACAGTGGCTACGTTTACATGCACAACTTTTGTTTCAGTCGGACTGAATTCATTCCGATTGATGAATCTGAACGTAGTGTTTACATGAGCGCTAAACGTGATCGGGCTGATGAAGCTTCAAATCGGGATAGATTTTTTGACATGCGCTCACTGCACGAATATACAGAGTTTCCCGCTGTTTGCGCATAATAACTATTCTCCTACATTGGTTCTTTATTTGTTTTAAACAGTAAACTTAATATTTATCCATTTCTGGTCATAATTTGGAGATGATGAGCGTATGAGCCGTTGTGCCGCTGCTTATATTGATCATGCAGTAAAACTGCCCAAAACCAGTCGTGTGTGTGTGAGCGTCTGAACCAGCACTGGTGGGCCGTTGTCCTGCTCCACTTCACACACGCAGAGAAAGGAGGATTATAAGAGGACGAGAAACTCATTTATACGACACTTTATTCATCAGCTCGTTACGCTATTTCTACGTCATTACACTATTTCTACGTCATTACGCTATTTCTACACGCTATTTCTACGTCATTACGCTATTTCTACACGCTATTTCTACATCATTACGCTATTTCTACGTCATTACGCTATTTCTACGTCATTACGCTATTTCTACGTCATTACGCTATTTCTA
The DNA here is from genome assembly GCF_963993115.1 of Abramis brama. Classification (NCBI taxonomy): domain Eukaryota; kingdom Metazoa; phylum Chordata; class Actinopteri; order Cypriniformes; family Leuciscidae; genus Abramis; species Abramis brama. Next base: position 3,962,436 of record NC_139964.1, on the reverse strand, counting down.
CATCATTACGCTATCATTACGCTATTTCTACGTCATTACGCTATTTCTACGTCATTACGCTATTTCTACGTCATTACGCTATTTCTACGTCATTACGCTATTTCTACACGCTATTTCTACGTCATTACGCTATTTCTACGTCATTACCCTATTTCTACGTCATTACGCTATTTCTACGTCATTACGCTATTTCTACGTCATTACGCTATTTCTACACGCTATTTCTACGTCATTACGCTATTTCTACGTCATTACGCTATTTCTACGTCATTACGCTATTACGCTATTTCTACGTCATTACGCTATTTCTACGTCATTACGCTATTTCTACACGCTATTTCTACGTCATTACGCTATTTCTACGTCATTACGCTATTTCTACATCATTACGCTATCATTACGCTATTTCTACGTCATTACGCTATTTCTACACGCTATTTCTACGTCATTACGCTATTTCTACGTCATTACGCTATTTCTACATCATTACGCTATTTCTACGTCATTACGCTATTTCTACATCATTACGCTATCATTACGCTATTTCTACGTCATTACGCTATTTCTACGTCATTACGCTATTTCTACATCATTGCACATGCGCAGTCCTTTCAGTTTCGGTTTTCAATCCGATCAAGTGTTTACATGTCCTCTGGATCGTATTAGAAAAGGAATAAACCGCCCCTTTCAATCCGATCGAAATCTCCTTCAGATCGAGCTCAGTCGGATCGATTAAGTGTTTACATGAAGGCTTTTCAGTCCGACTGAGCCGTCAATCCCATTACTAACGGATTATTTGGACGCATGTAAACGTAGCCGGTGATTTCCGTGTCAGATTGAGTACCTGGAGTTCTGCATCAGCTCGATGGGCTTGTTGTTGTAGCTGTGCGAGCACTGCATGACTATGTGTTGGAAGAATATGCAGTTGTCCAGGTGGGAGATCTTGGAGAAGATGTAATAGTACCCGTCCTGCTGGATGTACAGACTGTTGTTCTTGTAGCCCATTCCCTCCATTAATGTGTGGTAGCTGGTGGTGGTCCTCCAGCCCAGGACACCGTTGCGTCCAGACGTGGTGGAATCACCTACACAAACACACAGTATAGTTAGATTATACATGTGTGTGTGTATATATAAAATCGTGATTAATCGCACCCAAAATAAAAGTTTTCATTTACATAATATATGTGTGTGTACTGTAGAACGTGTACACGTACATCTATGTCGTTAGTGTCAAAACCACATGATCAGTGAGAAGTGGACGTCAAGCTTAAAGCGTAATGGCAGAGCATTCAAGTCAACTAGCGTATGAAACCTCTACTGCTACAGCCAACAAATACACAGACATGAATCTGGAAGCAGATCTAGGCAGGCGGAGCTGGGGAGGTGGAGGGGCTCAGAGGAACTCACAGCAAACACTCAACCACAATATTTGAGTGTTGAGCGAGTAATCTCGTTGGCTGCAGGATCATCTGAACCAATCAGCTTGTGCCATGTGGTGATGTAAAGGTCTCGCATGTAAAGGTCCATCAGCCTGCGCCCTCTAGAGTTTCATGACTGAACTAGATATTGAATAAAAAGTCTAAAAGTGTAACGGACGGCACAGAACGATAAGAATGTTTTTAACGAAAAATGACATGGCTTATAAAATAATGATTTTACTAGAAGTTATTGTATTATTAATGGAAAGACTCTCTCTCTCTCTCTGTATGTATGTGTGCGTGTGCGTGTGTGTGTGTTTGTACCTACTTAACCACATTTTGGGGACAAATTTGTTCCCAGAAGTGAGCTAAACCTGACAAAACCTCAAAATGTTATAAAGTTTTTTCTATTATTGTAAAAATGTAGAAGGTTTTATGTTAGGGATTGCAGTATTTATAACTAGCTGTACTGTATATAATCAAAAGTAGTATACACAATGTCTCCATTCATTCTGATAGCTGAGTAAACGTGTGTGTGTGTGTGTGTGTGTATGTGTGTGTGTGTGGAAGGTTTTTCATACTTTGCAGAAATGCTGCCGGTTTGCTCTCAGCTTCAGCTTTAGGGGTATTTTTAGGCAAAGCTTCATTAAAATCTGTTTAGAAAACAAGCAGGATGAACATTAAACACATGGTGAATCGCAATATTTCAAACCTGTGTATGTGTGTGTGTGTGTGTGTTTACCAACCAGTTGCACTGCTGGGAAATTTGTCCTTCTCTCCCTGCAAATAAATATTTGACAGCAGAATTAATAAGATCATCCAAGACGTGTTTATATGTTAACACACACACACCCGAGTAAAGATAAACTCACTTTTCTACGTTCCACTTTCGGGATATCTGATGAAATCTAGGGGGAAAGAAAATATTTGACAGGATGTTTTTTCTGAACTTTTTCCTGGAACATTTTGGCGTCAGACAAACACAAACACATAACCAATCAGATTAATGCTTTTGGTCACGTGGCTAGACGTGGCACGCGCTTACGACTTCGTCTGTCATATTTCCGACTTATCTCATTATTTAGACTAATTTTGATTTAGTATGTCTTAGTTAAAAAAAATGTAATCTCATAATTTGACTTTTCCCTCATAATTTATGACATAATTAACTCATAATCATGATTACGACTTGGTATGTCATATGTATGACTTTTTATTAAGATTTACCCAAGCATGATTATGTTTACTTGTGTGGTTGAAATAGGCAACAATGTTTGTATAATAAGAACCTGATTTGCTAAAAGGCGTCTAATGTGTGTTCATATGTTTGCTCTCAGACCCTGAAACTAAGTGTGCAAACCAATATATGCGTTTACAGGAAATCAACACAGTAATACAAAACTATTTGCAATATACCGCGGTGGTTGTGTGACCTAGTGGTTAGGAATCTGGGCTAGTTACCAAGATTCAGAGGGTTCAAACCTCCACCATGACCAAACACACCACATGTTACGACCCATTAGCTAACAGACAGACTAACCAGTCATTAATGACACTAGAACAGCAGAGCGCTGCCTATTATTAACAGAGCTAGACACAAATTTCACTTGTGTGTAAAAGTAGAGTTCAAGAGAACAAAATCGTGGGAAACTAGTGCAAAATATCAGTGATAAAACTGTAAGTTTCTGCAATCTTTCTCTTTTTCCCTCCATCATAAACGAGTGTGTCTCGAGCGTCAACACAGTAACCTCTGTCGTGTTCTCTAGCGTTCGGATGCTGGTGTTCGGGAACACACTCGTGTGTGTGAGACGCTTCTGGAGGGAATGAAACCAAATCATTCTGATCACACGCTTCGACTCTGGCGTTTCAGAAACACCAAACCAACATTTGAGACGCTGCGATGCCATTGGTCCACTGGTTACTCCAGTTATCCAATCACAGCTGATGCTGAGTGGGAAGTCACGTGGGTTTGTTGCGCATCAAAGGATTTATTCTGTAAATGTGTTTCATAGTAGATTATGCACGTCTTCCTATTGGATAAAAAATATATATATATCTGACTCCATTTAGCGCATCTTATTTCCATCCAGCATTTTTAATGCAATCTCAGTTTGCATAAAAATAGGTGAATAAGGATAGGTCAATGTAGATTTGGAGATATTAGATTTGGGGGGGGGGGGGGGGGGGGGATTTAGCATCCTGTAAAAAGTTAGTCACAAAGTCTTGAGTAAATATTGCACATGCAAGTTTGATGAGCTCATATTTACTCAATAGATGGGATATTTGCGAAGGTAAAAAAAAATCCCAAATAGTGATTAAGAAGGGGGGGGGGGGGGGGGGAGCCTGGCTGCGCCGTCCTACGCACTTCCGCTCAATTTCATTTTCCTTCAGTACTACGTCTGGGACTGCTGTATATTCTTAGGTTTCCAGAAATCGGGTTGGGTCACATCCCGTAAAAAGCAGCACCTAAAATACACACTTTCCATAATGATTTCACCAATTGAGTCCGAAATTCGCATCCGAAATTTTCGCACGTTAAAAAAAAAAATTCGACCTCACGTTATGTCAATCACGCTTGCACGCTTGCACTGTCTACGAAACTTTCGTCCGTAAAAAAAAAATTCGGATTGGGTTCGATTTTTTTCAGTGTGCAAGGTTTCTGTGCGTGACGAATTTTAAGGCTGACGAACACGAAAAAACGCATACGAAAATTTCGGACTCAGTGTGCAATGGCCTTAAGGCCCTTGCACACTGAGTCCGAAATTCGTATCCAAAATGATCGCCCGTTAAAAAATAAATACGACCTCACGTTATGCCAATCACGCTTGCCTCCGAAACTTTCGTCCGTCAAAAACAAACTCGGATCAGGTTCGATGTTCTGCGTTTTTCGCATCTTTAGCAAGCACTTTGAATGGTGTTTTGACAATCCAGAGCCACCGAGTCACGAATATTCACGAATACGAAAAATGCATGCAAACATTTCGGACTCTGTGTGCAAAGACCTTTAAAGCTGGATGTATCTGTGTTTGTGTCTCTTTAGTACGAACTAAACATGACACTCACGATCTCCAGCACAGTCAATGTTCTCACTGTAAATACTCATTACTAAGTTGAGAGAAAGCTGATGTCCATGTGTGACGAACTGCGTCGTTATTTCTGGGTCAGAACAGACCAAAGACAATAAGCGTTATATTTTGTTTTAATTGATGCTTATGAGAGTATTTTTATTAGGTTTTGCATTTGGATATATATTTAGACTTCATCATGGCTGATTTGTAAATTGTAAACCCCTCAAAAATTCTCTGTATATTTTTGCCATTCATTTTTTCACCATGAATATCACAAGTTCAACCTTTTAAAAATAATAATATTTAGCCTTTTCAAATCAGGCCAATATTGTTTATTTGCATAAAGTCAGGTTTTGTACCAATCCGATGAAGTAAAAACTTTTTTCAGTCTAAAATGAGTGAAGAAGCATAACTCTATGAAATGCATGAAGACTGTTTTTCACCATGTATATCACAAGTTCAACCATTTTTTTAAAAGAATATTTAGCCTTTTCTAATCATGTCCATATTGTTTGTGTGCATAAAGTCAGTAGCATGAAGTAAAAACTCAAAAAGTATTTTTTTCAGTCTAAAATGAGTGAAGAAACTTAACTCTATGAACTCCAAGAGCAAAGACACATAACAGAAGTGCATGAGGACTGTTTTGCACCATGAATATCACATGTTCAACCATTTTTCATGTATGAAGGACTGACCGTGTGTCTGCTGTAGAGATGGGCGATGCACACCGCCTCGATGAGCACCCCGAGCAGGGCCACGGTCAGCAGCAGGTAGAGGAGCTGGAGCCGCGGGACGTCCCGCCTGACGGGCCCCTGGGCCGGGAACACCTGGCTGTCCACCACGAACACCTGAGGACTGCGCTCCTTCTCCTCTCCGTTCATGCTGCACGCCTCCACTGAGCTAACCAGACACACTCTCCTCCATACACTCCACTGCATCCGAGAGCGCAGCACACACACCAGCGATCTGAGGGAGTGAGAGAGACGTCCTCTGACCCGAAACCTCACGAGCGCATGAGAGTGCGAGAGAGAGAGAGAGAGAGAGAGAGAGAGAGAGAGAGAGAGAGAGAGAGAGAGTGGGGAGGGGTTCAATAAGGGATAGAAACTAAAATAAGGAAGTTTGGGCTGTGTGATGGTATATCTATCCGTCACTTCATCTACGCATGTCTTGCTGTTCTCTATTTACATTGCTCAACATTGTTTTTGCAATGTGAAAAAAAGTGACAAAATCCTGCTTATTAAATAAAGAGTAACTTTTTATTATTGTTACTCAAAAGTGACAATGTCCTACTTACTCAATAAAAAGTTACTTTTGATACTCGAAAAGTAACAATATTCTAGTTTATTAAAAAGTAACTTATTATTGTTAGGATTACTTACTGAATAAATTACCTTTTAATTATTCTGAAGTAACAATATTCTACTCATTAAAAACATAACTTATTATTGTTACTAAAAAAGTATGAATATTCTACTTATCAAAAAATGTAACTTGTAATTATTTTTCACTTAAAGTAACAATAGCCTACTTATGAAAAGAGTAACTTTTTATCATTGTTAAAAAGTAAAATTAAAAATGAACAACATCCTACTTGATTACAAAAAGTTAATGCATTTAATTTTATATGAACAATATACTAGTTATTAAATAAAAAAAACTTTTTTATTATTGTTACCTAAAAGTAACAATATCGTGCTAATTTCATAAAAAGTAACTTTTTATTATTGTTACTTAAAAAATAACAATATCTTTTATATAATATCAAATGACAGCTACTAATGTAACAAAGAGGAAGTTAAGCTGATGTTTAGTAATTTCATTTCTCCAAATATATGATGACATTCTGAGTGAGTGTTTTTGAAGTTTCCTCGCTGCAGTGCTAATATCACACTGGTACACACACTGCGTGAGTGTGTGTGAGTGAGTGTGTGCATGCATATAGAAGAGAAGCAGATGCAAAAAGATATGCACACATATAAAGACAATCCGGAAAAAGCAGAAACAAATAGGGTGACCACAGGTGCACTTGTTTATCTGATGACCTAGACTAGTGCACACACACTCTTTCTCTCTCTCTCTCTCACACACACACACACTGAGCCGAGAGTTCCGGTGCTCAGATGCTAAGGATGCAGTGAGACAGGAAACAGTTGCTGTCACACACACACAAGCTGTCGCACTGACCGTGAATCATCTCTGAACACACACTCTCACACACCTGCCCTCGTGCAACTGGACACTAGCTGATCTCTCGTCAGTTCTCACTCAGTGTTTTCAGCCTCTCGCTGTGAGTGTGTGTTCAAAGTTCAGCGCTAACCATCTCAGTTTCGCTTATTTCACCGTGACATTTCGCAGCTTATGTGAAGTCTATAATGATTCTACTGTTGTGCAAGTTTAATGGCAGCTGAAGCTTTTATGTGCATATAATAATGTAATAACCACAAGCCAAACTGGTAATACTGATGCTTGACTTAGCAAATACCACTTCTGCAATAGTAGTAATAAATGTGTGCTTGGCTCACTAAACCAGTCACATGTCGCACGAGTATGAGGCAATAGCCAACAATACATTGTATGGGTCAAAATTATCTTTTTTCTTTTATGCCAAAAATCATTAGGATATTAAGTAAAGATATGTCCCATGACGATATTGTGTACATTTCCTACCGTAAATATATATATAAAAAAACATATTTTTGTGAGTGAATGCAGCACAATCGCGAAAATAAATGGACAACTTTAAAAGAGATTTTCTCAATATTTGGATTTTTTTTTTTTGCACCCTCAGATTCCAGATTATCAAACAGTAGTATCTCGGCCAAATATTGTTATATCCTAACAAAATGACTCTTTTGTGGTCTGGGTAAGATATTGGCGACTGGTTTTGTGGTCCAGGGTAAGATATTAATAATAATATTAATAACAATAATAACAAAAAAGCAACTGATTTGTCAGTCATTTATTATTTTCCACCCTACTGGTCAACACAGATTCACGTCTCTTTCATCATCCGCAGAACTAAAGGAGCTCAGTATGATTTGACTGTGCTGCCATCTAGCGATAGCAGATATCATATCAGCGTGTCTAAAATAATATCTGATTATTAAACACCTACGTGTCCTACTGAACTACTGTTTGAAGTGTGCATTACAAGTAGCCTGTATTTTACCAATATCTATATTTTTTAATATTATTTATGATTTATAAAGTTAATCTTATCTATAATCGCTTGATGATTATTAGACGTTTATAAAATAATAATAATAATAAAAAGTTTCGATGCCATGGTTTTACGCCGCATGTGTAAAACGCGAGTCCCTGCGCGCTGATTGGCTGCCGCGCGGACACTCGGTGAGCTCTGATTGGCTGAGAGCGAACGTTGAGCTACGGAAGCGGAACACATCCGTCGCTGGACGGACGGAGGGTTTCAACTGGTTCTCCTGCAAGAACTCATTCACAAACCCCGTTTAAAAGGCTCTTTCTGTGATAAAACAGCATGGATGATGTGCGGAGGTTGTGTGTGTCTCTGGTCGCGGTGTTTATCGGCGTGGTGAACGCGTTCAGTCCCACGGACAGCGAGTTCACGTTTCTTCTGCCAGCCGCCAGTAAAGAGTGTTTCTACCAGAGCGCCGTTCACAACGGCAGCATCGAGATCGAGTACCAGGTAACGTTACATCTGTGAACATACATGTGACACGGAGCGTTCCATCATTTACTGTGAACTGATACATGTGACCGGGAACGCTTTCAGGACTCTAGATGACGCTCTGGAGAGGTTTCCTCAAAGTTATGAGCAAACGTTCTTCCTGTGACGTCAGTGTAGCGTTCATTCAGTCTAATGTTCTTAAAATGTTCGCTCAAAAACATCAGGTAACACGTTACATGTACTTACCATAGTAATAACAGTAAATTATGCACAATTACATGAAACTAACCCTCAACCAAACCCCCTACCCTTACCCTATAGTACACGTAGTTAATATTACTCAGCACTTAAATATATAATTACACTGTAACAATGGCACCTTAAAATAAAGTGCAACCAAACATTATTATTTATAATATTTTAGCAGAATTCGCTAACTTTTCAGTTACAATAAATATGTTTGGTTTAAAAATCTATAAGAATATGATCTATAATTAGTGGCGAGCCCTACATGATTTTACCACAGTTAAATGGTGGGTGTGAGGTGTTTGTTTATCGTGGCCTGTTGTATATCCTGCCTCAGATCCGTGAGGAAATGACAATCATATTCAGTCAACAGTCACAAATATGATTCTCGTAGTTTTTTTTACATTTATTTAATTTTTTTATATATACATAAGAAAGTGAATGATGTTTACCTGGGAAACTGTGGCTGGTATTCCTGTGCAGTTGTTAAGGAGTTCTGAGTGGTTGCTAGGGTGTAAAGGAGGATATGATGTCATCTTTCCTCAGGTGATCGCAGGAGCAGGTATGGATGTGGACTTCTCCGTCGTCTCTCCTGGGGGAATGTACCTGGTCTCGGAGTTTCGCCGTTCTGACGGCGTTCACATGTGAGTGTTCGCATTTCCCTCGCTCAACATTTATTTTTGGGCATCATACTATGGTGCTTGAATATGATGATTAGCTAGTACATGATGATTAGCCAGTACTATGGTATTTAGTACCACCTCATCATACATAATTGTACCATAGTACTGCCGCAGTAGGTCTTTGAAAGTGTTCACACAGAACGCGCCTTGCGTTCACCCGCGCGGCTTTTCTGTCGTTTTTCAATGTAAACGCGCGCTACACCATTACGTTATAACTAAAATAACTTGCCTTATTTTTCATTACACTGCTTTTCGTCTGACATTTTTAAAAGCAAAAACCCTGCGGCGGGCTGTAGTTTACTCGCCTGTGATTGGTCGTTGTTTTCTCGCCTGTGATTGGTCGTTGTTTTCTCACCTGTGATTGGTCCGTTGTTTTCTCACCTGTGATTTGTCCGTTGTTTTCTCGCCTGTGATTGGTCCGTTGTTTTCTCGCCTGTGATTGGTCCGTTGTTTTCTCGCCTGTGATTGGTCCGTTGTGTTTTCAGGGTGGAGCCCACAGAGGCGGGAGATTATCAGATCTGCTTCGACAACACCTTCAGCAGGTTCTCCGAGAAGATGGTCTTCTTCGAGGTCATCCTGGACAACCCGTCCAATGACGCGGGAGCGGACGACGAGTGGGCGGGGCTAGGAGAGCCAGAGAGCCTATTGGAGTACAAGCTGGACGACATTAAGGTGTCACATGATTATATAGCGTTGAGTTATAAATTATTATTCTCAGTGAAATATAATTCGCTCTATGGGCAACATCAAATCATCTTAGTTTAAGTAGAAGTAATGTTTATAGTAATTAGTTTACAATTGAAGTCTATGGGCCAAGTGTCTGGGTGACCCCTGTGTTTTTTGTTAAAGCCCTTACATTAATTAGTCTGAATTGTTTTATTTGCTCAGTGAACTATTTGATGCGTTATTCGATGACAATTAGTGTTTAATTTAAGGCGAGACACTACAGGTGAATAGGGTAAAAAATTTAATTAATAGATATCACCATGAAACTTCCTCAGTTAATTACACAAGTATATAAAAAAAATGTAGTACAAGTTTTTGAAATTTGTATGTTTAATTATGCAAATTAGGCATTATCTCATTAAATATGTGCAATTTTGCATATATTTTCGTTAGATAGATCTGAACATATGATAAAGCCATATGCAAAGTTCTTTTTTCATTTTGTTTATACACAAGATGAAAATAAAAACTCAGAGGGATTTCAGGATATATGCTTTCATTACCTAGGAAATCAAAATATACTGTCCATAGCCATAAAAAAATTGATTTTCACCGTATTTTTTTAATTAAAATGTCACATAAATCAGGCCAGGAATGATTTATTAACAAATCCCTCTGAAAATATCTTCAGAATACTGCTAAGTGTATAACTGGAGAGTTTGGTGTACACAGGCTGAGATGTTTCTACTGGAGAATGACAAAAAACTCATTTTGAGAAAACGGCATTTAAAGATTTAAATTGCTCTAAATGAGATTTCGTCGTTAGCTTTAAATCCCCCTTTGGATATTCACGATTGGTTACTGATAGAAAGGAAATGCCCATATTTGGGAAAGCGTTGTGCAGGAGACTCAGAGCTTTACAGCGACCCCGGTCATGACAGACTTCAGTGAACAGACGGATCTCGGCGTGTCGCGCTGGAATGCTGACTTCCTGGTAAATTCGGGAGAAACTTACTGCCGCAAGTAAACAAAATGTAATAAAATAAACATCTTAATGTATATTTTCAACGTTTTCTTTATAGCAGCTTGAAAGAACACATATTGAAGGAGTAATGGTTCAGATTACACGATTTTAGCCCGATTTTGGCACGATCCGTTTGACGTAGGGTGTCGTGGGGATTCGCAAACGACAACGGGCGTCGGGACGCAAGATTCGATCGTTTCATCTCGTATAGTGTGTCATAGTGGGCGACAACCAACGTCGCGTCTTGGATGCCTCACTACATCACGACAGAAAGACTAGCATGTTTAATTTTTTTTAACGGTCCTCCACGACGACGGCGCGCGAGTGAGTGAGGGAGAGTGTGTGTTCGCGAGTGAGTGAGTGAGCGAGTGTGTGTGACTGTGTGTGTGCGCGAGAGTGAGTGTGTGAGTGAGAGAGAGAGAGAGAGAGAGTGTGAGTGAGTGTGTGTGTGTGTGTGTGTGTGTGAGAGAGAGAAAGAAAGTGAGTGCGTGCGTGTTAGGCTATGTGAGTGAGCTTGTGTATGTGCGAGTGAATGAGTGTGTGAGACGGCTCGCGATGACTGGTTGGAAAACAACAGTCTGACATGTTTCTTGTCCACGACGTGACAAGATTTTTAGGAGTCAAAATCGTGTAATCTGACACAGTGACTATCGTAACAGACAAAAAAATCGTGTAATATGAACCAGGCATAAACTAGCCCAAAATCTTGTTTTTGCCTGCCGTGTCTCGCCTTAATAGATCAATGTGAAAAATGAATGGTCCCCCAGATAGGCGTTATTAACTTTAAACAGTTTTACTTTAATGTAAGCTTTATTTCAATGACTGAAAAAAAAAAAAAAAAAATGAAGAGTTTATTTTTTTAACAAGAACCGCATTGACCACGGCAAAATAGAATTTCTCATTTTTTAATGTCTATTTTTGGGTGAAATATGGCCTGGACATGTTTTCATGATATTTGACAGATCTTCAGGTGTATTTAACCATGTAAGCTGGTTTCTTGTAACTAGGCAAGGTAATTTCGACTATATTCTGACTTTTTCTCAGAATTGCAAGACATAAACTCGCAATTGCAAAAAAAAAAAAGTCAGAATTCTGAGAAAGTCACAATTACCTTCTTGTTTTGTTTTTTTTATGCCGTGGTGGAAACGAGCTTCCATATTTAACCCAGAGTATAAAACGCTGGAATATGCAGTTGAATAACCTGGTGTTTCCCGTGGCAGGAGTCCATGGAGGCGGTTCACCGGCGTCTGGAGCGCAGTCGTCAGATGCAGACGGTCCTGCGCGCCTTCGAGGCTCGCGACCGAAACCTGCTGGAGGACAACCTGTGGCGGGTCTCCTTCTGGTCCTGTGTCAACATGCTGGTCATGCTGAGCGTAGCGCTCACTCAGGTCTACACCGTCCGGCGGCTGTTCGACGACAAGCGGAGAGTCTGCTCCTAACACACACACACACGCTCGTGTGTCGAGACCCGAGACGAGACGGAGACCGGCGTGCCTTTAGATGGAGTAGACGCTTTCCTATTGGACGATCCTTCGTGGTGTTTCCGGGTGCCTGTGAAGTTCAGTCACGCACAGTCGAATATCGAACTGTTGAAATAATAATAATAATAATAATATCAGACTGCGAACCAATCGTCTGATTGTTTTGAGGACGCAAGACTTCACATTTCTGTCCATTTCATGTCTTCCTGTCATAGTTTTGTCACTGTTTTTTTTTAGTCCTGTCATTTCATGATGCGAGATGATGGCGTTTCGGGAGAGTGTGACGTTACAGTTAGCAAAGGGAATCTTCTGTACAGCCTTTTTAAAGACTTTTACACAATAAAACAAATAAAATGGGTCATATATTTGTACGTGGTGTCGCTAGTGTTCAATGATCAGGTCAAATCAACTCTTTACGGTGTTAGAACAGTCATGGTCTTATTGCACACGGATCACTCCTGCAACATTATTCTGAAGAATAAGAATTAAAATTAAATTCACATATTCATATATTTTCGCTGTATTTATAACCCATTTATTCACTTTTTGAGCGTAGACCTGAAAATTTTATTTCCAACTTAAACTGTGGTAAATCTTTAATGTTTTACAGCACAGACTTGAGATTGATCTCTTTTCAAAGACGACACTTGCGTGTATTGTTATGAAAAAAATATATAATAATTTGTATATGAAATCTATATTTTCAAAATCACGTTTTACTCTAAAACGGCAAGAAAATCAAAGCCATAATTCTAAACAAGTTTCAAAATTTGAGCTTGATATCTCAATAAATGATCTTTCAGTGAGAGTGTGTTCGGCTGCAGTACCAAACGCTTCCACTAGAGGACATTCGTCTCATTCATTTCCAATGCGCTCATTTTAGACCGCGAGCAGCACAAGTGTGAATATTTAATTCAGGACCATTTAACCTGTTCGCGTGTTCACACAGCAAGTGCCAAAACCTTTACCAAGTTTCGTACCATTCCGATGAAAAAAATAATTCGAAATAAACAAAACGTAAACGTTTTTGGTCAAAAATGCCAGAAAAGCACCAGAGGCCGGGTTACATTTATTTAAAAATGACCAAATTTAAAAAAAAAAAAAAAATCATTCATGGATAGAAATTAAGACTCGAGTGTCAAATTTCATATCTGGTTTTATTTGGAAATGCGTCACATTTAGGAAATAAAAGGAAGTTTCATGTCAGTAATTTTTAAGACAATCACATCCATTACAGACAAAACATCTTTGGGTTTCAGACTGTGAATATCTGAGGGAAGAGAAATCAAACAAATTGCCCTTTTATTGATATATAATCATTGCATTTCTGATACTTAAGCTTTTGTTCGCAGTCCTTGCGAAAAGTCATGGAAAAGAGAAAATGAAGGAGTGAAGAACCAATGAAAGGAAAAGCTCATCGTTTCAACCTCCTGTTAGTCAAACATGATATATAAAAGCACTCATGTTCAAGTAGAAACATCTAAACATCCATAAAACTGATGTACTTGAGAAGTGAAGCTGAATAAGAGTTATTCTGGGAAATCAAGTGTTCATAATTAGAGCCGTCTGATGAAAAGGTTAAGGCGAAACACTCGTCAGGTTCAGAGTTAAGCGTATTAGCGGACACGCATCATTCCTCGTATGAACGACGAGCGTTTACTCGTTATCTGAACCCTCATCAACACATGATCTGGCTTTAAACGTGCTGACCGCTAGAGGAGATCATGTGATCCCCACCACAGTGTCATCATTAGGAAGCACACACACACACACACACACACACACACACACACACACACACACACACACACACACACACACACACACACAGAGGAGGAGTGTTAAAGAGGTTCAGTCGTCTGTTTAAGGCGTGTGTGAACGGACCATACGTGCTGGATGATGTCATCCGTTTAAAGTGTTGCTCGTTCTCCCAACAAGTTCCCTGAAATTCCTGAAAACAATGGAAATGCTCATCTAAACAAATCATAATATGTCTTATTACTAGAAATACTATTTAAAGTGTATCAAAAATCACATGTCAATCAAACTTTGAATTGACTCCCTTATTTGCATTAGTGTATGTGTATTAGTGTGAGTGTGTGTCAGTATGTATTAGTGTCTGTGTGTGCATTAGTGTGTATTAGTCTCTGTGTGTGTATAAGTGTGTGTTAGTGTGTGGTTGGTTGCTTTGGCAGTGTTTGAGTTGAAAGAGTCTCAGTCCAGCAGAGACGGTTCTGACGGTCTGATGATCGTGGGCCGGTTTGGAGCCGCTGGAGGTCTCCTGCCACACACACACACACACACACACACACACACACACACAGGAAAACACATCACATCAAACACACACACTGCACTATGAAATCAGTTTGACTTTTTTCTGGATTCCATTTTTTCAGTTTTATTTGTTCAAGATTCAGTTTAAATGGTTTCATAATTTTTTTAGGAATCAATAAGCATGTCTAATTAACTGAATTACATTTTTAAATACAATTTATCAAAACTAACTTTTTTAACATAATATACTGTAATTTTTACTACTGAAATAAGTTTCATTTTTCCCATATTCAGTTTTTTTCCATTTACATTTTTTTTTTTCTGGATTCCATTTATTTTTTTTCTGTTTTTATTTTTGTTCAAGATTCTGTGTTAATGGTTAAATTCAATTTTAGTAATCAAGAAACATGCCTAAAGAATAAAAAAAAAAAAAAGAAAAAAAAAAAAAAAGGAAGTGAGCTTTTTTTCCCCCATTTTAATTTTTCTAG
>NC_139964.1:3458452-3947239 GCF_963993115.1 Abramis brama | reverse complement strand
CTTCCATTTTAATGGTTTAATTGAATTTCAATAATTTATTAATGGAAATGTATACATTTCTATATCTAACAACAGTTTATTTAAAGTTTAAGAAAATGTAAATTTTTAGGGCTCTATGAAATCCCTTAAATGTTTTCATACATTTTTATTTTGCTGGATTCCATTATAATGGTTTTAATTAAGTTTTAATAATAAATAAGCATGTATAATTTATTGAATTTATAAAACTTAAACAATTTAATAAAAAAAATCCAATAATGAATTCCTTGTTGGAATTCTGTGTTGCCTTTTTTAATTTCTCTGGATTTATGATTTAATACAAATATATTATTAGAAATTAAGGCATAAAAATGAAAAGCAAATAACTAGCACATAATTAGTGCTGTCTCAAGACCAACCAGTTCTAATATCAGTAAAATCTCATAATATTTGACACCCGCTTCAACACTCTTCATCATCTATGACATTTTCATAAACATGAATAACTGGAATGAAAAATAAAGTCTCTCCACATGAAGCTGAAGTTTCGCCGGTATGATTTTCTGCGTTCAGTTTGACAAAACTTAAGTGTGACGCTGTCTTCTGCTAGTCGGCTAGCCAATTAGAGAGTCTTACTACGAATAATCTGTGGCTCATGAATATTTAATAAGTTATGGGACTTGACATGTGATCTAATTAATATTCATAAGCCATCATAATAGAGGCAGTTGGAAGTTCTGTATAAATCTGTGTGGTGTTTGCGGAGGGTGTCGTCGTACCTGGGAATGCCGGGCGGCAGAGCGGGCGGCACGCGGGCGGGGCGGGATGGCACCTGAGGGGGCGGAGCCAGCGGGTCCAGAGCGCCACTCCCGAACGCATTAGTGCCGGCTGGAGGCGGGCCGTGCCTGTACGGCACCGGAGGAGCCCCGAACGCAGGCGAGGGGTTCAGGGGCGGCGCGGCCGGTGGGCCGGAGGTGGAGCCGCGCACCGCAGGGGGCCGGCCTGGGGGCGGAGCCACGCCTGACGACGGCTTTCGCTGAGACGGGGGACTGACGGAGACAGAGAAACACTTCCGTTAGTACTAGAACAGTCACGTGATTCATTAGATCTGACATATACGTGGTTAATTCGATAAAAACATGAAAAGTTAAGGCAAGGTTTCCTAAAATCATAAAACCCTGATTTGACACATGAATTACTGATGCTTGTACACTACCAGTCAAAAGTTTTGGATCGGTAAGATTTTTGATGTTTTTAAAAGAAGTCTCTTCTGCTCACCTGTGGCTGTGGTTATTTGATTAAAAAAAAATGCAAATGATGAATATAAAGTTCAAAAGAACAGCATTTATCTGAAATGGAAAGCTTTTGTAACATTAAACACTACCGTTCACAGGGATTAAAGTGAAAAAAATTCTTCTGACTGAATTTTTTTTTAGGCCAAGTCATATTCCTTTAACTTTTTAAATAGTCGAGACCAATAGCGTTTTAAGGGGAGATGTTTTAAACCGCTTTAATATTGCCAGTAGGCGTATTTTAAAAGCTATTTTAATCTATGAAAACCAGGCAGGGAGCATACTAATATAATTATAATTTGCCTATATATATATATATATATATATATATAGGCAAATTATAACACGTTTACACAAAATTTGTTAACACACAAGTAAGTTACTTTTCCCCTCTACTTAACATAAATTGTAAGAATATGACTAATAGTAAAGACTAGTACTAATAAATAAACATTGGCCTATGCTAAAGCTATTAAATAGCAGTCCCAAACTAGTTTTTGTTAATACAATGTTGGTATGAGCCACTACAGTCATTTAAAAATATAAAAAATAATACAAAGAAAAATAGTGGCATTTTGGGGTTAATATGGAAACGACAGTTACGATGGTGAATACACAATATTAACAATAACTGTTAATGAAACATGGAAACTGCTCCTGGTGAATAGAATGAAAATCATCCCTGCATTAATTTTATTTCGGGTAATTTACAACGTAACGGCGTTGCATGCTCGTAGTTTCTTTTGCACTTGATCAGTGAGGCGATACACCGGCACATTTGCGCGTGCAATTGAGTGTGCGCTACGAGAACAGGATAACGACTGATAGGACAAGAAAGTCCGTTTTTCTGAGGTGAAAAACTTTATTTCAGCGTACACTTATGTCACTGCCTGCCTGGTAGTTCCTATTGTGCTGGGTTTTCTGAAGTATTCATGATTCGCCTCTCATAACATAACATGCTCTAAACACGCACGCATGCAGAGTAGAGGAGGAGGGGCGGGGGCGCGGGGAGCAAGGATCACAGCGCAAAATTGAACAATATATCGATGCGATATGGTCTAATTCCATATCGCATTTAAAAAATATATCGCCCTATATATCGCCCAGCCCTACCTGCATTATAAGTGTGTCACTGAAATATAGTTTTCCCTCAGCGCTCAGCTGTAGCCTGACATGCACTTTCCGTGAGCGGTAATTGAAAACCCGGAGTGGATCATGAGCGAAGTGATTACAGCCCAGCTAACACAGTACGTTGTGACGACGTCGTCAGTTAGTCGTCATTTGGTCAGCGTGACATTACTTTATGACAACGTTGTGAGGACGTCGTGGTAAAGTTCCATTTTTTAGAATCTTGGCTAACGTTCCAGAAACGTTGTGGGCACGTCCTCAAAAGACGTCGCTAGTTTATCCCATGGAGAACGTTGTAGAGACGTGGTCAACTGGTCACCAGATAACTTAATAAAATCTTTGATGAATTAAGTAAATGTTCCATATAATATCCAAATGGCATAGTATCACTAGGATAATATTTGTAATGCATTTATTTATATAATTGAAATTATCTGGAAAGTTACCAGGAGACCAGTGGACCACGTCTCTACAACGTTCTCCATGGGATAAACCAGCGACGTCTTTTGAGGACGTGCCCACAACGTTTCTGGAACGTTTGCCAAGATTCTAAAAAATGGAACTTTACCACGACGTCCTCACAACGTTGTCATAACGTTGTATATAATTGTTATTATTGCTATTATTATTATTATTATTATTATTATTATTATTAAGGAGGTTGGGTGTTCGTAAAAACAACAATAAAAAAAAAAATCTTTAAACTGAACTTCAAACTTGAAGAACTTCAAAATGAGTTTTAAATTCATGAGATTTGTATTTATGTAATGTGTTAATTCTAGATGTTTATTTATGTAAATGCTGCGTGACTGACGTGTTTTATGAGCGTGCGGGTTAGCTTTCAAACCCTGGAGCGGCGCAGAGTTGCCATGGAAACGGCGCAGCGACATGCCTGATAAGCAGCAAAGCTCCCTCTCTTGCTGTTGTTTTCATTGCTTTCAGGTGAGTTTAGTCTCTAAAATCACACACATAATATACACAACTGTTCCTGACACTTTTCTTACGTGGTATTGACACACATCTGTTGAATATTTACTTTATAGAAATGGTTTAGTGTCTTCAAAAAAGTCCGTTAGCATCTCAACCGTTTTCAGAAGAGGTACTGCTAACGTAGGCTAACTAACCTAGCTCTTGTTTACAAACGTTTGGGCTTATAATCACATCTTTGTGTAGATAAGAGGTTATGATAGTTTTGTAAAGGCTTTGCTGGCAGTTCAATGGGTGATTGGAAGTTGACTAATTTATTTAAACTGATATTTAACATAAATGTATGTGCTGTTAATCGATGACGTCACTGAATTTTCAGCATCATTTCTCCAGTCTTCAGTGACATGATCCATCAGAAATCACTCTAATATGATTTGATGCTCAATACATTTTTCTGATTATTATCTAATATGTTGAAAACAGTTATGCTGTTTCATGGTTTTGTGTACACTACAATTCAAATGTTAGGGGTCAGTAAGATTTTGGAAGACATTAATAGCAAGAATGGATTAATAATGGATAAATGTTTCTTGAGCATCAAATCATCATATTATACTGATTTCTGAAGGATCATGTGACACTGAAGACTGGAGTAATGATGCTGAAAATTCAGCTTTGATCACAGGAATAAATTAGATTTTAAAATACATTAAAATAGAAAACAGCTATTTTACATTTTAATGATATTCACAATATTGCTGTTTTTACTGTATTTTCGAAAAACTGCATTAAAAGCCGTAGATTAGCAACATTAATAAAGTACTCCTCTGTTTTAGCTACCTTAAGAAGGACGATGAGGTGACAGTGCAGCTCGGGATAAGGAAGAGGAGGAGGAGGAGGAATACGTAAGTTAGACAACAGAGATCATCCTCCTCTCCTTGTCTCAAAAGACCCTGCCCTCCGCTGGTGGGGTAAGAAAGAAACTCTTCCTCTTCTCCCACAGCTCTCCATCATCTCCTTCTGCCTCCTCAACACTGTCTGAAAGAGCGGTTTCCACAGCTGGGACGCAGTCATCATGCTCATTTTCATGAACAAAAAACTCTTTATGTATATTTTGGTGGGCGAAATAATACAGGAAAAATGCTAGACATCTGTATTGTTCCTTTTACATATCTTTACTCTTTATGAACGATATGTTTTTGTTTTTTTTGTTTTTTTTATTAGTCTTCAGAGAAGCTCAAGGACTATAGACTTTGATAATTGTCGCATTGTTCAGGTTTAGCTACTGGTAGTGAAGCAATGAAGCACATCACCACCAGACATTTGTAGCAGGAGCCTCATAGGACACTAGAGGAAACAATTGAACCTATTTCTGCAAATAAAAGTAATTATAAAGAAAATTTTGAATCTTTTCATTTCTTTTTTTAAGGTCTTTATTGTTTTTCCGCGAGCAGTTATAGTGAGCAGTATCAATAAGAATAGCAAACACTTTTTTTCAGTAAAAAGAATAAAACATTTTAATAGTTGGTTACATTATTCATTGATTATGTTTTTTGCTTAATTAATTGATGTTACATTTATGTACTCATTACTTGTTAACATGGTTAAAAAATCGTTAATGTTCAAAATGTATTGGCTTAGTTTGTACAAAGAAACACTGAATAAATGCTGATTAATAAATTAATGCAGTGTGGTTTTGGGGCATTTTTCTATTTAGAATTTAATAGGGGTTTGTATTGGTTTCCATTATCTGTATTGATCCCTAAATGTATTAACAGAAAACTACACAATTCCCTATTAGAATTTATAAGGTTTTACAGAGAATGAAATGTTTGAATTTATCAGTTCTATGTGGATTTCAAAGTTACGATCAAGAACATCTTAATTCCCAGGACTAAAGGTGAGAAGTATATTAAAAATAAATGCGGACGTGGTATTTTGGTCGTTAGGAAGTACCAGCCACGTTCCAGCGACGTACCACTATAACGTCGCCACGACGAATACAGGAATCACAAAGTTACGTTGCTGGAACGTTATGTGGCACGTCGCTACGACGAATATGGTCCGGTCCGGTTACGTCTTCACAACGTAACTGTGTTAGCTGGGAGAGTGCTTAGAGTGGAGAGAGGAACGTGCTTTTGCTCCACTCCAGGCTTTGATCACATCCCCCTCAGCAGGGTGAATACACCTCGTCTTTCCTTAATTTAAGACCTATTCAAACTAAAATTAAGATATTTATTACACTATTTGACAAATGAAAGCCTATTTACGGCCTTAAAATAATGAAAAGTGAATTTAAGACTTTAAGGACAGACTGGAACCCTGCAATTGACGGAAATCCGTCATAGACTTGCTGCAATTAACGGAAATCCGTCGTAGCGACGGAGAACTTTAATCCCTGCGTTCACAAGTTTGGGGTAGTAAGAATTTTTATTTTATTTTTTTGGGGAAAGAAATAAAAGAAATCAATACCTTTATTCATCAAGGATGCACTAAATTGATCAAAAGTTACAGTAAAGACATTCATAATGTTACAAAAGACTCTATTTCAAATAAATGCTGTTCTTTTGCTGACTTTCTATTCATCAAAGAATCCTGAAAAAATTGTACACAACTGTTTTCAACACTGATAATAATCATAAATGTTTCTTGAGCATCAAATCCTCATATTAGACTGATTTCTGAAGGATCATGTGACACTGAAGACTGGAGTAATGATGCTGAACATTCAGCTTTGATCACAGGAATAAATTACACTTCACTGTATATTCACATAGAAAACAGCTGATTTGAATGGTCATATTTGTCATGTTTTTCTTTGTCACGTTTCAGAGACTTCTTTTTAAAAACATTAAAAATCTTACCGATCCAAAACTTTTGACTGGTAGTGCACCAGCATCAGTAATTCATGTGTCAAATCAGGGTTTTATGATTTTAGGAAACCTTGCCTTAACTTTTCATGTTTTTATCTCATGAACTGATTGTGAGTGTTAGTACCTGGGGTCGGTGTGTATCCAGGTGTCGTCCACCGGAGGCGGGACCGGTGCGGATATGGTGCTGGTGCTGATGTCCCCGATGATGAGCAGCGCCTCTTTGAGCGCGTGATACATGCGCAGCATCTCGTCTCGTCGCTGCGCCTGATCCGCCGACTCCTCCATCAGACTGTTCTGATCGCCGGACGAGTACAGGTACGCCAGCAGCTCCGAGTGGATGAACTCCTTCGCCTGACACACACACACACACACACACACACACACACACACACACACACACACCGGCTCAGTCCAGCTTCAACAAACACCTGGAGGCTCTGAACAAACTGAACACAGCTGGTGGCGCTAGAGGCTTCCAGGTAGAGATCGCAAAACTACAATAGAATTAATAAATCTCCAAACTAAACTACAGTGGGAAAAAAACTCAAGAATCAATAAGATAAAAAAAAAAATATATATATATATTTTTAATTTCTTTTTTTTAATAATATATATATATATATATTATATCACTTCTGTGATTGACAGCTGATTAAAGTGAATAAGACATGTGATCAGTGTAAGATGATGGCGTAAGCCCCGCCCACACTTACGCTGTTGATCATCAGGTGCATGATGGCCTTGGGCATCAGGTCTCGGATGCTCTTGTTGACGATGCCGATGTAGGAGTCCACCAGGTTTCGGATGGTCTCCACCTGCCGCTCCAGCTGAGGGTCCATGGAGAGAGAGTCGGCTGCCACACCGTCCCCGTTCTCCACCTGGGAAACAGACTAGAGTCAGCGCTGAGAGTCTGGAGAGATTCAGGAGAGAAGCACTGAGACTGATGTGCGTTTGAGACTCAGGTGAGACACAGCTGAGGAGAGACTCAGGTAAGACGAGACACAGGTGAGATGACACACAGGTGAGACAAGACTCAGGTGAGACGAGACTCAGGTGAGGAGAGACTCAGGTGAGACACAGGTGAGGAGAGACTCAGGTGAGACACAGGTGAGGAGAGACTCAGGTAAGACTCAGGTGAGGAGAAACTCAGGTAAGACTCAGGTGAGGAGATACTCGGGTGAGACACAGGTGAGGAGAGACTCGGGTAAGACTCAGGTGAGGAGAAACTCAGGTAAGACTCAGGTGAGGAGAGACTCAGGTGAGACACAGGTGAGGAGAGACTCAGGTAAGACTCAGGTGAGGAGATACTCGGGTGAGACACAGGTGAGGAGAGACTCAGGTAAGACTCAGGTGAGACGAGACTCAGGGTGAGACTCAGGTGAGATGAGACTCAGGGGAGATGAGACTCAGGATGAGACTCAGGTGAGACGAGACACAGGTGAGACGAGACACAGGTGAAACGAGACTCAGGGTGAGACGAGACACGGGTGAGACGAGACTCAGGTGAAACGAGACTCAGGGTGAGACTCAGGTGAGACGAGACACAGGTGAGACAAGACACAGGTGAGACGAGACTCAGGTGAGACGGGACACAGGTGAGACGAGACACAGGTGAAACGAGACTCAGGGTGAGACGAGACACAGGTGAGACGAGAGATGAGACGAGACTCAGGGTGAGACGAGACACAGGTGAGACACAGGGTGAGACGAGACACAGGTGAGACGAGAAATGAGACGAGACTCAGGGTGAGACTCAGGTGAGGAGAGACTCGGGTGAGACAGAGGTGAGGAGAGACTCAGGTAAGACTCAGGTGAGACGAGACACGGGTGAGACGAGACTCAGGGTGAGACTCAGGTGAGACGAGACTCAGGTGAGACGAGACACAGGTGAGACGAGACACAGGTGAGACGAGACACAGGTGAGACGAGACTCAGGTGAGACGAGACACAGGTGAGACGAGACACAGGTGAGACGAGACACAGGTGAAACTAGACTCAGGGTGAGACTCAGGTGAAACGAGACTCAAGAGTGAGACGAGACACAGGTGAGACGAGAGATGAGACGAGACTCAGGGTGAGACTCAGGTGAGGAGAGACTCGGGTGAGACACAGGTGAGGAGAGACTCAGGTGAGACGAGACACAGGTGAGACGAGACACGGGTGAAACGAGACTCAGGGTGAGACTCAGGTGAGACGAGACACAGGTGAGACAAGACACAGGTGAGACAAGACACGGGTGAGACGAGACTCAGGTGAAAAGAGACTCAGGTGAAAAGAGACTCAGGGTGAGACTCAGGTGAGACGAGACACAGGTGAGACAAGACACAGGTGAGACGAGACACGGGTGAGACTCAGGTGAAACGAGACTCAGGGTGAGACGAGACACAGGTAAGATGAGACTCGGTAAGACACAGGCGAGACAGGGTGAGCTGAGACTCAGGTAAGACTCGGGTGGGACGAGACTCCGGCAAGACACAGATGAGACAGGGTGACGAGACTCAGGTAAGACAGGGGAGGCAGGTGAGACACAGGGTGAGGGGAGACTCAGGGTGAGGGGAGACTCAGGTAAGACACAGGTGAGACGAGACACAGGTGAGACGAGACACAGGTGAGACGAGACACAGGTGAGACGAGACACAGGTGAGACGAGACACAGGTGAGACGAGACACGGGTGAGACGAGACCCGGGTGAGACGAGACACGGGTGAGACGAGACACGGGTGAGACGAGACTCAGGTGAAACGAGACTCAGGGTGAGACGAGACACAGGTGAGACGAGAGATGAGACGAGACTCAGGGTGAGACGAGACACAGGTGAGACGAGAAATGAGACGAGACTCAGGGTGAGACTCAGGTGAGGAGAGACTCGGGTGAGACACAGGTGAGGAGAGACTCAGGTAAGACTCAGGTGAGACGAGACTCAGGTGAGACGAGACACGGGTGAGACGAGACACGGGTGAGACGAGACACGGGTGAGACAAGACTCAGGTGAAACGAGACTCAGGTGAAACGAGACTCAGGGTGAGACGAGACACAGGTGAGACGAGAGATGAGACGAGACTCAGGGTGAGACTCAGGTGAGGAGAGACTCGGGTGAGACACAGGTGAGGAGAGACTCAGGTAAGACTCAGGTGAGATGAGACTCAGGTGAGACGAGACACAGGTGAGAAGAGACACGGGTGAAACGAGACTCAGGGTGAGACTCAGGTGAGACGAGACACAGGTGAGACAAGACACAGGTGAGACAAGACACGGGTGAGACGAGACACGGGTGAGACTCAGGTGAGACGAGACACAGGTGAGACAAGACACAGGTGAGACAAGACATAGGTGAGACGAGACACAGGTAAGATGAGACTCGGTAAGACACAGGCGAGACAGGGTGAGCTGAGACTCAGGTAAGACTCGGGTGGGACGAGACTCCGGCAAGACACAGATGAGACAGGGTGACGAGACTCAGGTAAGACAGGGGAGGCAGGTGAGACACAGGGTGAGGGGAGACTCAGGGTGAGGGGAGACTCAGGTAAGACACAGGTGAGACGAGACTCAGGTGAGACGAGACACAGGTGAGACGAGACACAGGTGAGACGAGACACAGGTGAGACGAGACACGGGTGAGACGAGACACGGGTGAGACGAGACCCGGGTGAGACGAGACACGGGTGAGACGAGACACGGGTGAGACGAGACACGGGTGAAACGAGACTCAGGGTGAGACGAGACACAGGTGAGACGAGAGATGAGACGAGACTCAGGGTGAGACGAGACACAGGTGAGACACAGGGTGAGACGAGACACAGGTGAGACGAGAAATGAGACGAGACTCAGGGTGAGACTCAGGTGAGGAGAGACTCGGGTGAGACACAGGTGAGGAGAGACTCAGGTAAGACTCAGGTGAGACGAGACTCAGGTGAGACGAGACACGGGTGAGACGAGACACGGGTGAGACGAGACACGGGTGAGACGAGACTCAGGTGAAACGAGACTCAGGGGAAACGAGACTCAGGGTGAGACGAGACACAGGTGAGACGAGAGATGAGACGAGACTCAGGGTGAGACTCAGGTGAGGAGAGACTCGGGTGAGACACAGGTGAGGAGAGACTCAGGTAAGACTCAGGTGAGATGAGACTCAGGTGAGACGAGACACAGGTGAGAAGAGACACAGGTGAAACGAGACTCAGGGTGAGACTCAGGTGAGACGAGACACAGGTGAGACAAGACACGGGTGAGACGAGACATGGGTGAGACTCAGGTGAGACGAGACACAGGTGAGACAAGACACAGGTGAGACAAGACACAGGTGAGACGAGACACAGGTGAGACAAGACACAGGTGAGACAAGACACAGGTGAGACAAGACACGGGTGAGACAAGACACGGGTGAGACTCAGGTGAAACGAGACTCAGGGTGAGACGAGACACAGGTAAGATGAGACTCGGTAAGACACAGGCGAGACAGGGTGAGCTGAGACTCAGGTAAGACTCAGGTAAGACTCGGGTGGGACGAGACTCCGGCAAGACACAGATGAGACAGGGTGACGAGACTCAGGTAAGACAGGGGAGGCAGGTGAGACACAGGGTGAGGGGAGACTCAGGGTGAGGGGAGACTCAGGTAAGACACAGGTGAGACGAGACTCAGGTGAGACGAGACACAGGTGAGACGAGACACAGGTGAAACGAGACTCAGGGTGAGACTCAGGTGAGACGAGACACAGGTGAGACAAGACACGGGTGAGACGAGACATGGGTGAGACTCAGGTGAGACAAGACACGGGTGAGACAAGACACGGGTGAGACTCAGGTGAAACGAGACTCAGGGTGAGACGAGACACAGGTAAGATGAGACTCGGTAAGACACAGGCGAGACAGGGTGAGCTGAGACTCAGGTAAGACTCAGGTAAGACTCGGGTGGGACGAGACTCCGGCAAGACACAGATGAGACAGGGTGACGAGACTCAGGTAAGACAGGGGAGGCAGGTGAGACACAGGGTGAGGGGAGACTCAGGGTGAGGGGAGACTCAGGTAAGACACAGGTGAGACGAGACACAGGTGAGACGAGACACAGGTAGGACAGGGGAGACAGGTGAAACTCAGGGTCAGACTGTGACCTGGTCTTTCTCCGGATAGACTCCCGCCCGCAGGAACGAGGCCTTCCAGCTGTCCACATCTTCCTGAGTGTCGCAGGCCAGCTCGATCTGACGCAGGTCTTTATACACATTCCTGAAATCACAACATCACACATATGAAACCAGATTCATGACTGATTTGTAACTAAGGCTACGTTCACACTGTCAGTCCAAATCCAATTATTTGTGTATTCGATTGGAATCTGATCTAAAATTATTGATGTCCACACTGTGTATCGCAACTGTTCAGATCCGATTTGTGTGTCCGTGCAGCTCTTCAGTTTTCTGGAATATCTGCATTGGTTTCTATGGCAATGACGTTGTGTCGGTAGGTTTAAATGCACACATATGCGTAATAATTGACCCACACTCGGATGAAGAGGTGTGAACCGAGCACAAACATAAACTCAGTCGCACCTCTGCTCGGTGTTGAAGATGGCAAAGGTGTGTTTGGTGGACATGAACCCTTTCTCAACGTCTCGCAGCTTCAGGTTATCCAGAGGCAGCATGTACTTCTTCTCTTTCTCCTGGAAAACACAAACACACACAGGGATTATTTTCACCAAACATGAAGAATAAACATCTAAACACACATTCACACACTCTGGGCCCTATTTTAACAATCTAAGCTCATGGTCTAAAGCGCAGGGCACAAGTTCACTTATGGCGTGTCCAAATCCACTTTTGCTAGTTTAACGACGGGAAAAATGGTCGGTGCTCCCGGCGCATGGTCTAAAAGGGTTGTCTCTATTCTCATAATGAGTAATGGGTGTGTTTTGGGATTTACGTGCATTAAACCAATCAGAGTCTCATCTCCCATTCCCTTTAAATTCCAGTTGCGCTCGTGCCATGGCAGATTCGCTATTTACATGACGGAATTTGATAGTGGAAAGACCGAACGCGTCTCCAGAGCACAAACGGATCCGCTCGTGCGCGAGGTAAAAGTGCGCAAGCAGAACATCTACGGGACAAGCCGGATTCACCATATCTTTATGTACACAATAATAATCTTTTACATTGTAATCCCTTTATTTTAAATATTTGGCATGTTTGTATGGTGCTGTGCCCTGTGTGTGTAATAAGCAGAGTGTATGCGCGTGTTGGACCTGCCTATAGGCACACATTACTAACGCGCTCTTTAAGTAACAAAAATAATACAGCGCCATTGACTTTAGAGCAGGTTTCAGTCGGTCAATGACTCAGTCTATTTCTGTTCCTCAAAATAGCAACGCGCCAACAATGCGCCAGAACACACACCTCGTTCTCAGACCAGCAGCCCATGGGCGCATAAATGGGCGCAAATGCATTTGCTATTTAAACAACGTGGCGCAGGACGTAAAAATGACTGAAACTAGCAAAAAACACTTGCGTCGCGCTTGACACTCACACACACTCACTCACTCACTCACTCACTCACTCACTCACTCACTCACTCACTCACTCACTCACTCACTCACTCACTCACTCAACTCACTCAACTCACTCACTCAACTCACTCACTCACTCACTCACTCACTCACTCACTCACTCACTCACACACACTCACTCACACACACTCACTCACACACACTCACTCACCTCCTCATCCTTGTACCAGGACAGGGACTCTGCGGTCAGGATGAACCAGTAGTCTTTGGACCCGCCCTTCATGATGCTGATGTTGATGGTCAGCCAACCGCGTCGGATCACCTGAAGCGAGGGGAGGGAATATGATAATGAGGAGAAAGAACGGACCAATCGTCAGCCGGTTGAGTGTGTGTGGATGATGATGTTGTACCTGGTTGGGCATCGCCCTCTTCTTACTGACCGCCGCGCTCCGCTGCTGGGCGCTGAAACACACTGCTGTTAGACTGAATCAGGGTCAAAGGTCATTAGGTGTCAGAGGTCAACAGGGGTCAGAGGTCACTCACTTGGCAAAACCGATGAAGTCCTCGTGGTTGGTGTTGATGTAGGAGAGCTCGATGTCGATCAGCAGCATCACCTGCGACACACACATAAATACATAAACATAAATAAATAAACAAATAAATATATATTAATGTTATATAACGAAATTAAGCAGTAAATAACCGGAGGAAGGTTTCTGAACACACACACCTGGTCTTTAGTTTTGCTCTCTCTCTCTCTGACGTATGTGGTGACGATTCTCTCCGTCTCTTCTCTCAGCTGAGGATACGAGTTCAACTACGACACAAACACACACTGAGAGCGGCAGCAGGAACACACACATCATTACTGTCTCCAGAAAGACTTTATCAAGACGTCAAATAAACACGGATGAGTAGGACTGCATGCAGACCATGTGTGTTTAACCAAACACTGACGGCGAATGTGACTGTGTGTGATTAGTAAATATAATCCCTACAAAGCAAAAACAAACACAAGCTGAGCTCATCCACCACAGACAAACACTGAACTTTACAGGGACTGGATTTGATTGGTTATAGGATCTGTCAATCAAAGGAGGTTCGGTTACAGGACTGGATTTGATTGGTTAAGGGATCTGTCAATCAAAGGAGGTTTGGTTACAGGACTGGATTTGATTGGTTATAGGATCTGTCAATCAAAGGAGGTTTGGTTACAGGACTGTATTTGGTTGGTTAAGGGATCTGTCAATCAAAGCAGGGTTGCGTTCAGCCCCGACAAAACGTTGCACAACGTTTTTTAAACAGAAACGGTGATGCGTTGAACACACTGTTCTGATGACACAAGAGTTGCAACAATGGCAGCTGAGAAGGCCATTCTTTGTGTTCTTTGTGAAGAATTTTCGGAGCCTGATGAAATCGGTATAAATATGTGTTTAATACTACAAAATATGCCCGATGTTACAGTTACTGCACTTGCCACCCAGAACAAAAGAGAACATCCCAATCGAGTGAAGGGATTGCTGAAACTGAAGCACACATCTTACCTAATTCAGACTAAAACACATCTATTTAGCCTCACATACTGACTTTATTTGTAGTTCATACTGTTTTAATGCCCTGTATTTTCTTTCTCGTTTTTAGGAAAAGCACTTAATTACCATTGTTTATTTCTATACCAAATGTCATACACGCAATGAAGCTAAAAATATAAACAACTACATCACTATGTTGATATCCTATATTTTTACAATAAAACTTATGACAAACATGTCTTCTAATATCCTCAGTTGTTGCGTATACCGAGCTGCACATAGACAGTGGAGCTGCATCGAACACATTTGTAAATTACTTTCCTTGAACCCATTGTGCGAGTTCACTTTAATACCGCGTGCTTTATATACATGTTGCTGCTGATTGGACTGCAGTTCTGACACACCCACCAAACAAGAGAAAACGTATCTCAAACCCCGTTGCACACCGGTGCACGCCGTTTCCAGGAAACATGACGTTCAACCGGGAAACCGTAGCAAAACGTTGCGCACCGTTTTGAACTTGAACGTGCCCCATGTTCAGTTATAGGACTGGATTTGATTGGTTAAGGGATCTGTCAATCAAAGCAGGTTCAGTTATAGGACTGGATTTGATTGGTTAAGGGATCTGTCAATCAAAGGAGGTTCGGTTACAGGACTGGATTTGATTGGTGAAGGGATCTGTCAATCAAAGGAGGTTCAGTTATAGGACTGGATTTGATTGGTTAAGGGATCTGTCAATCAAAGTAGGTTCGGTTACAGGACTGGATTTGACTGGTTACGGGATCTGCCAGAAACGGTCATGTTTTACCTTCTCAGTGCACTTGAGGATGAGCGTGGCGAGTTCAGACACCACCAGGTCTACACACTTGAGACACGGCTCCTTCAGTTTAACAATCTGCTTTTTCACTATGGCCTCAAAGGCCAGGTCAGGGGTGAACAGCCCCGTCCTGGAGGATCATGGGACAGCGCAGGTGTTATTTGGGGGGATAATTAAGGGCACAATATTGGGAAAAGTGGACGGGTGGATGAAAACACAAGCACATCACTTCATTCATTCTGTACGTCCACGTTCCTAAAGGTGACGCGCGTCTTTTCTGGAACCGCAGCACTTTAACCTGCTAGTCGCGGTTTGCTAACACTATTCGAGTGTAAACACAACATTTACGGGACCGTTCATGTCAGATTGTATGGCTGATGTGAAATGTAATTTACAAGCCGAGCAGCTTTCGTTATTTCTTTATTGAAGTAGTCAGTCAGTCAGCCTGAAGCAGCGTGGCTAGCGTGTTTTTGCTTTGCGGAGCGGTTAGCGTGACATGCTCAGGCGTCTCTCGTGTCTACCTTCAGTGTGCACTGCCTGACCGTATTGATGAGCTCCTGGATGACCAGGTCAATGCATTTGAGGCACGGCTCCTTCAGCTTGATCAGCTGCTTTTTCACGATGGCCTCGAAGGCCATGTCAGGGGTGAACAGCCCCGTCCTGAGGTCACACACACACACACACACAGGGTCAAACACAGTAAAACCATGCTGATCTGTGTGCAACGATACAGACACAGCATGTCCGATTACAGAAATCATGACTCTAATGAGTGTTTGTTGAGTTGGTCAAAAATCAGCATTAAGTGCATGTTGAATATGTGTGGTGTATCTGTGCTCTTCGGTCTTCGATTTTTGACCGAAAATGTTACGTTTTCTTTTTTTACTTCATTGGAGTGGTACAAAACTTGGTAAAAGTTTGCTATGTGAACACACAAAAAAAATCATGGACATCATTTGAAAAGGTTAAATGGTCTTGTAAATAACAGTCACACTTGTGCTCCTCACGATTGAGCGCACTGGAAATGAATGAGACGAATGTCCTCTAGTGGAAGCGTTTGGTACTGCAGCCGAACTAAATCTGACTGAAAGCTCATTTTCTGAGATATCAACCTCAAATTTGTAACACAACTTGTTTAGATTTATGACTGATTTTCTTGCAGTTGAGTAAAATGTGTTTTTGAAAATATATATTTCATCCAAAAAATTTAAATAGTATTTTTGTGCATTTTTAATAACATTAAACGTAAAATTCTGTAACTTTTTTAAAAATTTGATTTCTTAAAACTTTTTTCACTTCAGCAATGATCTGCCAAGTGTCCTCTTTAAAAAGATCAAACTTAAGTCTGTGCTCTACAGCGTTCAAGATTTACGAGTCATATACGAGAAATACAGTGTAAATATAATTTAGTAGCATTAAACCCCCTAAAAATACAAAATATAAATAAATAAAAAACATTGAATAAAATTCATTTCATTGAAAGAAAAAAAAAAATCAGTCATTTTTGACCGACACGCGAAGAGCACCAGAGAGTTGAATAGTTCTAATGTTAAAGAGGTTAAAGTTGTGATGAAAGCGGACTAAACGATCCAGCATGTGTGAAATAGGAGTTTAATAACTGAATGAATGATGCTCCTGAAACGAGTGCATGTGTCCGTGTGTTCTTGCCTGACTCCATGAATGTTCTTGATGGCGTAACTGATCTCTCTCCTCAACTCCTTCTCATCAAACTCCATCTAAACACACACACACACACGTTTATCTACTGTGTTATGAGATTAAAAGGAAATGTTTGGCTGAAAATGTAACTTCTACCATTATGTCAGAGCTGCACGACTCTGGATGAAGTCAGAATCATGATTTTTTGGTTTAAAATAGAGATCATGCTTCTGTATAGACAACTAAACACGTGATTTACTAGAGGTTCAGACAAAATGTTAATCGCTGCAGTTTATTTTAAAATGTTTAACTTGTTTAAATTATGTGTTTTTTAATCGGGTTGAGTGAATTATTCAATGACTCACTCATAAACGCTTCACTTGTTTAATTACTGGATGAATCAGCGTTTTTGATCGAATCTCTTGAATTAATGATTAAATGACTAATTAATTTTTTAACAGTCACTTGTCACAACCTACTGGTGTAATTATGTTACTTTCAAAAGGTGATTTGCTCTATTTTTGATTTGCTATACACATCAGTGTTTATATCCGAACTATAAACTTTCATCTCAATACTTCGGTGATAATTAGAGATGCACGATTACAATTTTCGAGGCTGATTTCCGATTTTGACCTGCCGATACCGATTTTAGCCGCTTCCGATTTAATTTTTTCTGACCACTTTACAGCACACACAAACATTTATTTTGTTCATTATCTTTTCTTTATTAGAAAATTTTACATTTTGCATAGAACATTTTTTGAACAGATAATCGCTATAAAATTGAACTATATAAATTACTCCTGGTGTGGGAAATTCACACACATCTAAAGTGGCAGTGTTATGGAAGAACCATTTCCTTCTTTTCATATCTATTATCCAACTAAACAATTTGAAATATTTAGCAAACTAAACTTCTTTATGAAAACAGGAAATGGCAATAAATTAATATATATATATATATATATATATATATATATATATATATATATATATATATATATATATATATTAATATAATAATACATGTGTGTGTGTATATATATATATATATATATATATATATATATATATATATATATATATATATATATATATATATATATATATATATATATATATATACACACATACACACAAATATAGCCTTGCAGTATAAAGATATTTCTATATTTTCTGTCTAGTTTACTTTATTTATTTTTTATAATCATAACCATAGTTGCGACCAAAACTGAATAATTAAAACAAGTTTAAATGGGTAAATCTTCTACAAATATTTTTGAATCTTCTTTTTTGACATACTCCAGTTCTTGTTAAAACACACTAGACATGCTTATTCTGTGGCAGAAATATTGATACTATGAAAAGGCTGTTTGAGTTTAATATCTACACATGACAACGGCTCTCTCTGGATCTGAACACAGATCTGAATGTTCACTGTGATTCTGTCAAAGGGTGAACAGGCAGAGCCGAATCTCTGTCATTTAGGATCGTGTGAATCGATATCGCCATCTTTTAACGATTAATCGTGCAGCTCTACAAAATATGCTGCAGGTTTGACATTATTATTTCAATCAGAACACAAGTTGATTTGATAAAAAAAATGGAGATCCATTAACTCAGCCAGTGAGACTCCAGAGAAACTGAACATAAAGTCAAACCTAGAGACTAAACGAGGCTGACGTACCTTAACGAGCTCGAAAGGGAAGCGCTCGTGGAAGATGCGGTTGATTCGCGCTCCGCCGGAGAGTTCAAGCGTGTCCACCTGATCGCCAGAGCCCTCGATCCGCTTCTCGAAGTCCACGCCGAACTGCTGCACCATCCTACACACACACACACACACACACACACACACACGTAGTGTATTTCAATGCATTTTCAAGAGTATTTCAATGCATGTGGTCTCTTCTATTCACACTCATTTTTGTCCTTAAAGGTTTGGGTGATAAGGAACTAGGGTTTGGTATCGTTCGAATGTTAACGATTCAGATTCTGCTTATCCTGTCCGATTCTCAGCGATTCTAATTCTCCTCGCAAAACATTTCATTGTGGCTGAAAACTATGAACACTTACACAATAAACTTTTGTCTATATGGTTTTAAAATACCATAGCAAAAAACAACTATATACATTTCAAGCATTATTAAAGACAAGTAAACACTCAGGAATTAAAAAAGAACAAATAAATTAGCAATCACACAAATAAATGCAACTGAACAAAGACACGCTTGAAATAAACAGTGTTTTAAGATTGTCAGGTATTCAAATATAGAAACTAATCAAATGTAAAAAAAAAATAACACTGCATTTTATAAATAAAATATACATTAAAAATATAGTTACAAAATGTATTCAGTTATGAACAGTGAGTGAATGTTCTCTTAGACTTTTTTATTTAATGCTATTATAGAGACGGCAGGAATATTAGTGTTATTATAGAGCAGGAATATTAGTGTTATTATAGAGACGGCAGGAATATTAGTGTTATTATAGAGACGGCAGGAATATTAGTGTTATTATAGAGACGGCAGGAATATTAGTGTTATTATAGAGACGGCAGGAATATTAGTGTTATTATAGAGACGGCAGGAATATTAGTGTTATTATAGAGCAGGAATATTAGTGTTATTATAGCAGGAATATTAGTGTTATTATAGAGCAGGAATATTAGTGTTATTATAGAGCAGGAATATTAGTGTTATTATAGAGCAGGAATATTAGTGTTATTATAGAGCAGGAATATTAGTGTTATTATAGAGACGGCAGGAATATTAGTGTTATTATGGAGCGGGAATATTAGTGTTATTATAGAGACGGCAGGAATATTAGTGTTATTATAGAGCAGGAATATTAGGCTGCTGTCACTTTAAGAGCTGCACGGATCCAATATACTGATACACACACGTTTTCTTCCTCAACTGTTTATGTTCACTTAAGATGTAACGGACTGTGTTTACGGGGATATTTTGACATATTTTTGTGTGTAAATTCAGTAAATTCAGTATCGCGCACCACTATTGAGTATGAAAAGCGGCTTTCTGTGTGCGCACTTTAGAAAACAGTGCATGAATCTTCTTGAGCTTGAATGGTTTAAAATCACATTAAAATGCACACAAAGGAATCAATAAGAGGAATGAATTCTGGAACCGGTTCTCCACAGCCAACCCTCCACAGAACAGCATCACAGTATGTAATATGATCATCTTAGTAAAACTGCAGAGTGTGTTGTTAGTGTGTTGGTGTCTCACTGCAGCAGAGCTTTGGTTTTGCGTGCGGGATCGTCCGGTTTGAAGTTCTTGTACTCGTCCACCTCTTTCTCCAGGGACAGCAGCTGACTCTGCAGTTTACTGCGCAGCGCCGGCAGGGTGTCCCGGATGTGGTTCGTCAGTTGCTGGAAAGAGTTGATAGAAACGGGACAAATCCAAACAGTGTGTTTAAAGGGGAGGTTGATTATGATTTGACTTTTCTAGCTTTAGTTAGTGTGTAATGTTGCTGTTCGAGCATAAACAACATCTGCAAAGTTACAACACTCAAAGCTCAAAGCAAAGGGAGATATTTGCTTAAAAAAAAATGCTTTTTAAGGACGACAACAAGCTTCTTCACGGCTTAGTGACATCACTAACCCTAACATTTACATAAACCCCGCCCCCGAACACGATTTATAGATTATCATGACAGAATATGCTAATCAATGACTAGAAGATAACTCCACATCAGCTACATAAATTCACCAACTAACCATTCAGAAATGTTGCCTACATGTTGTCACTTCTAGAGTCTCTCCATCTTTGTCTGACTCCAATTTGAACATAAAAGACTAAAAGTTTTAGAAATTTTCAGTGCATGTGTGAGATAATCAGAGCTGCTAACACACACACACATTCCTGTACATCTATCTTTATGAGGACATTCATTGACACAATGCAATCTCTAGCCGCTTACCCTAACCTTACCCATCACAACTGAGTGCCTAACCCGACCCCTGACCCTAAACCGACCCTTAACCTCATTATAACCTTATCCCTAAAACCAAGTCTTGACCCTCAAACACTTTAAAGGCTCTCAGAAACTGAGGACCGGCCCACATGTCCTCACTTTACTCTCTCTGTCCTCACTCCACTGGTCCAACACTCAAACTGGTCCTCACAAAGATAGTTGTACAAGTACACACACACATACAAGCTGTTGAAGCTCCGCCCCCTGTGCCGGGAGCAGCAGCTCATTTGCATTTAAAGGGACACACACAAAACGGCGCATTTTTGCTCACCCCCAAAAAGTGTCAACTTTAACATGCTATATAAAAATATCTGTGGGGTATTTTGAGCTAAAACTTCACACACACACTCTGGGGACATCAGAGACTTATTTTACATCTTGTGAAAAGGTCATTATACCACCCCTTTAAAGGAGCAGTTCAAACGTGCGGGTGTTTGCACCTGGTTGAGTGTTTTCTGCAGGTACGGCGTGCCCATGCGCTCCGCTAAGTGTCTGTACGCCGGGTGGGACAGGAAGAACTTTCTCTCGGCAGCCAGAGCCGCTCGGATGTCCTTTCTGCCGTCGATGTCCTTCTGACTGCGGTTCACCACACCAATATAACCTAGAAACACACACAGACCCGCATCACTGATAACAGAACATGCATGTGTGCATCACTAGCGATGCGTCAATGCAAAGTTGACTTTAAAACTGAAACAAGGAGAATCACAACACTACAAACTTTGACTTTCAAGCAAAAAAGTAATTTAAAATCAGAGAAAAACACAAGACTGTGAACTTGACGGCTTTCAAATATTGTATTTTAAGAGCGCAGAGAGATCGACATTCACTGGAGTGGGTGGAGCTAAAGAGATCTTTTGTCGTGTTTTGTTTGTTCCGACTTTCTGATTGGTGGAATTTTCCGTAGAGCATCATGGGTAATGTAGTTTTTCCACCAGGAATTCCATGATTAAACATAGTAATTTTAAAAACACGCTAATATAACACAGGCCTTAGCAGAAGCGAATACCACCGATTAACAGCCTAGAAGCTCACAGTAGGGCGGACTTTAACGATGTATAAGTTATTGTTAAAAATCAATTAAAATGAATAGAATTCTTACTGTTGCACTCGATTAGGTTTTATTTTTATGTTGTCATTCCATTTTAATTGTAGTTACCATTTTAGCAATTCTGTCGTGCTTTAGTCAGTTTTTAGGGTCTATATAGTTTTTATTTATTCATTTAAATTTATTTCAGTTTGAGTTTTTGTTGTGCTTTTGTCAGTTTTTAAGGTCTATATAGTTTGTATTCATTTAAGTTTATTTCAGTTTGAGTTATTTTATTACATCAAGTTACACTAAATGAACATGAGAAATTTTGCCTTGGCAACTAGCTGAAATAAAATAAGTTAAAGTTTTCCATATTTGATTGATTATTTACAACATATTTTTTGTTGGTTTTAATTGTATTTCCCCGTGCAGCACCTCTGCGCAGCGGCAGAAGCTTGTTCTCCAGGATGTCTCTGGCGTCCGTCCCTTCATCCATCAGGTCCAGTTTGGTCATCACGCCGATGGTGCGAAGACCTGCAGGGCAGAGGTCAAAGGTCAAGCGGGCGTTTGGTTTCTCAATCACAACCGGACATAACAATTATTTTTTTGCTAACATTCCCATCAAGTCATGAAAGCGTTATTTCTGATCGTTCTCAGTCTGAACGTTCAAAATGTCGTTTTTTTAAATGTTTTGAAAACGTAGTTTTGTGAACGTTAAGCGAACATTCCATTTTGCAAACACTATGGAACGTTACTTTTGAATGTTCTCGGAACGTTCTGAAACAAGTAGTTACATTTAAAAAATGTCCAACTGAAACGTGTCGGAAATAAAACTACAGTGTTCGTACAGACACTGTCAAATGAAATTCCAAATGAACTTTTCAAGCACTACTTTTTTGGTTTTCAAGGACTTCAATCAGAGATCTCACTTATCAAACAACATCTTTATTATCTTTCAAATTCTAAAAAGCTAATAAAACAAAATGGTAGAACTAATAAAGTGCAGCACATGCAATGACTGTAGTAACTAACCATTGAAAGGATATTATGACAAAGATATCGCTTCCCTTAATCAAACTGATTTTCACCCTCATGAATATATGATTGAATGAGGGGGAATATGAATATATGATTGACCTGAAGAATGAAAGCTGTATCTTATATGAGCTAGGGGTGACCCCAAATAGTCGAAGATTCGATGCTTCGATTGGAGGAGCCTGATTCGACTACCGATCTCACGGTCGAATCTTCGCAGAGGTGTTATGAAACGATGATCATGCCACTTTGGCTATATGAGGGCGCTCAATGTCTGATTTCACATAGAACTACCGGTTTTCTGTCAATACGTTAATATTCAGCCTATTATGATAATGCTGTATATAAAAATGTGCAAAGAAATAAGCTTTTAATAAACATTTTTTAACGTGCGTGAATAAATCCAAACACCCGCGTCCGCGTGACAGATTTAAGTTTCACTTTCAATCCGTAACCGACAGAGGAGCGTCTTGGCAGCAAGGATTTAAATCTTTAAAATAACAATGTCTGGGATAAGAAAATATAAAGTGTGGATGTACACCGTCAGAAAGGATATTCTCCAAGGCTGGATTTAGCATCAGGAAAACCATGATCGCACTTCTGCCGGTCAACGTTAACAAGTTTCACGTTAGAATGTAGGCTATTTTATCCGCGTGAGAAATTTGAAAAGACTCCAACGGACACAGAGTGAAAGACTGGATTTGTTCTCTCGATCAGGTAGGGTAGGCTACAAGTGATTTCAAAACTTTTCAGTCGGTTCTAATTTGATTTTTGGATGCTGTGAGTGTGAACATTTTTAGCTAAAAAGACTGCCACTAGCATTTATTGTTGTTTCTACAGTTAAAAAGACAAAGTTGAAAATTCTGGCTACTATCGTTATTTTAATAATTTCTTTATTTTTATTTTATTTATTGATCTGTCAGGGTTATCTAATCTAACTATTTGTGGCTTGTGTTTTGAATATATGTTCCCCTGCACTTTAGGCGTTTTGCACACATTTGCTCATCTGTGACTTGATTCTGATTTATTTCGTTTTGTATTTTTATTTATTAGAAAGGTTGGCTATATTCTGTTCTAATTTAATTTAGTAAATTAATTGTTTATTTTTTTGGTTTATCGATGTTGTGGTGTATAGAGCCTGCTCGCACAGGTAATTTAGCCGATTTAATTTGATTTGTATGTGAAATGCAAATCCTGTCTGTGGCCTTTCTGGAGTTATTTATGTTATTTCTTAGTTTTATTGATCCAAAATGTTTTTATACATTTTCTTCTATATCTTTGTGTGATTTTCTGTACATCGCGGCTTTGAAATGTTAAAGCCCCGCCCCCAGCCCCACCCCCATACACACCCCCATACACACCCCCATACACACCCCCATACACATGATTCGACTATTAGTCGACTATAAGCAAGACATGATGATTCTGATTCGACTATGAAAATCCATAGTCGGGGACAACCCTAATATGAGCAATATCACACTCATAGCCATGCGAAATGGCTCTATGTCTATATCAGACGAGCTGCAGCGTTTATATTGCACGAAAAGATTGTTTTATCGATAAAATGAAACACTAATTTCACATATCTTGTCTTTCAATAATTCAAGCACTTTTTAAGTACCTTTTCATAAAAATGCCTGTTTTCAGGGGTTTTCCAGGACTTAAATTTCACTTCAAGCACTTTAAGCACCTTGTGCGAACCCTGTATGTATAAATAATATTGTGTGAACAGATAACTCGTTTGTTCATGACGTTCTCGGTGTCTCACCCTGAGGATCGACCTC
Organism: Abramis brama; assembly: GCF_963993115.1. NCBI lineage: Eukaryota > Metazoa > Chordata > Actinopteri > Cypriniformes > Leuciscidae > Abramis > Abramis brama. The sequence continues at coordinate 3,922,688 of NC_139964.1, read as the reverse complement.
TTTGCTGATCTTCAGCGCGTCAGAGTTGGCGAGGTCGGTGTTGGCAGGCGTGACGGCCAGGATCAGGCAGTTCTCTCTGGAGATGAACTGCAGCAGCATGTCTCTGATCACACACACAGGGAGAAGAGCCGTCAGTGTTTCAATCGGGTCCTGTAGGCCATCAAACCCACAGCTCTTACCTGATCTGGAACTCGATGTCCGTCGGCTGGTCTCCCACCGCCACCTTCGTCATGCCGGGGAGATCGATCAGCGTCAGATTCAACACTGAGAGAGAGAAGAGCGAGTTTGATTCGGTTATAAACATTATTATGTTGATTCAGATCAGTTCAAAAACTGTGTTGATTTTGCAAAGTGAGATTAACATGGTTCCTTATCATCCTCTAAATACACAGGCACACATAACGCATGGAAATGTGACGTTTAACTGCAGCAACCACAGCGCGAGAGTGTTTATTGTGGAAGAGTGATCTGAAGGTACCGTTCGGCGAGTACACGCGCAGGTTAATGGGCACCGAAGAGATTCCCTTATTAGATCCGGTGATTCGCTCCGTCTCGGCCTCGATCTCCAGCCGAACCTCGTCAAAGTCCACGAACTTACGGCCCTTACAGTGCAGGAACTCTGCGTATTCTAGAGGAACAGAGAGAGATCAATGTAGAATCATTAATACACTATATTAAATGTTGAATTATATATATATATATATACTTTTTTTTTGTATTCATTTTAATTTTAGTTAAAGGTAAATTATTATGATTTGACTTTAGTTAGTGTGTAATGTTGCTGTTTGAGCATAAACAACATCTGCAAAGTTACGACGCTCAAAGTTCAAAGCAAAGGGAGATATTTGCTTTTAAAGAAATCGCTTTTTAAGGACGACAACAAGCTTCTTCACGGCTTAGTGACATCACTTACCCTAAAATTTACATAAACCCCGCCCCTGAACACGATTTATAGATTATCATGACCGAATATGCTAATCAATGACTAGAAGATAACTACACATCAGCTACATAAATTCACCAACTAACCAACCAGAAATGTTGCATACATGTTGTCACTTCTTCTTGAAGCTCCGCCCCCTGTGCCGGGAGCAGCAGCTCATTTGCATTTAAAGGGACACACACAAAAACGGTGCGTTTTTGCTCACCCTCAAAAAAGTGACAACTTTAACATGTTATATAAAAACATCTGTGGGGTATTTTGAGCTAAATCTTCACACACACTCTCTGGGGACATCAGAGACTTATTTTATATCTTGTGAAAAGGGCATTATACCACCCCTTTAAAGTTTTTTGTGATTTTTCTTTGGTTTTTGGTATCTAATTATACACTAGCGTTTGGAATAATTAGTGTTTTTATTGTTTTTTAAGTCACTTTGGCTCACCAAGGCTAAAAAATGCAGTAAAAACAGTGAAATATTATTACTATTTAAAACAAGTATTTTCTATGTGAATATATTGTAAAATGTAATTTATTCCCGTGATGCAAAGCTGAATTTTCAGCATCATCATTATGCATTATTGCAATATCGTGATATAGTTTTTGGCTGCCCTGAAGGTAATTCTCAGGTTTGAAGCTGTCGGCACCTGAGGCATGATGTAAATTAATACAGGTAATCATTTCGACAGTTTGAAAGGCGTGAACACACCTTTACGTGTGAGGGATTGGATGTTCAGAAGGTGTAATGCGTGTTATACCTGCTTTACTGTTGACTAGCTGGAGAATCAGAGGCCTGCGAGTGACGATGCCGGATCCTCGGGGGAGGAAGTCTCTGAAGGACAGAGAAACAGAGATGAATGAACATTACTAACATTCAAAACATTAACTTTTTGTTTTCTTGTGGTATAACGCCATGCCAGCTTCTGTGGCATTAAAATGCAATAAAATATACAGAAAACACCCAAAAGAAGATTTTTTAGAAACTCTGTGGAAAAAAAACTGAATTAAAAATGGTCCTTTCTCAGTGAAGGGTTCATTTGTTTATGAAATGACACAGAATGACAGCATAATTCTCTGGTTCATCAAAGTATACTGAAAACACACACCCTCAAAGAAAAGAGGAAATCTTGTTTCACTTCCCAGACCAAAGTCTCCTAGAAGCTTACACATATATGTGTGTGTGTGTGTGTGTGTGTGTGTTGCTCTTCCTGTTGCTTGAGCAGGAATCCTGAAGATGTCAAGTCCGAACACGCTGAAATCGGTCTCAATCACACAGAACGATGTGGTTTGTTCTTAGTGAACCATTCAGAAACAGAAATCAACACATTTGAGCCTCTTAAGGATGAAGACGCTCATGATCTGCAGTGATACACAGATTATATCTTCATTTACTCACACTCAGTCCTTCCAAACCTGTATGCTGTCATTCTCACTATTAAATGAGACATATGGACTACTGTTGTGATGCTTTTGTGGTGATTTTCAGAGTATGACATGGTGGTCACTATGATTGTTGTTGTATGGAAAAGATCTGCATGAAATGTCTTAAAACATCCAAATAAAAATGGGTCTGTAACAACATAAAAGTCAGTAAATGGTCCCCATTCACTTCCATAGCATTTATTTCCATACAGTGGAACTCAACAGGGTCCATCAACTGTCTGGTTACCCATATTCTTCAAAATATAGCCTATATTTTTTGTGTTCCAGCAGAAGGAGGAAATTCTCCTAGTTCTCCTACTAAAACTATCCCTTTAAGGCCAATTCACACCAACAACAATGCCTTTAAATACAACGATATCGTAACGTCGATAACGTTTTATATTAAGCGCTCGCTGAAGTTTACGTTTTCTGCTGCTTTAAATTATCGAGCTGGATTCTGATTGGCTGTCAATTTTATATTGTTTATCAGCTGGAAAAAAATACGTTGATAAAGTGATTCCAACGATATCGTTCCTCTGTGCTGTGTGAAGTGAACGGGCCTTTAATGTTAATTTTTGTGTTAACTACCACTTTAGAGCACAGCAACACTCTGAAATAGTTCATTTTTTGACTAGCAGTGACATTCTGATCACTGATCGTTTCAACGGATCATTTGATGTTTTATTTATATTAAGCGCTCGCTGAAGTTTATGGTGTTCTGCCGCTTTAAATGCTCGAGATCTGGATTCTGATTGGCTGTCAATATTTGTTTGTTTATCAGCTGAAAAATAAAAAAAACCGTTGATAAAGTGGTTCCAACGATATCGTTCCTCTATGGCTCTGGTTCCTCTGTGCTGTAACCGGTCTATATTTGATAAAGTTATAGTTCTTGGTGTGTGAACGGGCCTTTAATGTTAATTTTTGAGTTAACTATCATTTTTAGAGCACAGCAACACTCTGAAATGGTTAATTTTTGACTAGCGGTGACATTCTGATCACTGACCGCTTCAACGGATCATTTGAGTTTTAATGGTGGGGCACACATTTTCAAGTTCAAGAACATTTGTCTCTCAAATTGAATAAGTATTTGTCCTATTTCAGTGTTGTTTACACAAAAGGCTGTGTTTTATCATGTCGAATTAGCCGCACGGTCACCTGCCCACGAAGTTCTCCAGCACCGAGCTCTTCCCGGCGCTCTGGCCGCCCACCACCGCGATCTGCGGCAGCTCCAGGTTACAGCTCTGGCCGATGGAGCTGAAGGCGTCCTGCAGTTTATTAATCAGGGGAATCAAGTCCTCCATCCCGCGGTTCCCCATGACGAGCTTCGGTCAAACACCACAAACCCCAGAGAAACTCGACCGATCACTTCATAACTTGCTGACTCAAAATAAAAGGCTTTAACACTAACCCAAACCCACAAACACAAACAAAACCGGCTCAATATGTCAAACTCCAGTTGTCAGACAGAGAGAAAAACGTAGGCAGGCCGAAAGTTTTCCTATCCGGTCAGCAGACCACCATAAAGTTCAGAAGAACAGCCCTTGTGTGCAAACCGCGCGTTCCTATTGGCCACTGCTGATGTCAATCAAACACTAGACGGAGAGGGGAACGGGTGGGGCGTTATATTCATATTGAGGCATTAAAAGATGCAAGAAATAAAAAAGCGAAACGGATGTATAGACTTTTTGAATCCTTTCCTTTTTGGATTTTTTTGTAAGTTATCCCCTGTATAATTTATTTGTATTTTATTCGTTTTTTATGGTTTTATTCTGTTTCCTTTGATGCGATTTTGAATTTAATAGATATATAATAGTTGAATACATTGTGGTCCTCTGTATGTGTATGTTGTTATTGTTATGTTATGCAATAAAAAAAACAAAACAAAAAACACATAAACAATAACACACAAAAAAGGGTGGGGCGTTCGAACAGCTATTATCAGTTTAATCTTTTTCCATTACATAGGCTACATAAAATACTTTAGTAGGCTAATACTCAAGAGGTGATATTAGTGACAACTGTACAGCTGTAGCCTATGTCTGTCAGGTAGGCTAATTTAGGCTACGCGTGTGTTGACAGTCACTTAGGCTAATTACTGTCTCACACGGAAATGTCAAGGTAATATTTCTCCCCAAATCAAAAGTAAAAATAAATAGTGTTAAAGTGCTATAAAGATAAGACTATTTATATGTTTTGCATCGTGATGATATTTTCATCAGAACTGGCCCTTCCTTAAGCTCCGCCTTATTTTCATGGTTCTTTTAACCGTTATTTTTGTGTGATCTTTCGCTCTTCTTATGTAAGCCTGTTTAAAGTGGAATGTATAAAAAATATATATAGGGTAAAATAATTATAAACTATAATATACAGAACACAGTAATGTCACAATGCAAACATTGTTTATGGTCCTAGCTTTATTCACTTGGTGAAATACAAGACAATTTGGCAGATTTAGTGAGTCAAGTCACCTTCATTTATATAGCGCTTTTACCAATATAGATTGTTTCAAAGCAGCTTTACATTGATAGTAGGAAATTAAAGTAACAGAGATTGTTTTGGCTTTACAAAACTGTTTACAGCTAAAGTTAGTTTTGATTGATTCACTTTCGTTGCGAAGATCATTAGTTACTTACACAACACCATTACAGGGGAGAGACTAGTTGACACTTCAGGACTGCGTTGTCATCAGGCTTGTGCACAATTCAGAATTGAATTGAATTGGAATTGATGTCAAAAACAGGATCTAGAATTACAATTCGAATTTGAATTAAAGGAAGCAAAATTGCAATTCAGTAAAAATTCAAAGAAATTCATATACATTTTTTAAGTGAAGTGTTAAACAATGAAGCTTTACAGTAGGCTATATGTCAGATAGAGTTCAGAACTAAGTTCAGATGCAAAAGCCTAAGTGCCATCTGAAATTGTCTTGAATGATCATTTTTATCAAGCTTGTATATTTAAGTTCAGTAATTTCACTTAAATGACAATTAATAGGTAATTTTCATGGGCATTTAAGTGAAATTACTGAACTTAAATATACAAGCTTGATAAAATTGATCATTTTAGAGGAACATTTCAGATGGCGCTTTTGCATCTGAACTCTTCAAATGATATTAGTTTGAACTACTTGTACAGATTACATTAAAAGGATATGTTTTCCCCCAGCAATGAATGTTAAAATCTGTAGTCACAGAACAAATAATTAAGTTTGATTTATTGTAATTGTATTTAGTTGTATTACTGAGGTAAAATGTTTAATTCAATTAGTTACTAATCAACTTAAACAAAATTGCCTTGCATTGATAAAGTTATCCAAATAAAGTAATCCAAACCACATTTATAATGGGTAACTAATAACAGTAAGCAATAACATTTCCAAACCCCGTAAATAGTAATGTAGCAGTTCTTTCTCATTTACCACAATTCTTCCCACTGAGGTACAGCAGGCAGTCTCCGAAATTAAATCTGGAAGTGGTGTTGGTATAGATGGTCTGTAGATAAAGTTTATTAAGATTGCCTCTTATGTTCTAGCATATCCATTATGTGATCTATTTAATTTATCTATATCTACTTGCAAAGTTCCAGTCATGTGGAAGTGTGCTAGAGTAACACCTTTATACAAAAGTGGTGATCCTCTTGATCCTAATAATTACAGACCAATCTCAATTATTAGTAATGTAAAAGTGTTTGAAAAAATTATATTTAAGAGACTGTTTAAATACATTAATGAGTTTTCTATTTTTTCTCCAAACCAATCAGGTTTTAGGCCCAATTACTAAAACTACTGCTACTACTGCTAAAAGTAATAGTTTACTGCTAAAACTATTACTCCACCACTACTGCTCTTACAAAATTTATTAACGATGCTACATCTTCTTTGGACAATAATATGTCCACTGGAGCAATATTTATAGATCTCACCAAAGCGTTTGATCTGGTTGATCATTATATTCTCCTTGATAAATTATATAACATTGGTCTCTCTGAACAGTCCATTTCATTTATTTTCTATTTTCATTAATGATCTCCCACAAATGTGCTCTGACAGTCAAATTCTCTTGTATGCTGATGATACAGTTATTTATTCTTCAAAACGTGATATTAATTCGATTCAATCCTCACTGCAACTTGATTTTAATACTATTCAAAAGTGGTTTTCGGATAATGGACTTATACTGAATAAAAGTAAGTCATATATACACTGTAAAAAGTGAACAGTTGGATCAACTTAAAAAAAATTACTTCAATTGGTAACACCTAAAGAAATGAAGTTTTCTCAACTTAAATTATCACGTTTTTCACGATAAAATGTGATAATTTAAGTTGAGAAAACTTAATTTCTTTAGGTGTTACCAATTGAAGTAATTTTTTTAAGTTGATCCAACTGTTCACTTTTTACAGTGGTATGTTATTCTCCACTAGGTCTGCCTGACATAACCAAGGTAATAGTCTAACAATTAAATTCTCAGATGGTACACCGTACATTTATGGAGAATGTTGAGGAATTTAAATATCTGGGCCTGTGGCTCGACTCCAGCCTCTCCTTCAGGCCTCATATTGACTCTATAGTGAAAAAAGTAAATTATAATTTAAGACTATTATACCGTTCAATTAATTGCTTCACACAATTGATTAGATTAAGAATGGTAACTCAGCTTTTATTTCCTATTATTGATTTGTCTATATGAGTACAACAGAATCACATCTTAAATCCTTAAATGTTGTCTATAACAGTCTCTGTCGATTTGTGTTGAGATTTCTAACCCATCATTGTCATATGTACCAACAATTGAATCTCTTATCACCAAAGGCCAGACGACAGCTACACTGGTTTCAGTTTGTCTATAAATGTATCTTTTTTAATTATCCTCTTTATTTGAAGCAACATTTAGTCCTATATACAGTAGGTCAACTTATGGCCTGAGACACCTTAATCATCTCTTTTTTTCTGTCCCAAATATATCTAAAGAAATCAGAAGATGTGCTTTTAAATTCAAAGCCCCCTCTGATTGGAACAGCTTACCTTGTTCCTTAAGGTCCATCTCTTCCTTTCCACTCTTTAAGTCAGCCCTTTTAATTTACTTGCAATCCTGTGACCAATGTAAATGTTTCCCTGATGTATGACCTGTACTTTCTTTTTCACTAATGCACCTTTTCTTTCATTAATGCCCTTAGTAAGAGATTATGTATGTATGTGTGCATGAGAGCATATGTGCATGTTTGTGTGCATATGTGTATGTATGTGTACATAGGTATGTATTTTTGCATTTGTATGTATATGTAGGCTATATATTTCTTTGTTTTGGTGGCTTCGTCAAATATGGTTCTCCCTCTTTGTCAGATCTGCACACTAGTGAAGGTTAAAATCTCACACTTTATTAGTATTTATAGCTCCTATCTTAATAAAATAGGCTGTGTGACCATGAGGAATGATTACCTCAGAATGTACGTCCCATATGTAAGTTTGAGAGACTTTATTTAAATTAAATACATACACCTCTTTAGCTATTATCATGTGTTAGGGACTATGCCATGGGTTGCCAACGTCTGATCTAGAGCTTTATAGTGGACATTTATGTCGTAAAGATGTTATAAAGACACAGAGGAGGAGTCTGAGAATCTGACAGATATATATAGAGTGTTTGTGTCAGACTGAACAACACAAACGGTGAGTTACTGTTGTATTGTTCATTTATCTCATAGAGCATTTGTACAATTTTCAGAAAATGAAATATAAAAGTGCATTTTATGTTTATTTTTATATTTCTTTTATTTAGATAAAACCTATCTGCTGTGATCTACTGAGGAGAGACTGAGAAGATGGCAGTAAGTTCATCTGCTTCCTTCATTGTGTCCCTGTTACCCGAAACCACTAAATACTTAGTATGTTCATCTCTTTCTCTCTCTGTCTCTTGTAGTTGATGGTGTTTTGGGCAGTGACTGTAAATTCATGCCGGTCGACTGTTCTGATGTCTACAACTCAGGACAAAAGCTCAGTGGGATTTACACCATCTATCCAGCAGGAGACGTTCCTGTCTGGGTTTACTGTCACATGGTCTCAGATGGGAAAGATGAAGACAACGGAGGATGGACGGTACGAGTGTGACTTTAGATCATCAAACACACATCAGAACATACATTATGAATCATATATTCTATATAAACCCATCACAGGTGATTCAGAGGAGAATGGACGGCAGTGTGAATTTCTATCGGCCGTGGAATCAGTACAAGAGAGGATTCGGGAATGTGGAGAGCGAATACTGGCTGGGTAAGATCTCACAGAGTGTGTCTGTTTGTGTGGATGATCATGTGTTTGGTTGAACATGTTCTTCATGTGTGTGTGTGTGTGTGTGTGTGTGAACAGGGCTGGAGAACATGTACCAGCTGACACGTAACAGAAAGTACATGCTGAGAGTGGATCTGGAGGACTTTGAAGGAAGGGTTCAGCTCTGTACTCGTCCTTCTCTGTGGATTGTGAATGTGCTGGATATAAACTACAAGTTTCAGGGTTCAAGGATGGAGGAGCAGGTAGGACACTTTCATTCAAAGGTGTAAATGCTCACTTGATCATGCACATGCCCTCAATTTGGATCAGATTGATTATTCCGTTTTTAAATATAATGAATGTCTCATTCTTTAAATGTGGGTTAAATTCGTAAATGTTATGAAAACTTACAATAATCTCTGAAATCTGTAGTAGTGTGAGATGTCAGACATGTCGCTCTGATAACACATTAGCTGGGTAAAATTAAGGCTTCTGACAGGAAAATTGCTTATTTATTATGAAACTGGCTAACCAAGTAGGAACAAGACCCTCAGAGTTGAAAAAGCTACTCTGAAACTAGTTTGACAAGCTAATATTTTTACAATGACATTGTATATTACAAATAACTGAAAAATTGTTAATGAAGAATATTTGAAGAATAAAATGTAGGGTTTAAAACAATGCAATGCAATACAATTATGACTTCAAAGAGTACTGTTTTATTTTGTAAACTATATACAAAGATACAATACTCAAATGTAGCCTATATCTCACAGACTCACACTAAAATTGCTACAAATGTCGAACTGTAAAGCTGCACGATGCGTGATATAACAATAGATGGTGGTAACACACGATAATGTACACACGATAAAACGTAATGTAGCTTTTGGTCGCTACACCGCTACTTGCTGAAAAAAGTAGTTAGCAACTGGAAAACGTCCATGTTTTAACAGCAACTCAGCTACTCCCAAGCTATTGAAAAATGTAGTTAAGTTAGTGGCATCGCTACATGTAGTTGGATACTCCCCAACAATGAAAACCCTCATATATATATTATGTTAATCCTGTTTACAAAGCTCTTCCTCTCTGCTCTTCCTCTCTGCAGGCGACTCTTTGACCCACCACAGCAATCACAAGTTCTCCACCTTTGACAAAGATCAAGACCTCCATGAAGTTAACTGTGCCAAACAGTATCTCGGGGCATTTTGGTACAAAGACTGTCACAGAACAAACCCCAATGGTGTATGGTGTATTTATGGGAAGAAGATGGTACTCATGTTGCCGTGTTAATATATATATATGTATATATATATTATGTTAATCCTGTTTACAAAGCTCTTCCTCTCTGCAGGCGACTCTTTGACCTACCACAGCGATCACAAGTTCTCCACCTTTGACAAATATCAAGACCTCCATGAAGTTAACTGTGCCAAAAGGCGTCTCGGGGCATTTTGGTACAAAACCTGTCACGGAACAAACCCCAAGGGTATGTATTTACGGGGTTTCATGTCGCCATTGGTGTTTCTTGGTACAGCTGGAAAGGGAATTATGATGTTAGTATGAAGTCCTTCAGCATGAAGATCAAAAGTGTATTCTAGAAACAGCAGTATTTCCAGGAGCAAACATGTTATTATTACTATATAACAAATGTGAAAGTTTAAAGCCCAAAGTACTGTATACTCCAGTTGTAACGTTGAAGGCCCATTCACACCAATGACGATAACAATAAAGATAACGATAAAGATGGAGAATATAAATATAAAAGAATAGCAGAGTTCACACCACAACTATAATGACAACAGCACTGAGAATTGATATTGTTGGAATTACTTTTTTAATTGATTTTTTTCCAGCTGATGAATGATAGAAATATTGACAGCCAATCAGAATCCATCCTGCTTTAAAGAGCATACGCATTTCAGTTGGTAGATGACAAAACAGCATCATGTACTTAAAACAAACAGTCCACTAGTGTGAACGCTAATATAACCGAAAACATAGGCTTTTAAAGTATACTCCATTTGATAGTGTATGCAGACACAGGTACTCAACACTTCTGCACAAGAAAGTTTCATATTTGTTCGGTGACAACTCTCTTTCTCTCCAGAACTTATGAGCAACAAAAATTACTTAGTATTCTTTTTTATTAGCAGCATCAATGTCTAAACCCCCTCATGCAAGCGTTATGTCGGTTCAATGTCAGTAATTTTTCTTTTTTTGATGGATCATCAGATTTACTATCCAAACAACTTCCTAAATGTTAAATAAACTCCAACATTGTGAAAGCATTATGCCTGTATGCAGAAGTGTTTATTTCCACAACAGAAACACTAAATGAGGAATTCTGTGGGATCACGCTCAATTAATTGATTATATGAGTTTGGAGTCGTGGGAGCAGTTGAGTATTGTACATGTAGACTGGAATTATTAATCACTATGACCTCTCGCACCTTTATGACATGTAATGTACATGTAGTATATCCACTGGCAACAACCCCGCTTCCTAAGATCATGATCCTATCACAAGTGGTCAGCCCAGGATGCACTACAGTATCTACTTGTGTTCAGATTTCATCAAGACACTCACTTTTCATTTTGTCACACTCTACATCACTTTAGCGGTCCAAAATGTGGTGCACGAATACTGTTGAATTAACAAACTGCGATTTCCTGCATAATCTGCGTGTTTTGTTACAATGCAGCAACACTGTAAAATCAAATTAATTAGACTTACTTAGAGCATGCAAACCGATTGCCTAAAAATATAGTATGAATAGTTTGTTGTACTGACAAATGCTTAGTTAGTATAGTTCCCTTACACAAGAGTTCTAGTAACAAAAAAGAACTGTAGAGAGTACTTGATATTTAGATTTATTTGCATGCTGAATGTTGAAGTCTGTGTGTGACTCAAACATGATCAATTGCAAGATATTGTCACAAATATAAAGGGATTATATCAACCCAATTAAAGTTTCACAAGGATTTTATGACATAATTGTTGGCAATTAAAAAAAAAGAAAAATCATTAGACGACATGAAGGGAAGTTATAAATAGGTTGCTTTTAAAAGGTCTAACTTCTGACTAAATCATTAACTATAGTTGATTCAAGTCAGAAGTTAGGTCACCTTTTAAAATCTTATGTGATGTTCTCTCAAATTATTCAGTTGTTGACAATTCAACATTCAAGATGACTTTGGGAAAATAGTGAGTGCAAACAGAGAAGGAAAACTGCAGAAGTGGAGGACATGAGTGAAAAGTCTATTAAGAATTGCCCAGCCTCAAAAAAATCACACCCAAACCAATCACTTAATATTAACTTGGGTTTTCTGAGTAACCAAGACATAATATGTGAATAGTATAGATTACTGCATTTTTACAACTAAGTTGAGACATTTAGTAAAGTTAACTAAAAAGTGTTAGTTAGAACAACTGAGGTTTTGGTGAGCTTTCTCCCAATACGTCCCAGAATGATCATGTGTTTGGTGAGTAGGCGGCAAATAGGCAGAGCTTTGCCGTGGTCCAGGATGGATAAGGATGGATAAAATATGGCCACATGCATTTCTGACTTTCTCCATATATGGTTTCAGCAGGGCTGGAGTTGGGCCTTTTTTTAACACCAGTTTAATGCCCAAGACCAGCTCTTTTTTTGTTCATGGTGAAAGAACTTGGATAAATGAAGTGTCAGTTCATACTATTCTGTTTCATTTATTACTGTCATGCTTGCTGACAAGGAATATAAAAGGTAAATAACAAATGACATTCCAAAACTGCTTGAAAAATACTATAAATAAAAATGGAAAAAAAATGAACATTAATATCATAACTAATATCAGACAGCAGTATGTATTATGCTATTCTATTAAATCATATTACACCGTTGTATAAAAACCTTTGTGTCTATAGGCTGTGTGAACAGCCAGTAAATGTCTGTTTGTCGTGAGAATGGACATGGCTTGTTTTCCTCACCCGAATTCCTTAACTCATAACTTTCTAAATCAAGATTTTAAACAATAATTACCATATTAAGGTAAATCTGAGATAACATTTCATACCTGTGTGTTCTTTGAGCCAGTCAATCATGGGCGTCGGAACCATTGTATATGGGTGGGACAAGACCCACCCACTTTTTAAGACCAATGATATTGGACCCACTTACTTTTACCGTCTCTGATTCAGCGCATTTGTCTTTTCATAGCGCTGTCAGTCAAATACAATTATTAGGGAATTCCCTAATAAATTAAACTCCGCTGAATCGCTACATTATATTTCTCAACGAGCCGCAACTGACGCAAGTAACCGCCCGTTTTACCTTTCCAGTCAAATATTGCGTTGCAAACATCAATAACAGCTTTAAATTGTCATTGCGGGCAGATGACCATGGTATTAGCGGGATAATCCACGGATAGCTGTGCATTTTTAATGCACGACTTGGAGGCAAAGAACCGCCCGACGTGAAGTGGAGTTTAGTTTACTTGTTTTAATTAAAAGGGACCAGAATAGCCTACATGAAATGGTATTTACTCCAGTAACATTTTTCTGGGGGAGGACCCACCCACTTTTTTTTTTCTTCCGACGCCCATGCAGTCAATCAACATTAGAGCGCCACCCTCAGGCTGAACTGCACAAGGAAATAGAGGCGTGTACCTGGACCGAGCCCACAGGCCCTATGTGCATGGAGAGCTGCACTGTGGAAGAATTATATTTTTTGTGTAAGATAGTTTTCAACACTTTGGGCAAACTTTGTATTGAAGTTCAAAGTTTGAGTTCCTGAGGAATTATTGTGACTTGTTTCATAATTGGCAAGTGCTTTATCTCTTTTGCTGCTGAGGTGGCCACTGTATCTGGGAGAAACTGTTATTTGTTTACTGGTTGTTGCATGCAGTCCTAAAATACAGCATGTTGCAAAACGGTGTTAGCTTTGAGAAATAGATTTCGGGTTTTGGTGGGGTTCTGAAAATGTAACAGTACCGTTTGGGTGGGTTCGGGTCAGGTTAAGTGATCTCGGGTACGTGCTTCAATTAAAAGCCTGTGCAGACCTCGATCTCTGCCAAAAGTGCATCTGCATGTTCAGCGATTAGAATTTAAAGGGGACCTACTATGCCCCTTTTTACAAGATGTAATGAAGTCTCAGGTGTCCCCAGAATGTGTCTGAAGTTTCAGCTCAAAATACCCTACAGATAATTTATTATACCATGTTGTAAGTGTTTGAGTGGAAGCAAAAACCTGCGGTTTTTGTGCATGTATCTTTTTTGGTGGAAATTAAGACATCAGCATACAGGCATAACTCATTCAATGCTGCAGTTTATTTTAAATGTATGAAGTTGTTTGCACAGTAAATCTGAAAAACTGACCAAAAATGAAGAAAAATCATTGACAGGAAGAGTTTAGTGCACAACACCAACATTCACAGATATTTTTTCTTTCATGATTTACTCCATTACAGTTGACAGAGAAAAGAACTTTAAACCTTCACATTGTCAGAGAGTGACAACAATATCAGATGCTTGCTCCTGGAAACACTAATGTTTCTAGGACACGGCTTTGATCTTCATTATGAATGTTTTCATACTGACATCGAAATTGTTGTTCCAGCTTTGCCAAACAACACCAATTGCAAAATGATAAATTGCATTATCATCTTCTCCCCATAAGTACACACCATTAGGGTTGGTAAGATGACAATATTTGTACCAAAATGCCCCGAGATACTGTTTGGCACAGTTACTGGCATTGGAGTCTTGGTCCTTGTCAAAGGTGGAGAACTTCTGATTGTCGTGGTGGATCAAAGAGTCGCCTGCAGAGATGAGGAGCATCAATTAAGGCATTAACAATATGTGACAGGGTCCTATTCTTTGTTATAAATGAACATTTTGTTTTTGAGCAACAGTCAATGGGATATAATTATTTCTGCAGAATAGAATAAGGGAAAGACTTCATTACATAACGTAAATTTGAAGAACAAGACAAAAATAATATTTACAGTTACAGAGGACACGAATATTTCCGTGAAACTGACTTCAAGAAAAAAAAAAAAAAGAAAAAAAAGAAAAAAAATCTGTGTACAATTACTCAACTGATAATTGTAAAGAAATGAAATGAAGTATGAATGAAAGTGTCCTACCTGCTCCTCCATTCTTGAACCCTGAAACATGCAGCTGATACCCATCAGATTCAGGACCCACAGAGAAGGACGAGTACAGAGCAAAACCCTTCCTTCCTTCAAAGTCCTCCATATCCACTCTCAGCATGTACTTTCTGTTACGTGTCAGCTGGTACATGTTCTCCAGCCCTGTTCACACACACACGAAGAACATGTTCAACCAAACACATGATCGTCCACACAAACGAACACACGCGGTGAGATCTTACCCAGCCAGTATTCACTCTCCACAGTCCCGAATCCTCTCTTGTACTGATTCCACGGGCGATAGAAATTCACACTGCCGTCCATTCTCCTCTGAATCACCTGTGATGGGTTTATATAGAATATATTATTCATAATGCATGTTCTGATGTGTGTTTGATGATCTAAAGTCACACTCGTACCGTCCATCCTCCGTTGTCTTGATATTTCCCATCTGAAACCATGTGACAGTAAACCCAGACAGGAATGTATCCTGCTGGATAGATGGAGTAAATCCCACTGACTGTTTCTCCTGCTTTATAAAGGTCAGAACAGTCGGCCGGCGTGTCTCCATCCTGACTGTACCCACACACCAGAACAACAGAGAGAAGAACCACCAAGAACACCATCAACTAAACGAGACAGAGAAAGAGATGAACATCACACTGAAAACCCTCTCTAGAAATGTAGAGTTGTTGATGAACTTACTGTCATCTTCTCAATCTCTCCTCAGTAGATCACAGCAGAGGTCTGATTTATCCAGACCAGTGGTTCCCAAACCTGTCCTGGAGTACCCCCAACACTGCACGTTTTCTTTGTCTCCCTAATCAAACACACCTGATTCAACTCATCAGCTCATTAACCCATGTGATAATGAGCTGTTAATGAGCTGATGAGTTGAATCAGGTGTGTTTGACCACTGATCTAGACAAAAATAACAGAAACATTTTCATACAATGTCTATTTTTACATTTAGTTAATTTTCAAAAAATTTGATAAATGGAAAATGAAGAATAAAACAGTAACTCACCGTTTGTGTTGTTCAGTCTGACACAAACACTCTTTATATATCTGTCAGATTCTCAGACTCCTCCTCTGTGTCTTTATGTAAATGTCTACTATAAATCTCTAGATGTCTGGCTACAAGATTAAGTTCATATTACCTGTAGTTTACATTCTAAAAAAACAGAATCTACACTCTATGTAAATAACCCATCCTGTTGGCAAAGGGTATTTACACTAACTCGCACACCATTGTTCATACAAGGTCAAAACAGCCACAAAAAGTTTCAGTTTATTTTAAGTGTAAAATGTCTCTGTCACACTCAAAGTTCCATTAAGTTATGTACACGTAATTTTGAATGTTCTCTGATCATTTTTTCTTGGTTATGTGAATGTTAAGGAAACATTCCATTTTATCATATATCATTCCATTTATCATTATGTGAATGTTGCTTTAGAAAGTTCTCTAAACATTCTGAAACAAGTAGTAGCATTTAAAAAATATTAATGAACGTCCAACTAGAACGTTTCAGAAAAAGTTCCATGAACGATGTATAAATAATGATTTTGTGCTAACCTTTTTAGAACATTGTTAAAGGCCAGATAACTTTGAATGAACATTCTTTACTTTGAGAGAACCTTACTGCATGATATTTGCCATATTGCTCTGCGTTATCGACCAGGTAGAACAATTATCCCAACCATATCCCACTATTGACAGAAGTGAGAGGAAGAGGATCAGGCGTGACTTTTTACTGCGCTGAGTCGATTTACTCCCAAAAGTGCTATTCCGCCATACATTATAGTTATCCTTTTTAACCCGCTTAGAAAAGCGCCACGTTTTATTTTGTGTCACCATACTTGATCGTATAACTACTCGTGTAACTGTTTTTAAATAGGGAAAATGTTGATGTGTTTGGTCACTTCTAAATTCATTGCTGTCAGATACCATTGAATATACTGGGCTAAGCTAAGTACTATCAAAGTAGAAGTACTGTCTCCGCGCGCCAGAGCGATTAAGTGCACGCACTGAGATGAGAGAGGTATTTATCAACTCGTCTTAGTTAAGGGAATAATATAGTTTAATATGAAAAAACGGTGGAGTATCCCTTTAAATATTTTCGTTTAAAAGTAGACATTTCAAGCTTCTCAAATCTGTGAGGCACAAGCTGAGTTTCGGCGCCCTCCAGTTCACATGCAATGCAAGTGATCGTGCCAGCGCCTTATTACATTGTCTGCCATATATTTGCATCTTATTTATTAAATACGGGCAATTGATTGATAAAACATTGATCAAAATTAAGATACAATTTATAAAAAACGAAAATCTTTTAAAAAGAGTTTTCTATAAAACAAAACTTAATGAGGTCGTCAAAATCATGTTTTAAAAAAACAGCGCCGTTGCTAGAAGGGCGCCAGCGCCTCTGCCTTTCAGCGCCTCTGCCTCACGAGTGGATGATAGCCCTGAAGACGCCTAGCAATGATATACCTTTAGTGGTAGTATACCTTTAGTTAAGTTATACCTTATAGGCAGCTGCATATATGAAAATAAAACACCTAACCCTAAAAAAATTCTAACAAAAGGTTTCTCAGCTGTTTTTCGTAGTATCAGGTGTCCTTCATAACATACTAAAAGTTTACCAAAGTTTGACTACTAGAAAGGTATAATTTTCAAGATGGCGTCCAAGATTGGCAGGAAGCCCTTAAAATATCCTAACTCCTTCATTATTTGACCTAGCCAAGTAATCTTGGTGTCTAACACCATGTTTTCTGGGTCTATGAATCCATTGGACTTGTCTTAATTGCATTGACATGATTACATACTTATGGAATACATGATTTTGTGAGATTACCGTAAGGTTTTATCTTTGTTTGGGGTGAACCAGAGATGTAGACGATTTAGCCTATGTCATCTAACTCCTAATCAGTATGTGTTTTTGGACACATAACCTTTTTTTGCTAAAACACAGACTTGACATTCAATGTAAAAGTTATTGCACCTAAAAGTAACTTAAATTGGAGTTGTATAACTTTGATCATAAACAACTCTGAATAAGCCCGAACAGAGGCATGTGTGTGAACCCTCTAAAATGGTCATTTGAATAAGGGAATACATATGTAATGCATCCTCTATAGATGTTTTTGAGTATAAAGGTGGCATTATACTAAACCTCAGGTTTAGTAAAATTCAGGTAAACCTTCAGACTTGAACCACGGTTTCTTCAGCTGCTACTTTCTCGTACCAAAGAAGGATGGGGGTCCGCGCCCCATATTGGACCTGCGTCGCCTGCATTTTCCCCTTTACAAAGGGAAGTTCAAGATGCTGACGTTGAAAACTATCCTGTTGCAGATTCGAACAGGGGACTGGTTCGTCACCATGGACCTGAAGAAGGCATATTTCCACATCCAGGTCATTGCACGGCACAGGAAGTTCCTCCGGTTCACCTTTGGGGGAAAGGCGTATCAGTATTGGGTCCTTCCATTTGGTCTAGCTCTGGCTCCGCGGACGTTCTCCAAGTGCATGGATGCAGCTCTGGCCCCCTCGAGGCTCCAGGGCATCCGTGTGCTAAATTATCTAGACGACTGGCTCATTCTGACTCATTCCAGAGAGTTGGTGTCCCCTTCTCCACCACCTCCGGTCTCTTGGTCTCAGGTTGAATGCTCAGAAGAGTGTCTTAACTCCTTTTCAGCAGACCACTTTCCTTGGTGTCTAACTCGATTCTCTCTCAATGCAGGCCAGTCTGGCCCCTGCTCGAGTTTCCAGTCCAGAAACAGTTCCCGTTTCAGGCTCGGCCATCATGTAACGGTGGCCATATGTCGCAGGCTTCTGGGGCTCATGACAGCAGCCTCTCCTGTGCTGCCCTTGGGTTTCCTTCATATGAGACCATTCCTGTGGTGGATGAAACTCAGGGGCATCCGCCCTTCTTGGTCTGCCTTCCACCTGCTGAGAGTGTTGCACAGTTGCCTTTGTGCTCTTTGGAGGTGGAAAGACTCCCCCTTTTTACTTCAGGGGGTCAAGATGGGTGTAGTTTGCCATTGCCAGGTTGTCACGACGGATGCCTCTTTGACTGGTTGGGGTGTGGTCTTCGAGGGCAGACCGGCGTACGGTGTTTGTACGGGCGAGCTTCTCTCGTGGCATATAAATTGCCTTGAACTGCAATCCATCTCTCTGGCCGTGGATCATTTTCTCCCGGCCCTGATGGGCTGTCATGTCATTGTCAGGACGAACAACATGGCAGTGGTGTCCCGTGTAAATCGCCAGGGACGCTCGCGGTCGCGCACCCTCGACAGGCATGCAGACCGCCTCCTCCTTTGGGCTCAAGACAGGTTTCTTTCGCTGAGAGCAGTTCACGTTCCAGGGGACCTGAACGATGCAGCAGACTTTCTGATAGCCCAATTCTGGCCATCCCAGACGTGGTTCTCGGAACTGAGCTCCCTGGTGGAGGGGTCCCATTGGCAGATTCCTATCAGGAGAGATCTGCTGTCTCAACTCCAGGGCAGGATTTGGCATCTTCGACCCGAGATATGGAGGCTGTGGGTGTGGCCAGTAAGAGGCAATCGCTAGCGACAGTGGCGTCTGGTCTTCCCACTGATGTTCGGGAGACCATTGATAATGCTCGTGCGCCTTCTACTAGATGGCTGTATTTCTCTAAGTGGAAGCTTTTTGAGTCTTGGTGTACGGCAGGCTCTTTCTGTTAGTGAGCCTTGTATGGAGTTTGCCCCAGGTCTTGTGAAGGTGTTCTACGGCCTAGACCTGGTTATGTCCCCAAAGTTTTGTCCACATCATTCCGCTCTAAAGTGGTCGTGCTTCACTCTTTCTGTCCCCCTCCTTTTTCCTCTGCTGAGGAGGAGAAACATAATTTGCTTTGCCCTGTTCGGGCTTTAAAGGCATACGTGGACCGCTCTTGCAAGTGACGCAAGTCGTCTCAGTTGTTCGTATGCTTTGGGGCTGGCCGGCGAGGGCTCGCCGCCTCTAAGCACAGGATCTCTTACTGGGTGAGACGTAATTTCCCTGGCTTATGAGGTGCGGGAGCTTCCTTCATCTCTGGGCGTTAAAGCTCGCTCTACTAGGAGTATCGCGTCATCCCAGGCTCTTTTCAAGGGAGTTCCTTTAGAGGATATTTGTGTGGCGGCAGGTTGGTCCTCTCTGCACACTTTTATTAGGTTTTATAACTTGGATTAAGATGCGGCCCCTGGTTCCCGGGTTCTTTCTGTATGAATTGGTCGCCTAGGTCCTAGTTGAGTCTGGCCTGGCAAAAAAAGAAGTTATAGGAAAGTTCCTTGTTGGGCCAGATCTTGCAGAGCTTAGCTTGGCGTGTGTGGTATATCGTTCCCATTGCGTCATCGCTACGCAATGTAGAGTGAACCTATGAAAGAGAACGTTTCGGGTTACTCGCGTAACCCATGTACTCTGAATAGGGAACGAGACGCTGCGTTTGCTGCCAAGCTCCTCTTGCTGCCGAAGGAGCTTCTTCTTTATCGGTGGAAAATCTGAGGAGCAGATGGCACGATCACTGTATAAGAGTGAGTGATGTAGCGCCGCTGAGGAGGCGCCCGCACCATCAGCCAATGAATTGGCGTTATTCTATACGGGTTCAGACAATGAGCACATGCCTTCACGTGGCAGCCCTGTTTTGACTAATTTTACAGTACCACACATTTCTAATTAATTTATTATTTTATGGAATCAAAAGAATGGTTATGAACCACAGAAACCACCAACACTAGGCAAAACGATATGAGAAAGGAGAAATATGCAATTACTTAAGGGAAATTGTACTTATTTTTCGCATAAATATGCTTGTAACCAATTGCTTTAATATATAAGTGTACTTGTATTCACTTATCTAGCATGCAAATATACTAATTAGAATATTACATGGCCCAAACATGTATCAGGCACCAGTATTCCTGGTCTAGGAGGAATACAAAGGAGTAATGGTCATTTTGAGGACCTGATGGCCGCCATGTTGAAAATGGGGCCTTTCTTTGAGTCAAACTTTGGTAAACTTTTAGTATGTTTTTAAGTACGTCTGATACTACTGTAAGAAAACTGAAACCTTTTGTTAGAATTTTTTGGGGTCAAGCCATATTTGCAGCTGACTATTAAGAGTCTTCGTAGCGCTAAGAGACAATGTTATCGGAAAATGCAGCCCAGGTATGATGCGTATGATGCGTAATGGAGATTCCAAAGCGCTCTTCTTTGGTCAGAACCATGGAGAGCGATCGCGGATAGGTCTGTCCTATGCACCGAAACTTTTAACAATGCAACAAAATATTTAAAGAGCATCAAGCTATTAAAATCTATATTATGAGGTAAAGGAAAGGAGGCCTTCACAGGGGAGAGACTAGTTGACGCTTCAGGACTGCGATGTCATCGTGTCCAGGCGCAGGTCCTTCAACAGAATCTGCTGTGTTTGTGTGTGTGTGTGTGTGAGTGAGAGTGTGTCCAGGCACAGGTCCTTCATCAGATCTAGAGTGTGTGTGTGTGTGTGTGTGTGTGTGACTCTCACAGGGTGTGTGTGAAGTGTCTAGTGCAGTAGTGTGGAGGTGTTTGTAGTTAGTGCATGCTGCACGCTGCTTGCAACTTTCTGCTTTTTAACTACCGCCGCTGGCTAGCCCCCTCAAAGGGGGTGAAAAGAGGAGCCGAGTGCGTAAGTCTCCTCCGCCAGTACACAGCCTCTCCACCACCAAGACTCTTGCAGTGCCTCCTCACGGCCACACATGGTAACTGGGTACCTCGCAGTCTCAGGCTAAACTGCAGGGGATCTCGGAGCAGCAGTGGGCCCCAGAGATGTGGTGTGGACACGCCCTGACGCCCGTCAACCACTGACCCAGCTATGGGTAAATAGCCCCACTGCCTTGTGGGTTAGCCTCTTGAGGCAAGGCTAAGGGAGCACACCCCAACAGGAAAGCAATGCGCTGGCGGCACGCAATAGGCGGGCCTAAAGAGAGCTAGGTCCCGGCAGCCTCCTGCAGCCAGGATGAGGAGCTGGTCGTCCTGGGCCCACCCATGCCACCAGACCTACCTCATTATGGTGAAGTTAGTGCTACTGGGGAGAGCACACCCCCTCTAGCACTTTAAAAAATGATTTGCACAGGTTTCCACCTCTGACCAACCTGGATCTACTTATGGTTGAAGTCAGGCTGTGATGGGGTGTCTGACGACGGGGGCAGGTTTGAATAGACTGGGAGTGACCACATTGGTTCCAGTGGCTGGATCATCTGGTCTTCAGTTCCCAACCCACTACAAGCGCTTTGTTGTGAATATGTTCACATTTGTAGATCCAGCATCACTGGCTCCTCTGCAGGAAACGGTACAGTACCCAGTGTGTCAGTTTTCAACGGTCTATTGGTTCCTAATGCCAGCTTTGGTTCTTGTCTCAGGTCTTCATCCATTGCAGTACAGAGGTGTGCCATCCCTCTTCTGGCTCTTGTCAGCAAAGTTGCTCCAGGCAAAGTCAGTGGTTCCTGTTATTGAAATTGTTTCATTTTGCTTGTTTTAAAAGTTTTGGGAGTGTTCATTTGTTTGTTTTCTTGCACTTTTAGGAAGGGATGTTCGTTTAAACACTACCACTTCTGGGCAAACTGTGGTTTCTAGTGGAGAAGTGAGACTTATTCCATGAGTATATAATAAATGATGTTAAACCTTGACCTTTTGTCTGACCACATTTGTGCAATGCTACCAACATGAAATTGTTCTGGTTTTATTTGGTATGTTGATGACAGCTGTAACTTTTAGACTGCTATAAATCTACCATCCATCGAGGCCCATTGTCTCAAACTCCATTGACAAAACCTCTATGGAAGGGAGGCAGGTGGATTATAAAGCACCTGTAGTTTTGTTCTCATATCTTCTTGCTGAAGCTCAAATGTGTTGCATAAAACAAGTGAACCTCATTGGTTCTTGCTGAAGCTCAAACGTGCTGCATAACATGAGAATGAACCTCATTATTTCTTTTGGATATGCAAAAAGCACTGCATTACAAGAATGAACCTCACTTTTTCTTGCTGAAGCTCAAACTTGCTACGTAATATGACTGGATCCTCAAAGTGCTGCATAACACAAGAATGAACCTCATTGGTTCTTGCTGAGGCTCAAATGTGCTGCATAACACGAGAATGAGCTGCATTACTTCTTGAGAAAGCTCAAATGTGCTGCATAACACAAGAATGAATCTCATTGGTTCTTGCTGAAGCTCAAACATGCTATGTAACAAGAATGAACCTCATTAGTTCTTTTGGATATGCAAAAAGCACTGCAGAACAAGAATGAACCTCACTGGTTCTTGCTGAAGCTCAAACTTGCTGCATAACACAAGAATGAACCACATTAGTTCTTGAGAAAGATCAAATGTGCTGCATAATAAATGAGAATGAACCTCATTGGTTCTTTTGCATTCTCAAAAGTGATGCAAAACGCAAGAATGAACCTCATTGGTTCTTGCTGAAGCTCAAACGTGGGCTGCGTTCAGCCCCGACAAAACGTTGCACAACGTTTTTTAAACAGAAATGGTGATGCGTTGAACACACTGTTCTGATGACGCAAGAGTTGCAACTATGGCAGCTGAGAAGGCCATTCTTTGTGTTCTTTGTGAAGAATTTTCAGAGCCTGATGAAGTCGGTATAAATGTGTGTTTAATACTACAAAATATGCCCGATGTTACAGTTACTAAACTTGCCGCCCAGAACAAAAGAGAACATCCCAATCGAGTGAAGGGATTGCTGAAACTGAAATAGAAGCACACATCTTACCTAATTCAGACTAAAACACATCTATTTAGCCTCACATACTGACTTTATTTGTAGTTCATACTGTTAATACCCTGTATTTTCTTTCTCATTTTTAGGAAAAGCACTTAATTACCATTGTTTATTTCTATACCAAATGTCATACACTTGCAATGAAGCTAAAACTATAAACAACTACATCATTATGTTGATACACTATATTTTTACAATAAAACTTACGACAAACATGTCTTCTAATATCCTCAGTTGTTGCGTATACCGAGCTGCATCGAAGACATTTGTAAATTACTTTCCTTGAACCCATTGTGCGAGTTCACTTTAATACCGCGTGCTTTATATACATGTTGCTGCTGATTGGACGGCAGTTCTGACACACCCACCAAACAAGAGAAAACGTATCTCAAACCCTGTTGCACACCGGTGCGCGCCGTTTCCAGGAAACATGACGTTCAACCCGGAAACCGTAGCAAAACGTTGCGCACCGTTTTGAACTTGAACGTGCCCCTGCTGCGTAACACTAGAATGAACCTCATTGGTTCTTTTGCGTTCTCAAAAGTGATGCAAAACGCAAGAATGAACTTCATTGGTTCTTGCTGAAGCTCAAACGTGGGCTGCGTTCAGCCCCGACAAAACGTTGCACAACGTTTTTTAAACAGAAATGGTGATGCGTTGAACACACTGTTCTGATGACGCAAGAGTTGCAACTATGGCAGCTGAGAAGGCCATTCTTTGTGTTCTTTGTGAAGAATTTTCTGAGCCTGATGAAGTCGGTATACATACGTGTTTAATACTACAAAATATGCCCGATGTTACAGTTACTGCACTTGCCGCCCAGAACAAAAGAGAACATCCCAATCGAGTGAAGGGATTGCTGAAACTGAAATGGAAGCACACATCTTACCTATAAAACACATCTATTTAGCCTCACATACTGACTTTATTTGTAGTTCATACTGTTTTAATACCCTGTATTTTCTTTCTCATTTTTAGGAAAAGCACTTAATTACCATTGTTTATTTCTATACCAAATGTCATACACTTGCAATGAAGCTAAAAATATAAACAACTACATCATTATGTTGATATCCTATATTTTTACAATAAAACTTATGACAAACATGTCTTCTAATATCCTCAGTTGTTGCGTATACCGAGCTGCATCGAACTAAATTAAATGTAAATTACTTTCCTTGAATCCATTGTGCGAGTTCACTTTAATACCGCTTGCTTTATATACACGTTGCTGCTGATTGGACTGCAGTTCTGACACACCCACCAAACAAGAGAAAACGTATCTCAAACCCCGTTGCACACCGGTGCACGCCGTTTCCAGGAAACATGACGTTCAAGCCGGAAACCGTAGCAAAACGTTGCGCACCGTTTTGAACTTGAACGTGCCCGTGCTGCGTAACACAAGAATGAATCTCATTGGTTCTTGCTGAAGCTGAAATACTGAAGCTGTGTAACACCAGTGTGTTGCTTTTTTGAAACAATTTGTTCAATTGATTAGAATTTTCGAAAAAGCCTCGTTTCTCCCAACACAACCTCCAGTGCGAAATCCACTAATATGTGCTTTTATGCAGGTTTAATTAGGGTGGAAAAAAACAAGGAAAATGTATTCTTAAGAACCAATGGAATCACCCAGTTGCATAAACGCCCACTCATGCAAGTCTGGAGAATCATGACTGTTAATGAAGAGGGAGGGATTATCATTTATTAGCCAATGTATGTAGAGTACAAAAAGACCAAAGGGCAGCATTTTAACAGGTTCCCAAAGAAGAAGAATTTAAATAGGTTGAATAATGGCAGGAACTTGGTGTGTTGTTCTGTCTCTGGCACTTTGTGTTTGGTTCTGTGCTTTTTGTCATGCTGTTCCAAAGTGGAGTAATCTTCCCCAGAATCCTCAAACTTTGATGTTCCAGCAAACTGACCAGCGGTTTCAAAAGCCAGTTCAACAAGCTAGTCAACAGTTTCCTCAGTCAGTTCAACAGCAAGCTAGTCAATGGTTTCCTCAGCAGCTTCAACAGTCAGTTCAACAGCAAGCTAGTCAACGGTTTCCTCAGCAGTTTCCGCAGTCAGTTCAACAGCAAGCTAGTCAACAGTTTCCTCAGCAGTTTCCGCAGTCAGTTCAACAGCAAGCTAGTCAACAGTTTCCTCAGCAGTTTCAGCCTAAGCAGCCAGTGGCACAGGCAGAGCCCCTTGACAAATGTACTGTAGCTGATTATGAGCAGATCCAGTGTGGACCACCTAGTATCAGTGGTGC
Organism: Abramis brama; assembly: GCF_963993115.1. Taxonomy (NCBI): domain Eukaryota; kingdom Metazoa; phylum Chordata; class Actinopteri; order Cypriniformes; family Leuciscidae; genus Abramis; species Abramis brama. Next base: position 3,896,913 of record NC_139964.1, on the reverse strand, counting down.
TGAGTGCAGCTATCAACTGCTGCTTTAATGGGCAGCAGTGTTACTATGGGAAGGCAGGTAAGAGTGTTGAGTCAATGTAAAGGTGTTCATGTTAAACTGATCTTCGGCAATAACCTTCTCTTGTACCTTGTTCCAGTGACTGTCCAGTGTATAAGAGATGGTCAGTTTGTGGTAGTGGTGGCTAGAGACGTTACGCTGCCTCGATTGAGCCTGGATTCAGTCCGTCTCCTGGGTGGAAATGATCCAGCTTGCAGTCCTGTGGGATACACGCCTTTCTTTGCTATATACCAGTTCCCTGTCACTGCATGTGGCACAAGCATGGTGGTGAGTAGCTGCTTGTGGGTTTTGTTCTGCATGGCTTGGAATGGACTGAATGCCAACAGTTACTATTTGCAGGAGGACATGTGGTGTATGAAAACAGAATAACCTCCTCGTATGAGGTGGCTATGGGACCACTTGGTTCCATCACAAGGGACAGCCATTTTGAGTAAGTGATGTATGCTTTATCATAAATGTTCATCTTTGACAAATGCTACAAGCTCACTGTTTGTTGTCCAGGCTTCTCTTCCAGTGTAGGTACTCTGGTACTTCTGTGGAAGCTCTGGTTGTGGAGGTCAACACTGTTCCTCCACCTCCACCAGTAGCTGCTCCTGGACCCCTCAGGGTGGGGCTTAGACTGGCAAATGGTCAATGTGTCACCAAAGGCTGTGCAGAAGGTACATGTTTGTCCCATGTGTGCCTAAAGCCTTTCTAAAACCTCAGGTTGCAGCAGTTTCAAGTTAAACACTGTATTCTTCCTCAGGGGACGAGGCATACACATCCTACTACAGTGATGCTGATTATCCAGTCACAAAAGTCCTGCGGGAACCTGTGTATGTTGAGGTGCGCATTTTGGAGAGGACCGACCCCAACATTGTCCTGATGCTGGTTGACATCAACCCCTAGTCCATTCAGTCTACCCCAATGGGATCTTCTGGTTGATGGGTGAGTAAGGACCGTCTGTATCCATCTAGTGTGCAGTAAGGTGTTTCTGACTGCCTTTTTGCCTTTCAGATGCCCGTACCAGGATGATCGTTACCTGACCACATTGGTTCCAGTGGCTGGATCATCTGGTCTTCAGTTCCCAACCCACTACAAGCGCTTTGTTGTGAAGATGTTCACATTTGTAGATCCAGCATCACTGGCTCCTCTGCAGGAAACGGTACAGTACCCAGTGTGTCAGTTTTCAACTGTCTATTGGCTCCTAATGCCAGCTTTGGTTCTTGTCTCAGGTCTTCATCCATTGCAGTACAGAGGTGTGCCATCCCTCTTCTGGCTCTTGTCAGCAAAGTTGCTCCAGGCAAAGTCAGTGGTTCCTGTTATTGAAACTGTTTAATTTTGCTTGTTTTAAAAGTTGTGGGAGTGTTCATTTTTGTTTTCTTGCACTTTTAGGAAGGGAAGTTCGTTTAAACGCTACTACTTCTGGGCAAACTGTGGTTTCTAGTGGAGAAGTGAGACCGATTCCATGAGTATTTAATAAATGATTTTAAACCTTGACCTTTTGTCTGACCACATTTTGTGCAGTGCTACCAACATGAAATTGTTCTGGTTTTATTTGGTATGTTGACACAGGCTGTAACTTCTAGACTTACAAATCTACCTTCCATTTGAGGCCCATTGTCTTAGAACTGTTTTGTTTCCCAATGTTCTAGAGACATAATTTAAAGTGTTCCCTCAGTACTATTACATTATATTTTTGTAAACCCTTTCTTGCACATGCTCCTGATTTGACAATCTGGTTGCTGCTATATTAGCTTTACTTTTACTTTCAGGGTTATACTATAATCAAATTCTCAATTTAAATGTTATACTAACTTTAGAACTAGTTTGCTTTGTAGAACTGTATACTGATGTTGGCACTTTTTTTTTTTCAACTTAGTAATTGTTTATATTTTGTAATTGCATTTAATTCATTGAGGGGGGATAAATCCGTTTAGATTGCAACAATGTTTTCTAAGGCAGGGGTCTATGAATAGTTTAGAAAGGACAAATATTTAAATCAAAATAAACATTAGATAAATAAATGGATGTTAACAAATGACTAATATTAAATTAGATTAAAATAATGTACAATTTTAATGATGCATTTAATAAAACAGTAGGCTACTAAATTAATGAATCTAACAGACACAAAATGTTTAGTATTAATTTAAAATAAATTGTACCTTTTTATACAAGGGAATGAATAGCTGCCTTGTTTAGGATGGGCTGTCCCTCTAAAAGGCAAAACTTATGGGTGGCAGGTGGATCATAAAGCACCTTTCAATTTGTTCATGTTGGTTCCTGCTGATGCTCAAACATGCTGCTTAACACAAGAATGAACCTCATTGGCTCTCGCACATCAAGCGTCCATGCTTGAGCTTCTGTTTACCACAACTGATGTGTGTGTTGAATGCTTGTGAAATAAAGCCTAAATTAAATCACTTCATCATATAAAGCTATTGAGTCTCTTCAGTAAATTTGAACTAAACCACTAAATTCCAATGGAATCATTTTGCTATCTCTTTAATCGTAATATGATTTCTGGATAAATCATACAGCCCTACAAACCAGCACAGCAAAACTCGAGCTCTTAAAAAAAAAGAAAAAATTGCAATCAAAATTATCATGTCTGGAAGAAAGCCCATTTCCACTACATAAAGAAATTCATACTTTGGTAAAACATAATTATAACATACTAAGTCATGATTATAAGATCAAATAAAAATTATTAATTACAAAAATGACATAAGTCAAAAATTATGATTTGCTAAGAAGTATAGATGAAAAGTCGGAATTTTGACTTGAAAGTCATTTGTCAATTGAAATAATTACTTTAAAAGTCAATTATGAGATAAACCAAGATGAACCAAGTCATAATTATAACAAAATTATGGCATCAAAATAGACAAAGAAAATGTCATAATTTTGACTTTTTAATCTATTAAATATGATTTAAGCCTATAATTATTTATAAGCCTATAATTAATGTGTGTTATCTTGTGTTAATTTGTGTGTTAAAGCTCCAGTATGTAACTTTGGTATTTGACCACAAGAGGGCGCAGTTTCAACAATAACAAAGGCGAAGCTTGATGACGCTATGAAGGAGGTGACGATGGGAGATGTCGTTTTTAATGCGTTTTCACCATCTAGCGATGTATCTAAAATGGAATTAATGAATCATGATCACGGATGAGGTAATTTATTCGTTTTTGTATTACCTGTATGTCTGATCGTATTATTTTATGTCATCATAATTAATTAACTGCAAGGAACGTGAAATGTTATGCTATATTATCCCGTTACAACTTACAGCTATTTGTCAAATAATTTTTTGGGGTAACGTTAATGTTGTGCAGTTTTACGTGTTTATGGTTAATGCCGTGTTGTTTAACGTGTTCAAACCAATCGTTCTGAAAGTAAATTTGAACGAACATTTGCAAGTAATGACTAAATATATTTTTTTAACAACACATATCCGATTGTATTGTACTGCCATAATCTCGGTCACCACACGTGATAAAAAGCCTTACCGAAGTACAAAGAGCAATATAACTTTGTTTATAAGTGCTATTATTGACAACTGCATGTCTTACCTGTCTATCAATACACTCGCGAGAGCAGAGTCTCTGTCAAGTCCAAGATTGTCGCGCAGCTCTCTCCATCTCGAAAACGCCTGACCAATATTTATCCAGGTTTTATTCCTTCGTTTGTCACACAGTCTGCGTGTATCAGAATATGGACGCTTTCGTTTTGTTGGCACTTCAATACTCGCCAAAGAGTAATCGTGATCCATAACAGCTATAACCATACAGTCTATGGCTATAACGCTATAACCACCACTTCCGCATTTGACCATGTGATATTCCGGTGTGGTGGGTCATATTTTTTATTTTATTTATTTTTCTTCTTTGTCAGACGTCGTTATTGTTTATTGTGATAAGAAAAAAACTCAATAAAGTTGTTGTAAAAAAAAAAAAAAAAAAAAATTCGGTGTGGTGGAATATCCGATCACATGGTCCACACCGGAAAACAAAGATAGAGCGGACATTGCGTCACTGAGAGGCGACATTTCTTTTCCGGGACGGCCAGTTATTAAAAATCGGAATTTCTCTGAAATAAAAAATCTTTGGAGACTTTTGAAATATTGTAAGTACACAACTGGAGGAAATATATCACACTGTGCAAGTTATTTGCGGAAATGTTATTACAAAATTCCTACATATTGGAGCTTTAACTAACTTTATCTTCGACTTCATAATTATGACTTATGTCTAGAATTTTTACTTAATATGTAATAATTTAAATCTTTTCTCATTATCATGATGCAGTATGCCATTATGACTTTTTATGTCATACTTATTACTTTCAGGCCATTTCCTCTTTGAAACAGGCTTTACTCAGATTCTGTACTCAGTCTTTCTCATACGCACCCATGCTACAAATGCAAACTCAACATATTTAATGGTGTGTTCTGGTCATTTATTCTGGTTATTATTTGGAAATTGAGTTATTCTCTTGTCTTGCTTTGACTTATCCACAAATAAAACATCATGAGTGAGAGAGTGGACAAGACAGGGAAAATATGCTGGTATTACACAAAATGAATTTTATACATGATGTTAAAGTTAACATGACAGTGTTGTAAGAGGAAGTCTGTGTTTTCCCCTGAGCTGGCTTCTGTGTCTTTAAGGAAATTAACCTTGATGGACTAACTGTGTAACATAGGATTAACAAACATTCAGGGTTCTCAAGTCTCACGCATTGGCCGTGAGACACACGCAATTCAACCAGTTCACACGCTCACACGCCACACCGTGTATTTCTCACGCTGAAAAGGCAATGCCAACGAAGTTGTCCTGCAAGCTTTAAATATAACGTTGTATACGAGGCGCAGGCACACAAACTGAAGTTTCCTGCCGCCAGGCGCCAGCACGTATCTCGGCCAGATTGCGTTCGTTACTAGGCAACATAGATGCGCGAACCATAGGCGCGAACACACGGAAGTTGACGGAAAATTCTCGGCCACCGTACGTTCGTTACTAAGTAACCAACAACATCACGCGAACACACGTCGTGATGGAGAAGGTAAGTTGGAAGAAAGAAAGCTCGTCTAACATTTTTAGGCTAGAACATTAAACATATAAATGTTATCAAGGCATCAAAATGTGCAACAAACACTTACAACACAAAACACATTTCATAAGCTGGAGTGTGTACTCTTGTGTACACACACACACACACACACACACCTTAATACTCTATGTCATTTGTTCACAATGTCCCACCACACAATAAATCATTATACCATTACGACTAGACACATTCAAAATGCAAAAAGATTTGTTTTTCCAAACTGTTTGGAGCAATTTGTTATATTTTTGTAATTTTTGTATATTTTTAATTTTGAAATATAACATTAAAGAGTATATTTGATGTGATGAATTGCTCTGTCATTTATCAGATTTACTAATTGTTATAATTTCAATTTGTGCTGGTTAATTATGAAAAATGGGTAAAATTGGGGGGCGGGGACGGACGGGCGGGGGGCGGGGCTCCATTAGGGCTCCTCCCCTAACCGCATGTGATCTCACTCCAAGCTATTGATAAAACTTGAGAACCCTGCTTCATGTTGTCCTTTTCCTTTTAAAATGTCTGACATGTTCAAATTAAATTCAACAGGTGAACAATGGTTTGGTGTTCAGTAGATCTGATGTTTGACGGGTAAATAGACCGACATCACTCGACACTGTCTGTATTTGTGTCTGCATAGTCATTTATTTGTATTTGTTTTTTTTTATATGCACTGGTGTAACTGTTGATGTGTTTCTCTAAAAACAAATTTGATCACTGTGAGCTGTTTTTGACACCCAAAAAATAAACAGAAGAATAATTTTTGTTTTGAAACATTCACACGCAAAGCTGGAGGTCATGTGATCTGTAATTAACTCTTCAGCTTTTCGCTAGAACACGTCCAAGACCTTCCATGTTATTATTAAAGTAACATACTGTAAAAAAGGAGAGCTCTGAATTAATGGTAGAAGGTTGTAAATTAACAGTACATTACTGGCAACCACAGCTGCCGGTTTTTTAACGTTATTTTTTTTGCGGTGAAAAACCCAAACCAATGGAGATCAAATATAACTTACACAACCGCATACAATGAGAAATAACTATTATTTCTTCAGAATTTACAGTGAATCCATCCCTCGATCTCAACCTGACTGAGCATCTAAACGCCATTGAAAATAAATAACATTTCTAAAGATCTTCTTTTTACTTTGTATTGTATTTGGTGCCATAATCAGAGTAATAGTGTTGAAAAGAACATCGTAGGCCTGCCTGTGTTTTCTCGTCATTTGTCTTAATGGATTAACGGTTATCGCTGTCCTGTTTCCCTCTCAAAAGACATGGAAGTTCAAAATGTAAAGGGGACAATATTTATCTGTCTCAGGGCTACACTCTCCTCCAAAAAATGAAATGTCTCCTGACATTTTCGTGAACAAGTAAAAGTTTTTCTTTAGAACACCTCAGCCATCCAAGGCCTCCAGTAAACCTTAGTCTCTTGTTACCTTACACTTTGTACCAAGGATGTTTAACCTAATGCATCATAACTTGCGAAGCATTAGTACTGCTAGCTCCACCTCAGTAGTCCTTGCCCATTTCCCGACGTGGTTCTGCATCCCATTCCCTCTTCCTTGCACTTTTTGCAGCCTTTCACTCTCCTGTTTAGTCCAAGGGGGCGAGGGCTTGCTTCCATTACAGCCAGATACATCTACTGCATTTCCTTGCAAAGCTCTTCCAACATCTGCAGCACATTCAAGCTGTCAGGTTTAGTCTCGTTCCCCTTTACTGTTTGATTGGCACTGAGAGTCTCTCTGAGAGTCTCCTGCACTTTGGGAGTTTTACCAGCAGTGGACCTTTTCCGTTTCTCTTCTCTTGTCACTTTCAACCTTCTGTAGAAGTTAATCTGTTATGCTCACATCACTCTGAGGTAGGGTAGGATTTGGAACTTCACCGAATCACTCAACAGTCCCTTTTCTATCGAGAGGAAGAGCTTGCACTGAATGAGGGCTCTGCTGTACTGTTCATCGGTGTCCTGCTTTCCATAACAGCTTCTCTTTAAGCTCAATTGCACAGAATACAAAGTTCAGGGCAGTCTCTTTGTCCAGACCAATACTGTCCAGGCCATCACATTTCAGGTGCCGGCAGACATCCATGAGACTCCTCCCCGAGCTGCCATAAAGCTGCACTTACTCGATCAAGCAGAAGATGACTGGTGTCCATTTCAGTCACATTCACTAAAAGATCAACACTTTGGGAAGGAGGGGGGATTAATAGTGCTGGTCACTTTGTCACCTCCTCCTGGCTGGCTTGCCAAAATATGTTAAATGTTTTTAAGAATGAGGCAGTGCTTGTTCTTGGGGCAACACATTTTTATTTCTATGAGAAATATGAAAAACACAGGTTAGATCGGGAAAACTCTTCGTAGCGTGTAAACCTGAATTCACATACACATTCACTCATCACGTACTGAACGCTATTTTCACTATACTAGCGTCTTCGACCAATCCTCTGCCTAGTGTAACGCTTAGGGTGCTCTCTACTGGTGAAGCTGAATTTAACAAGAATTACACTCTTTAAAAATATATCACAACAGTATTATCATTATTAAATGTCACAATAGATTCAACTCAGTCACCAAAATCTTATAGGGCTCTTCCTGCCCTATATCTGTAAAGCACTGCAATTGTTCTTGAGGGGCGATAGTTGAGGCTGAACCATTAAATGCTGTCAAAGGTTTTACGTTTACAACTGTATTTTTTCAGTGAAGAAATTAATAAAATCATTACTACTAAACTGTGATGTAATATTCAGTTCAGGTGATGTCTGTTTATTTGTTAATCTAGCCACTGTACTAAATAAAACCTTGGATTGTTTTGATTATTTTTTATGAATATTCGGAGGTGCTCGGTCCTGGCCGCTTTTTAGAGCCTTTTTATGGCATTTATAGACCTCTAAATGAGTTTGTTTCCATTTGCGCTCAAGGTTACGAGTTTCTCTCTTGAGAGTAATACTGTTGTACCATGGTGCAGTACTTTTCTCTCCAACCTCTTTTAATCTGAGGGGTGAAACAGTTTATAATGTACTAGAGAATATAATGATCATACAGCTAGTTATTTCAACAAGTTAATTTGTGTGTTTGGGTACACTGAGCAGCTGAGACAGATCAGGTTATTTGTGATTCTGTATATTTAGTGATTGGGATAATTGTTCTACCTGGTCGATAACGCAGAGCAATATGGCAAATATCAGCAGTACGCAACAGTAAGGTTCTCTCAAAGTAAAGTTAATAGAATGTTCATTCAAAGTTATCTGGCCTTTAAGAATGTTCTAAAAAGGTTAGCACAAAATCATTATTTATACATCGTTCATGGAACTTTTTTCTGAAACGTTTTAGTTGGACGTTCATTAACATTTTTTAAATGCTACTACTTGTTTCAGAATGTTGAGAGAACTTTCAAAAGCAACGTTCACATAATGATAAATGGAATGATATATGATAAAATGGAAACTTTCCTTAACATTCACATAACCAAGAAAAATTATCAGAGAACATTTAGAAATAACGTGAACATAACTTAATGGAACTTTAACTTTAACTGTGACAGAGACATTTTACACCTAAAATAAACTGAAAATTTTTGTGGTTTTGACCTTGTATGAACAATGGTGTGCGAGTTAGTGTAAATACCCTTTGTCAACAGGATGGGTTATTTACACAGAGGTAGATTCTGTTTTTTTAGAATGTAAACTACAGGTAATATGAACTTAATCTTGTAGCCAGACATCTAGAGATTTATAGTAGACATTTACATAAAGACACAGAGGAGGAGTCTGAGAATCTGACAGATATATAAAGAGTGTTTGTGTCAGACTGAACAACACAAACGGTGAGTTACTGTTTTATTCTTCATTTACCATTTATAACATTTTCAGAAAATTAACTAAATGTAAAAATAGACATTGTATGAAAATGTTTCTGTTATTTTTGTCTAGATAAATAAGATATCTGCTGTGATTTACTGAGAAGAGACTGAGAAGATGGCAGTAAGTTCATCAACAACTCAACATTTCTAGAGAGGGTTTTCAGTGTGATGTTCATCTCTTTCTCTCCGTCTCGTTTAGTTGATGGTGTTCTTGGCAGTTCTTCTCTCTGTTGTTCTGGTGAGCGGGTGCAGTCAGGATGGAGACATGCCGTCCGACTGTTCTGACCTTTATAAAGCAGGTCAAAAGCTCAGTGGGATTTACGCCATCTATCCAGCAGGAGACGTTCCTGTCTGGGTTTACTGTCACATGGTCTCAGATGGGAAAGATGAAGACAACGGTGGATGGACGGTACGAATGTGACTTTAGATAATCAAACACACATCAGAACATGCATTATGAATAATATATTCTATATAAACCCATCACAGGTGATTCAGAGGAGAATGGACGGCAGTGTGAATTTCTATCGGCCGTGGAATCAGTACAAGAGAGGATTCGGGACTGTGGAGAGCGAATACTGGCTGGGTAAGATCTCACAGTGTGTGTCTGTTTGTGTGGATGATCATGTGTTTGGTTGAACATGTTCTTCTTGTGTGTGTGTAAACAGGGCTGGAGAACATGTACCAGCTGACACGTAAGAAGAAGTACATGCTGAGAGTGGATATGGAGGACTTCCCAGGAAGGAAGGGTTCGGCTCTGTACTCGTCCTTCTCTGTAGATTGTGAAACTGACGGGTATCAGCTGCATGTTTCAGGGTTCAGGGATGGAGGAGCAGGTAGGACACTTTCATTCATACTCATTTCTTTACAATTATCAGTTGAGTAATTGTACACTTGTTTATACTTTTTTTTTTCTTTTCTTGAAGTCAGTTTCACTGAAATATTTGTGTCCTCTGTAACTGTAAATATTATTTTTGTCTTGTTCTTCAAATTTACATTATATGTAATGAAATCTTTCCCTTATTCTTATTCTATTCTGCAGAAATAATTCTATCCCATTGACTGTTGCTCAAAAACAAAATTGTTCATTTATAACAAAGAATGGGACCCTGTCACATATTGTTAATGCCTTAATTGATGCTCCTTATCTCTGCAGGCGACTCTTTGATCCACCACAACAATCAGAAGTTCTCCACCTTTGACAAGGACCAAGACTCCAATGCCAGTAACTGTGCCAAACAGTATCTCGGGGCATTTTGGTACAAATATTGTCATCTTACCAACCCCAATGGTGTGTACTTATGGGGAGAAGATGATACTAAAATGTATCATTTTGCAATTGGTGTTGCTTGGCAAAGCTGGAAAAACAATTTCGATGTCAGTATGAAAACATTCATAATGAAGATCAAAGTTGTGCCCTAGAAACATTAGTGTTTCCAGGAGAAAGCATCTGATATTGTTGTCACTCTATGACAAATGTGAAGGTTTAAAGTTTTTATTTTCTCTGTCAACTATAATGGAGTAAATCATGAAAAGAACTAGCTGTGAATGTTGGTGTTGTGCACTAAACTCTTCCTGTCAATGATTTTTCTTAATTTTTGGTCAGTTTTTCAGAAACAACTTCATACATTTAAACTGCAGCATTGAATGAGTTATGCCTGTATGCTGATGTCTTAATTTCCACCAAAAAAGATACTTGCACAAAAACAGCAGGTTTTTGCTTCCACTCAAACATTTACAACATGGTATAATAAATTATCTGTAGGGTATTTTGAGCTGAAACTTCAGACACATTCTGGGGACACCAGAATTCATTACATCTTGTAAAAAGGGGCATAGTAGGTCTCCTTTAAATTCTAATCGCTGAACATGCAGATGCACTTTTGGCAGAGATAGAGGTCTGCACAGGCTTTAAATTGAAGCCCGAACCCGGCACGTACCTGAGATCACTTAACCCGACCCGAACCCACCCAACCGGTACTATTACATTTTCAGACAGAACCCGACCAAAACGCAAAGTCCATTTCTCAAAGCAAACACCTTTTTGCAACATGCTGTATTTTAGGACTGCATGCAACGACCAGTAAACAAATAACGGTAACACTTTAGAATACTGTATCTTACTTACTGCATAACTTATAAGGAATTATTTAAGTACTAATAGGTAATTCTGCATTAACTACTTCTTCACTACTAAGGAAGTTGTGTTAACTAATCAGTATGGAATATAATTTTATTGTTGTGTTAAGTAACAGTTAGTTAATCAATAACTAATGAATTCTGTCATACCTCCCTATGAGCTATTATTAGTTATCTACTAATTAAGGTTCAAGAAAAATAACTAAGAAGTAACTAACATACAATGCCGATATGGTGCATTTCTTAAGCGAAATACAGGTTTGTGTACGTTTTATTGAATCTATAAAATCATTACTGTGCTGTAAATCATGTTATTTTATGCAAGGCAACATACAAGGACACAATGTCAGTTAGCTAGCTAACGAGTCTGTCTTTTTTGCGTGATGGAAACGTCTGATTCCTTGCATAAAACAAATGTTTTTATTTCTAAAGATCCTAAAACATCAGATGTTAAAATATGTTCTTATAGCTGTGCACTGTTTGTTTATGGGCAGGTTATGGAGTCAGTAACAGCATATTTTGGCTATGAGTGAAACGCAGGGCGGCGGTCTGGTAATTCTTTATTAATTACTAATGAGTTCCCTATATTTTCACTTTAGAATACTGTATCAGGTTCTAAGTAATTCCTGAAGAATGATCTAATAATTATTTATTAATTACTAATAAGTTCCCTATATTTTCACTTTAGAATACGGTTTCAGGTTAAAAGTAGCCTAATTCCTGGATAATTATTTGATAGTTCTTTATTAATTACTAATGGGTTCCCTATATTTTCACTTTAGAATACTGTATCAGGTTCTAAGTAATTCCTGAAGAATTATCTAATAATTCTTTATTAATTACTAATAAGTTCCCTATATTTTCACTTTAGAATACTGTTTCAGGTTAAAAGTAGCCTAATTCCTAGATAATTATTTGATTGTTCTTTATTAATTACTAATCAGGTTATAAGTAATTCCTGCAGAATTATTTGACAATTATTTATGAATTACTAATAAGCTCCCTTTCAGTTTCCCTCAGTCGTTGCCTCAAATACATGAATTTACTCAATGGCATATGCTGAGGAAAACAGACACACACAGTACTTTACAGGTATATAAAATATAAAAAACTAATCTGAGGTAAGTTGAGTGGGGTTCCTTTCTGAAGTTGATTTCTTACAGAACACACTCAAAAAAACACACAGGTAAAAACCTCTTTAACATTGTATGCATTTGTTAAAATTTTATTTTCATAATACTACTTCTATTAATAACATTAGTAAATAAGGAAGGTCACAACTCAGTGTAGTTTGTATGACTGTTCATTAGTTACTTCTTAATTATTATTCTTGAACCTTAATTAGTAGATAATTAATAGTAGTTCTTCAGGCGGTATGACAGAGTTAATTAGTTATTGATTAACTAACTGTTACTTAACACAATCATAAAATTATTTTACATACTGATTAGTTAACACATCTTCCTTAGTAGTTAACAGTAGTGAATAACTAGTTAATGAAGAATTACATATTAGTTCTTCAATAATTCCTTATAAGTTATGCAGTAAGTAAGATACAGTATTCTAAAGTGTTACCCAAATAACAGTTTCTCCAAGATACAGTGGCCACCTCAGCAGCAAAAGAGAAAAAGCACTTGCCAATTATGAAACTTTACTAGGTGAACCAGTGTAACAAGTCACAATAATTCCTCAGGAACTCAAACTTTGAACTTCAAAACAAAGTTTGCCCAAAGTGTTGCAAAACTATTTACACAAAAAAGATCATAATTCATCCACAGTGCAGCTCTCCATGCACATAGGGCCTGTGTGCATGGTCCTGGCAAGTCAGGCAATTCAGCCTGAGGGTGGCGCTCTAATGTTGATTGACTGGCTCAAAGAACACACAGGTATAAAATATTATCTTAGATTTACCTTAATATGGTAATTATTGTTTAAAGGAGACCTACTATGCCCCTTTTTACAAGATGTAATTAAGTCTCAGGTGTCCCCAGAATGCGTCTGAAGTTTCAACTCAAATACCATACAGATAATTTATTATACCATGTTGTAAATGTTTGAGTGGAAGCAAAAACCTGCTGTTTTTGTGCATGTATCTTTTTTGGTGGAAATTAAGACATCAGCATACAGGCATAACTCATTCAATGCTGCAGTTTATTTTAAATGTATGAAGTTGTTTGCACAGTAAATCTGAAAAACTGACCGGAAGAGTTTAGTGCACAACGCCAACATTCACAGATATTTTTTTTTCCATGATTTACTCCATTACAGTTGACAGAGAAAAGAACTTTAAACCTTCACATTGTCAGAGAGTGACAATATCAGATGCTTGCTCCTGGAAACATTAATGTTTCTAGGGCACGGCTTTGATTTTCATTATGAATGTTTTCATACTGACATCGAAATTGTTGTTCCAGCTTTGCCAAACAACACCAATTGCAAAATGATAAATTGCATTATCATCTTCTCCCCATAAGTACACACCATTGGGGTTGGTAAGATGACAATATTTGTACCAAAATGCCCCGAGATACTGTTTGGCACAGTTACTGGCATTGGAGTCTTGGTCCTTGTCAAAGGTGGAGAACTTCTGATCGTTGTGGTGGATCAAAGAGTCGCCTGCAGAGATGAGCATGAACAAATGTACAATTACTCAACTGATAATTGTAAAGAAATGAGTATGAATGAAAGTGTCCTACCTGCTCCTCCATCCTTGAAGCCTGAAACATGCAGCTGATACCCTTCAGATTCAGGACCCACAGAGAAGGACGAGTACAGAGCCGAACCCTTCCTTCCTGGGAAGTCCTCCATATCCACTCTCAACATGTACTTCTTCTTACGTGTCAGCTGGTACATGTACTCCAGTCCTGTTCACACATGAAGAACATGTTCAACCAAACACATGATCGTCCACACAAACGAACACACGCGGTGAGATCTTACCCAGCCAGTATTCGCTCTCCACAGTCCCGAATCCTCTCTTGTACTGATTCCATGGCCGATAGAAATTCACACTGCCGTCCATTCTCCTCTGAAACACCTGTGATGGGTTTATATAGAATATATGATTCATAATGTATGTTCTGATGCGTGTTTGATGATCTAAAGTCACACTCGTACCGTCCATCCTCCGTTGTCTTCATATTTCCCAGTTGAGACCATGTGACAGTAAACCCAGACAGGAATGTATCCTGCTGGATAGATGGCATAAATCCCACTGAGCTTTTGTCCAGCATTATAAAGGTCAGAACAGTCAGCCGGCATGTCTCCATCCTGACTGCACCCACACACCAGAACAACAGAGAGAAGAACCGCCAAGAACACCACAAACTAAACAAGACAGAGCGAAAGAGATGAACATCACACTGAAAACCCTCTCTAGAAATGTAGATTTGTTGATGAACTTACTGCCATCTTCTCAGTCTCTCCTCAGTAGATCACAGCAGAGATCGGATTTATCTAGACCAGTGCCAAACCTGTCCTAATCAAACACACCTGATTCAACTCATCAGCTCATTAACAGCTGGTTAATGAGCTGATGAGTTGAATCAGGTGTGTTTGATTAGGGAGACAAAGAAAACGTGCAGTGTTGGGGGTACTCCAGGACAGGTTTGGGAACCACTGATCTAGACAAAAATAACAGAAACATTTTCATACAATGTCTAATTTTACATTTAGTTAATTTTCTGAAAATTTGATAAATGGAAAATGAAGAATAAAACAGTAACTCACCGTTTGTGTTGTTCAGTCTGACACAAACACTCTTTATATATTCGTCAGATTCTCAGACTCCTCTTCTGTGTCTTTATGTAAATGTCCACTATAAATCTCTAGATGTCTGGCTACAAGATTAAGTTCATATTACCGGTAGTTTACATTCTAAAAAAACAGAATCTACACTCTATGTAAATAACCCATCCTGTTGGCAAAGGGTATTTACACTAACTCGCACAACATTGTTCATACAAGGTCAAAACAGCCACAAAAAGTTTCAGTTTATTTTAAGTGTAAAATGTCTCTGTCACACTCAAAGTTCCATTAAGTAATGTACACGTTATTTCTGAATGTTATCTGATCATTTTTTCCTGGTTATGTGAATGTTAAGGAAACATTCCATTTTATCATATATCATTCCATTTATCATTATGTGAATGTTGCTTTTGAAAGTTCTCTAAACATTGTGGAACAAGTAGTAGCATTTAAAAAATCTTAATGAATGTCCAACTAGAACGTTTCAGAAAAAAGTTCCATGAACAATGTATAAATAATGATTTTGTGCTAACCTTTTAAGAGCCAGATAACTTTGAATGAACATTCTATTAACTTTACTTTGAGAGAACTCAAACTTGAGTAACCTTGAGCGCAAATGGAAACAAACTCAATTAGAGGTCTATGAATGCCACAAAAAGGCTCTAAAAAGTGGCCAGGGCTGAGCCAAAGAGTATAGAAGTACCAAGAGGCGAAACTCAATAGAACGTTCCATTGCAACAAACGCACCCATGCGCAGAGCTGCAGCTCCGCCATCTTGGACTGAACACAACACAGCTGTCATAGAATTGAACGATACCGGTTCAAATTCAAAAGCGGTTAAATGAACAAAATAGTTATTTCTAGTTTTTAATATCTCTATAGCAGACATCCCATGTCTCCCGGAAGTTCCGGGAGTCTCCCGCATATTGATAGCGGCTCCCTGATGCCCACAAATTAGCTAAAATCTCCCGGAATCTAGAGCGAGCGAGCAAGAGCGCGCAGCTCCAAACCTTGTAACGTTAGAGCACACGGCAGAAAGGGTGGGGGAGCAAGATATCAACATATCAACCTAAAATGTGGAACACAACTTGTTCAGATTTTTTGCTTTCATTTTCTTGCAGTTCTAGAGTAAAATATATTTTGTAATATATATATTTTATATAAAATATAAATAATTATATTTTTAAATTTGTACATTTTAATAAACTTTTATAATCTGACAAATGTCTTCTTTAAAACAAGACCAACCATAGGTCTATATTCCAAAGCATTCTTGAATTACAACCATTTAAGTTTGGATAGTGATTTCATGTTTATGCGAAAAAAAGGTGACAGTTAAAGGGTTAATTTAGTGATAACAATGAATTAATAAAGTGGTCATTTGCCAGGTTAGGTGTTCATATATCTCATATATCTCTGTATGCGAAAAAGCCCATTTCGAGTCTTGACAATTTCGACCAAATACATAACATTAGCAAACTGTTACTGCGGTTATGGGATAGCTTACATTAACGTTACAGCACCTGTTATCGTTGACGTTAGCTCACTTTAAAGTTAATAAAAACCTTTTCTACTTTACCTCTCTGGATCTTTGGGGAATCTATGAAATGCTAGTTGATTGGTTGTACACTGGTAGTTGTTGCAGTTGATGGCAGAACACTGTTTTCTTTGTTTCCAATTATTTCCAGACATAATGTTAATGCTGTATACGGTAGTTGTGCTAACGGTAAAGCCGTTGGTTCAGTCCAAAATGGCGGCCGCGCTACCGAAGCGCCACCTAGTGGCTGTTGTCAAAACTGCAACGGAGTTTCGCCTCTTGGTACTTCTATACTCTTTGCTGAGCATCTCAGATATTCATAAAAATAATCAAAACAATCCAAGGTTTTTATTTAGTACAGTGGCTAGATTAACAAAAAAACAGACATCACCTGAACTGAATATTACATCACAGTTTAGTAGTAATGATTTTATGAATTTCTTCACTGAAAAAATCGAAAGCATCAAAAAATACAGTTGTAAACGTAAAACCTTTGACAGCATTTAATGGTTCAGCCTCAACTATCGCCCCTCAAGAATAATTGCAGTGCTTTACAGATATAGGACAGGAAGAGCTAAATAAGATTTTGCTGACTGAGTTGAATCTATTGTGACATTTAATAATGATAATACTGTTGTGATATATTTTTAAAGAATGTAATTCTTGTTAGATTCAGCTTCACCAGTAGAGAGCACCCTAAGCGTTACACTAGGCAGAGGATTGGTCGAAGACGCTAGTATAGTGAAAATAGCGTTCAGTACGTGATGAGTGAATGTGTATGTGAATTCAGGTTTACAAGCTACGAGAAAAAGAGTTTTCCCAATCTAACCTGTGTTTTTCAAATTTCTCATAGAAATAAAAATATGTTGCCCCAAGAACAAGCACTGCCTCATTCTTAATTTTTTTTTAAACATATTTTGGCAAGCCAGCCAGGAGGAGGTGACAAAGTGACCAGCACTATTAATCCCCCCTCCTTCCCAAAGAGTTGATCTTTTAGTGAATGTGACTGAAATGGACACCAGTCATCTTCTGCTTGATCGAGTAAGTGCAGCTTTATGGCAGCTCGGGGAGGAGTCTCATGGATGTCTGCCGGCACCTGAAATGTGATGGCCTGGACAGTGTTGGGCTGGACAAAGAGACTGCCCTGAACTTTGTATTTTGTGCAATTGAACTTAAAGAGATGTTATGAAAAGCAGGACACCGATGAACAGTACAGCAGAGCCCTCATTCAGTGCAAGTTCTTCCTCTCGATAGAAAAGGGACTGTTGAGTGATTCGGTGAAGTTCCAAATCCTACCCTACCTCAGAGTGATGTGAGCATAACAGATTCACTTCTACAGAAGGTTGAAAATGAGAGACAAGAGAAACAGAAAAGGTCCACTGCTGGTAAAACTCCCAAAGTGCAGGAGACTCTCAGAGAGACTCTCAGTGCCAATCAAACAGTAAAGGGGAACGAGACTAAACCTGACAGCTTGAATGTGCTGCAGATGTTGGAAGAGCTTTGCAAGGAAATGCAGCAGATGTTTCTGGCTGTAATGGAAGCAAGCCCTCGCCCTCTTGGACTAAACAGGAGAGTGAAAGGCTGCAAAAAGTGCAAGGAAGAGGAAATGGGTGAGTTGTACTGATACATCTTCTGATGCACCAGGGCACATCATCAGTGATGTATCCTGAGGTCATCGGGTGTTTCGGGTCTCTCGAACATCAGACACCCTCACTCAGGCGACCCAGCTGAGGTTGATCAAGCCTCAGCTTGTGCCCTGGCAGCTCAACCACGGTTCCGCTCTCTTAATCCAGAGCCATCTAGAGGCTTTCTCCGCTGCCTCTGTGCTGTTACAGATGGCTCTTCTCCTTCTTTCGCCTGAGATGCCGAGTGCAGTATATGCCCTGCAAAGGGACTGCCCAGCAAAGCCTCTGCACCCTACCTCTACAGGCAAGCACCTTGCCTTCCAGCCTTGTTCGTGGCAGTCGCTGACTAAGTCCTGATATTTCCCCTTTTTCCGCTCAAAGGCCTCCTCCATTCGCTCCTCCCATGGCACGGTGAGCTCCAGCATGACAACATTTTTTGTTGCCTCAGATACCAGGATGATGTCAGGTCTGAGTGAGGTCTTGACTACATGCTGGGGGAACTTGAGCTGCTTGCCCAGGTCTACTGACAGCTGCCAGTCCTGTGCAGTTTGGAGAAGCCCTGATGTTCCTTTCTTTGTTCCTGGCTTTTCTCCGGCTCTAATGAAGCTGATGGTTTGCTTCCTAGGTCTGGACTTTTGGCAGATGGAAACAGCACTAGAGATGCTCTCTGCGATAGTTTTGAGCACCTGATCATGACGCCAGCGGTATCGGCCTTCCCCCAGAGCTTTTGGGCAACAACTCAATACGTGCTCAAGGGTCCCCTTGTTCTTCTGGCAGAGGGGGCATGTTGGTGATTCGGCCAAGCCCCAGCGGTGCAGGTTGGATGGGCTGGGTAGAACATCATAGACCGCCTGGACCAGGAACTTGATGCGGTGTGGTTCTGCCCTCCACAGGTCAGTCCACGAGATCTTCCTCTCCACAACTTGCTCCCATCTAGTCCATGCGCCTTGCTGTCTCATCCCCACCGCTCTGCTGGTCCTCTCCTCCTCCACAGCTGCTCTGACTTCCTTCTGAACCAGTTGCCGCCGCTCCTTCCCCCGCGCTTTGTCATAACGGGGGGCTGCAACGGCTCCTAGTCCAGCCCTTCCTCTGGCCACAGTTCCCACAAGGACTCCATGGCGCAAACGGGACTCTGCCTGCTCCACTGCCACCTCTGCTCTCCACTTCCTGCCAGTCTTGACTACCACCCCTGCCCCAGAGACTTTTGGGTCTGTTGATTCCCGGAACTGCAGCACCTCTCTTGCACGCAAAACCTTGAACTCCTCCTCGATAGATTTCAGAGGTAGTGTCAGTTTGCAGCTGTTTCCATAAAGTGCGATGTTGCTTAAGCTCCGCGGTAGACCCAACCATCTCCTCAGATAGCGGCTGACTCTCCTCTCCAGGTCTGTAATGGTGGAGATCGGGAATTCATAGAGAAGCAGTGGCCACAGTATCCTCGGCAGAATCCCGTGCTGGTATATCCACGCCTTGAATTTGCCGGGTAGGCCTGTTTTGTCGACGCTCTTAAGCCATTTCTCCAACTCCTCACAGGTGTTCTTTATTGAAGCTGTGT
The DNA here is from genome assembly GCF_963993115.1 of Abramis brama. Classification (NCBI taxonomy): domain Eukaryota; kingdom Metazoa; phylum Chordata; class Actinopteri; order Cypriniformes; family Leuciscidae; genus Abramis; species Abramis brama. The sequence continues at coordinate 3,877,305 of NC_139964.1, read as the reverse complement.
CCCTGAGGCTGCTGTCAAAGTACCTCCCCAGGCTTTTCACAGGCTTCTCGGAGATGGTAGGGATCGGTGTTCCTGAGATCGAAAACCGGAACTTGTCGACCACTCTGCCCTTCTTCAGGACCAAGGATCTTGACTTTGCTGGCTTAAAAGACATCCTGGCCCATCCCAACAGCCTCTCTAGGCCTCTCAAGATCCATCTGGCTCCAGGCACTGACTCGGTGGTTACTGTCAGGTCGTCCATGAACGCACGGATTGGTGGTTGGCGGATCCCGGACCTGGACTTGGGGCCTCTACACTCTGGTTCAGCAGATTTTACCAACATGTTCATTGCTAGTGCGAACAGGATCACGGAGATGGTGCAGCCTGTGATAATTCCAACCTCCAATCTGTGCCACTCCGATGTTACTGACCCTGCTGAGACTCTCAGACTGAACTCGCTGTAATAATCCAGAATGAGGTCTCTGACTGCAGCTGGAACATGGTGCCTCTCCAGTGTTTCCCACACCAACTTGTGGGGCATAGAGCCATAGGCATTGGCCAGATCTAACCAGAGGACCACCAGATCTCCCTTGTTCTCCCTTGCTTCTCTAAGGAGCTGCGTGACCACGCCTGTGTGTTCTAAACACCCCGGTACACCAGAAATGCCGCCTTTCTGCACTGAGGTGTCGATATACCCGTTCTTAAGGAAGAAGTCAGCCAGCCTTCTAGCCACAATGCTGAAGAAGATCTTCCCCTCAACACTGAGTAGTGAGATGATTCTGAACTGGCTGATCTCTTTGGCGTCCTCCTCTTTAGGGATCCACACACCCTCAGCAAACCGCCACTGTTGCGCTGCTTTCCCTCTTCTCCAGATGACCTTTAGGATCCTCCAAAGTCGGTATAGCAACTTGGGACAGTGCTTGTATACCTTGTAAGTGGTTCCACTTGGTCCTGGTGCTGACCCGGTTCTTGCCCTCTTTACCACATCTTGAACTTCTTTCAGGAGGGGTTCCCTCTGGTCGAATGCTACCGTTGGCTCTGGTGGTCTTAACACGGTGTCACACTGTCCTAGGTCTTGGTCTCTGGTGGGGTCTCTGAAAGTGTTTTGAAGATGTTGCTCGACATCCTCCTTTGCACAGGCTAAGCGTCCGCTGCGTCTCTGTCCGAGGAGCTGTTTGGTGAACCCGAATGGGTTGCTGATGAAGGCAGTGCATTTCTGAGCTCTTTCTCTGCGCCGCCTCCTGTGGTATTCCGCCCTGCGCAGGGTAAGGAGTCTCTTCCTGAGCACAGTACGAAGCTCTGCCAATGGTGCCCGCTCTTCTTGTCTTGCCACCTTGTACTGTTTGGTCAAGGCTTTCAGCTCTGTCCTGATGTTGTGGATTTTAACCGCCCGCTGGTTCATGCTGTAGGGCTGCCTTGCCCCTCTTACTTCTTCAACTCCAAACCTTTCCACAGCCATACTCACTATGATAGTTGTCATAGCTTGCAGTCTCCTCTCCACATCCCCTTTGGCCGTTGTTTCTAGCACTGCATCCACATCCTCGTCGAACTTCTGCCACTCTGATGTTTTAGAGGCTTGAGGCCACTTGATCCTTCTCTTCTCCGATGGCCTGCTTGGAGGGACTGGCGGCACCACTTGGAGGCTCTGGGCTCTGTGGGGTGCTTCCGGGCCCTGCTCCTCCTCTGTCTCACCAGGCACTAGTCCTGAGCATTGTGATGGTTGTAGTCTCTCCTTACATTTCATCTTTGTTTGATGGATCTTTAGGCCTCTCTCATTTTTGCAGATCTTTCCACAAAAACACTCTCTTCTCGTCAACGTTTGTCCATTGCTGTGGTTCGTTAAACTTGTGTCTGTCCGGCTGGGGTGCTCATTCTCCCCCCCTCTCGGGCTCCCCTGGGGGTATATCTCATATGTTTGTTCCGTAGCTTATTTGGGTCCTCCTTCACAGGAGGTGCGGTTAGGGTTGCTGACCCACGCCGCCCCGGTTGCCGTCTTTCCGAGCTGTCGTCTGTCTCTCCAGCTGTCACCAGCCTGTTCCTGGTTGTCAACCAGCCTGTTCCTGGTCGTCACTGGTTTTTCCAGTCTAACAGTTGTACTGATACATCTTCTGATGCACCAGGGCACATCATCAGTGATGTATCCTGAGGTCATCGGGTGTTTCGGGTCTCTCGAACATTCGGGTCTCTCGGTGAGAACTGTTCGCACTGTTTTAAATGTGGGCAGGAGGGCCACTTCTCTCGCTGATACAGAACCACGTCGGGAAATGGGCAAGGGCTGGGCCGAGGTGGGGCTAGCAGTACTAATGCTTCGCAAGTTATGATGCATTAGGTTAAACATCTTTGGTACAAAGTGTAAGGTAACAAGAGACTAAGATTTACTGGAGGCCTTGGATGGCTGAGGTGTTCTAAAGAAAAACTTTTACTTGTTCACGAAAATGTCAGGAGACATTTCATTTTTTTGGAAGAGAGTGTAGCCCTTAGACAGATAAATATTGTCCCCTTTACATTTTGAACTGGGTAGTGGGTATTGACCGAGTTCTGAAAATAAGGAAACTACTGTGACATTTGCTGATAATACTGTTGCGATGTATTTTAAAACTCTTTCCCCGCCATTGACAAAAATTTCTGGCTTTCTGTGTTTTCACTGTTATACGGTAGGGGGCGCTATTAGGCATCTCCTGATCAAAACACAGGAGAAGGAGGAGCATAAACAAGCGATCTCATATGTAAGTATATGCACACGAAAAATAACGTGATCATAAAACATTAAACAGCGTATAAGTCAAAACTGCCTAATATTACTGAATGAAATGTTGACCCAGGATGAGTTATAGTACTGTGAAGCATTGTTGTAGTGGTAAAAACAAGTCTCCTCTTTTTAATCCTTGTTTTTTGTCCACTGTGGGAGATGCTGATGCTGTGATTCTGACGCGTACAAAGTACCATAAATAGATCCAGAGAGGTGTGTTGATGTTCCAAACAAATAACTGAAGTTTATTAAATCAAAAATAAAGATGCATTGTAACATAAAACAAAACATACAACTTTTAGGCCGCTTGCAGGTTTGTTGCACCATGCCACCCTAGCTCCATGTGTACGGTCAAAAGACTGTGTGCTCTTGCACCAGCGCCCCCTTCCTGTCAGGGGTGGCCTATGCTTTATGCAACTTTTCACCTCTCACCTATAGAGGGCACACACTCAGAGAAATAAACACAATTAACAATACACAACAAACTGATATTTAAATTAACAAATTTATACAAATTAAATAAGGTGGTAAGTATGGCTCCTACAGGGGTGTTGATGGACTCGATCGACTCAATCTGTGTTTTGATCATCGCTCTGAATGTGTTCTGTATGTGGTCTTTGACAAAAATGTGATTTTCTCAGCTTTTTGCTCAAAATGTTGCTTTTTTTATTAAACTTACCCACGTTCATGTGTTGATAATTACGGTGACCGGGAGGGGACATGTTCGGTTCACTTATTTTTGTCGTGGCCACAACATATAAACTCGTGGGAACGTGATATTAAGTCGTGGGAACGTCATAATATCTCGTGGGAACGTCATATTAAGTCGTGGCCACGAGATCATTTTGTTGAGGTAACGACATGATGTCGTGGCCACGCGATGCAAAGTCGTGGCCTCGAGATCATATGTTGAGGGAACGATATATTTTTCTCGTGGCCACGACTTCATATTTTGAGAGAACGACATCTATTTGTCGTGGCCACGAGTTTAGGGAGGGCGAGGGCTTGCTTCCATTACAGCCAGAAACATCTGCTGCATTTCCTTGCAAAGCTCTTCCAACATCTGCAGCACATTCAAGCTGTCAGGTTTAGTCTCGTTCCCCTTTACTGTTTGATTGGCACTGAGAGTCTCTCTGAGAGTCTCCTGCACTTTGGGAGTTTTACCAGCAGTGGACCTTTTCTGTTTCTCTTGTCTCTCATTTTCAACTGTAGAAGTGAATCTGTTATGCTCACATCACTCTGAGGTAGGGTAGGATTTGGAACTTCACCGAATCACTCAACAGTCCCTTTTCTATCGAGAGGAAGAACTTGCACTGAATGAGGACTCTGCTGTACTGTTCATCGGTGTCCTGCTTTTCATAACATCTCTTTAAGTTCAATTGCACAAAATACAAAGTTCAGGGCAGTCTCTTTGTCCAGCCCAACACTGTCCAGACCATCACATTTCAGGTGCCGGCAGACATCCATGAGACTCCTCCCCGAGCTGCCATAAAGCTGCACTTACTCGATCAAGCAGAAGATGACTGGTGTCCATTTCAGTCACATTCACTAAAAGATCAACTCTTTGGGAAGGAGGGGGGATTAATAGTGCTGGTCACTTTGTCACCTCCTCCTGGCTGGCTTGCCAAAATATGTTTAAAAAAAAATTAAGAATGAGGCAGTGCTTGTTCTTGGGGCAACATATTTTTATTTCTATGAGAAATTTGAAAAACACAGGTTAGATTGGGAAAACTCTTTTTCTCGTAGCTTGTAAACCTGAATTCACATAAACATTCACTCATCACGTACTGAACGCTATTTTCACTATACTAGCGTCTTCGACCAATCCTCTGCCTAGTGTAACGCTTAGGGTGCTCTCTACTGGTGAAGCTGAATCTAACAAGAATTACACTCTTTAAAAATATATCACAACAGTATTATCATTATTAAATGTCACAATAGATTCAACTCAGTCAGCAAAATCTTATTTAGCTCTTCCTGTCCTATATCTGTAAAGCACTGCAGTTATTCTTGAGGGGCGATAGTTGAGGCTGAACCATTAAATGCTGTCAAAGGTTTTACGTTTACAACTGTATTTTTTGATGCTTTCGATTTTTTCAGTGAAGAAATTCATAAAATCATTACTACTAAACTGTGATGTAATATTCAGTTCAGGTGATGTCTGTTTTTTTGTTAATCTAGCCACTGTACTAAATAAAAACCTTGGATTGTTTTGATTATTTTTATGAATATCGGAGATGCTCAGCCCTGGCCACTTTTTAGAGCCTTTTTGTGGCATTCATAGACCTCTAATTGAGTTTGTTTCCATTTGCGCTCAAGGTTACTCAAGTTTGAGTTCTCTCAAAGTAAAGTTAATAGAATGTTCATTCAAAGTTATCTGGCTCTTAAAAGGTTAGCACAAAATCATTATTTATACATTGTTCATGGAACTTTTTTCTGAAACGTTCTAGTTGGACATTCATTAAGATTTTTTAAATGCTACTACTTGTTCCACAATGTTTAGAGAACTTTCAAAAGCAACATTCACATAATGATAAATGGAATGATATATGATAAAATGGAATGTTTCCTTAACATTCACATAACCAGGAAAAAATGATCAGATAACATTCAGAAATAACGTGTACATTACTTAATGGAACTTTGAGTGTGAAAGAGACATTTTACACTTAAAATAAACTGAAACTTTTTGTGGCTGTTTTGACCTTGTATGAACAATGTTGTGCGAGTTAGTGTAAATACCCTTTGCCAACAGGATGGGTTATTTACATAGAGTGTAGATTCTGTTTTTTTTAGAATGTAAACTACCGGTAATATGAACTTAATCTTGTAGCCAGACATCTAGAGATTTATAGTGGACATTTACATAAAGACACAGAAGAGGAGTCTGAGAATCTGACAGATATATAAAGAGTGTTTGTGTCAGACTGAACAACACAAACGGTGAGTTACTGTTTTATTCTTCATTTTCCATTTATCAAATTTTCAGAAAATTAACTAAATGTAAAATTAGACATTGTATGAAAATGTTTCTGTTATTTTTGTCTAGATCAGTGGTTCCCAAACCTGTCCTGGAGTACCCCCAACACTGCACGTTTTCTTTGTCTCCCTAATCAAACACACCTGATTCAACTCATCAGCTCATTAACAGCTCATTATCACATGGGTTAATGAGCTGATGAGTTGAATCAGGTGTGTTTGATTAGGACAGGTTTGGCACTGGTCTAGATAAATCCGATCTCTGCTGTGATTTACTGAGGAGAGACTGAGAAGATGGCAGTAAGTTCATCAACAAATCTACATTTCTAGAGAGGGTTTTCCGTGTGATGTTCATCTCTTTCGCTCTGTCTTGTTTAGTTTGTGGTGTTCTTGGCGGTTTTTCTCTCTGTTGTTCTGGTGTGTGGGTGCAGTCAGGATGGAGACATGCCGGCCGACTGTTCTGACCTTTATAATGCTGGACAAAAGCTCAGTGGGATTTATGCCATCTATCCAGCAGGATACATTCCTGTCTGGGTTTACTGTCACATGGTCTCAACTGGGAAATATGAAGACAACGGAGGATGGACGGTACGAGTGTGACTTTAGATCATCAAACACACATCAGAACATACATTATGAATCATATATTCTATATAAACCCATCACAGGTGTTTCAGAGGAGAATGGACGGCAGTGTGAATTTCTATCGGCCGTGGAATCAGTACAAGAGAGGATTCGGGACTGTGGAGAGCGAATACTGGCTGGGTAAGATCTCACCGTGTGTGTTCGTTTGTGTGGACGATCATGTGTTTGGTTGAACATGTTCTTCGTGTGTGAACAGGACTGGAGTACATGTACCAGCTGACACGTAAGAAGAAGTACATGTTGAGAGTGGATATGGAGGACTTCCCAGGAAGGAAGGGTTCGGCTCTGTACTCGTCCTTCTCTGTGGGTCCTGAATCTGAAGGGTATCAGCTGCATGTTTCAGGCTTCAAGGATGGAGGAGCAGGTAGGACACTTTCATTCATACTCATTTCTTTACAATTATCAGTTGAGTAATTGTACATTTGTTCATGCTCATCTCTGCAGGCGACTCTTTGATCCACCACAACGATCAGAAGTTCTCCACCTTTGACAAGGACCAAGACTCCAATGCCAGTAACTGTGCCAAACAGTATCTCGGGGCATTTTGGTACAAATATTGTCATCTTACCAACCCCAATGGTGTGTACTTATGGGGAGAAGATGATAATGCAATTTATCATTTTGCAATTGGTGTTGTTTGGCAAAGCTGGAACAACAATTTCGATGTCAGTATGAAAACATTCATAATGAAAATCAAAGCCGTGCCCTAGAAACATTAATGTTTCCAGGAGCAAGCATCTGATATTGTCACTCTCTGACAATGTGAAGGTTTAAAGTTCTTTTCTCTGTCAACTGTAATGGAGTAAATCATGGAAAAAAAAATATCTGTGAATGTTGGCGTTGTGCACTAAACTCTTCCGGTCAGTTTTTCAGATTTACTGTGCAAACAACTTCATACATTTAAAATAAACTGCAGCATTGAATGAGTTATGCCTGTATGCTGATGTCTTAATTTCCACCAAAAAAGATACATGCACAAAAACAGCAGGTTTTTGCTTCCACTCAAACATTTACAACATGGTATAATAAATTATCTGTATGGTATTTGAGCTGAAACTTCAGACGCATTCTGGGGACACCTGAGACTTAATTACATCTTGTAAAAAGGGGCATAGTAGGTCTCCTTTAAATTCTAATCGCTGAACATGCAGATGCACTTTTGGCAGAGCTAGAGGTCTGCACAGGCTTTAAATTAAAGCCCGAACCCAGCACGTACCCGAGATCACTTAACCCGACCCGAACCCACCCAACCAGTACTGTTACGTTTTCAGACAGAACCCGACCAAAACCCGAAATCTATTTCTCAAAGCAAACACCTTTTTGCAACATGCTGTATTTTAGGACTGCATGCAATGACCAGATTCTTCAAGACACAGTGGCCACCTCAGCAGCGAAGAGATAAAGCACTTGCCAATTATGAAACTTTACTAGGTGAACCAGTGTAACAAGTCACAATAATTCCTCAGGAACTCAAACTTTGAACTTCAAAACAAAGTTTGCAAAACTATTTACACAAATAAGATCATAATTCTTCCACAGTGCAGCTCTCCATGCACATAGGGCCTGTGGGCTCGGTCCTGGCAAGTCAGGCAATTCAGCCTGAGGGTGGCGCTCTAATGTTGATTGACTGGCTCTAAGAACACACAGGTATGAAATGTTATCTTAGATTTACCTTAATATGGTAATTATTGTTTACACAGCCTATAGACACAAAGGTTTTTATACAATGGTGTAATATGACTTTATAGAATAGCATAATCCATACTGCTGATATTAGTTATGATATTAATGTTCAGTTTTTTTCCATTTTTATATATAGTATTTTTCAACTGTGCTTTTCAAGCAGTTTTGGAATATCATTTGTTATTTACCTTTTATATTCCTTGTCAGCAAGCATGACAGTAATAAATGAAACAGATTAGTATGAACTGACACTTCATTTATCCAAGTTCTTTCACCATGAACAAAGAAAGAGCTGGTCTTGGGCATTAAACTCTGGTGTTAAAGGGTAACTAAACCCTAAACCAACTTTTTTTAGTTAATGATCTGTAAGAATGGGGCTTTATTAGTGCTGTTCATTGATTCGAGTAACTTTTTTGACATTTGGGTATAAAGTGTTTTAATTCTACAATATATGGTGTAAAAACCGTTAACTACTGTTAACTACACGCAGTAACCGTTGGTACTGCGTGACGTAGGCAGGTTCCAGCTCACCACGCCCTCCCTTGGTACGAGCTCACCACGCCCTTGGATGAGCTAGCGTAGATTTATCTGTATTTAGTACAGTGGTAGGTGTAGTGTTGCTGGGTGCAACAGCATTGCTGGACCGCATAGCTTTCCAGCAGACTTGGAAATTAGGCGCCAGTGTTTGCATGCACTTGGCCTGGAAGACCGTGAGTGTAAAACTGCATTTTACGCGGAATTGCTTTTCCAACGCAATAGAGGTGGAAATTGGCTTCTCCACACAGCTCGCGCTAAAAAGCGACGCAGTGCCAAACGCTGCTCCTCCTGCATGGACTCCACCACCGCAGCGGCGTCTTGATGTGAGTGATCATATATATTTTAATCACAATTTATGGTTAGGCTAAAGTTAATCCTCTGGGGTCGACAAACGCGTCGGCGCATTTTGCTGGATTTTTTCACATAGCGGCAAAATATGAATATGCCTATAGAGAGCGCGCGCTATTGACATCAACTCGATAAAACTCATCAGATGCATATTTACGTCGTCTTGCGACCCTGTGAGCAAACTATCCATTTTAGACAGTCTGACAGCAGGACTCTCAGGTGCACGCCCCCCCGCTCACGGCGTTCTCCGCTGGGGTCTGCCCACTTTTCTAGCATTTTTCAAATATTGCCAGTGGGTGGAGTCAGGCTCTGACCAGGGGTTTAGTTACCCTTTAAAAGAAGGCCCAACTCCGGCCCTGCTGAAACCATATATGGAGAAAGTCAGAAACGCATGTGGCCATATTTTATCCATCCTTATTCATCCTGGACCGCGGCAAAGCTCTGCCTATTCGCCGCCTACTCACCAAACACATGATCATTCTGGGACGTATTGGGAGAAAGCTCACCAAAACCTCAGTTGTTCTAACTTAACTTTACTAAATGATTAAACAAATTTAGTAATCTGTACTATTCACATATTATGCCTTGGTTACTCAGAAAACCCATGTTAATATTAAGTGATTGGTTTGAGTGTCATTTTTTTGAGGCTGGGCAATTCTTAATAGACTTTTCACTCATGTCCTCCACTTCTGCAGTTTTCCTTCTCTGTTTGCATTCACTATTTTCCCAAAGTCATCTTGAATGTTGAATTGTCATCAACTGAATAATTTGAGAGAACATCACATAAGCTGACATTCATAAATTGATGTTGAACTCGCCATTATGGTGACCAGTATTCCCTTTGGTTGGGCACTTGGAACTTCAGTTATATTATTGTAATTATCTTCCTATTGATGCAGCGACGCAACAAGAAATCAGTTATTTGGTTTCAAAGGAAGGAAAGTAAAAAATAGGTTGATTTTAAAAGGTGAAATTTTAAAAGGTGATTTTAAAAGGTGAAAAGGATTCTGACTTGAATCAACTATAGTTAATGATTTAGTCAAAAGTTAGATCACCTTTTAAAAGCAACTTATTTTTTACTTCCCTTCATGTCGTCTAATGATTTTTTTTTTTAAATTGCCAACAATTATGTCATAAAATCCTTGTGAAACTTTAATTGGGTTGATATAATCCCTTTATATTTGTGACAATATCTTGCAATTGATCATGTTTGAGTCACACACAGACTTCAACATTCAGCATGCAAATAAATCTAAATATCAAGAACTCTCTACAGTTCTTTTTTGTTACTAGAACTATTGTGTAAGGGAACTATACTAACTAAGCATTTGTCAGTACAACATACTATTCACACTATATTTTTAGGCAATCGGTTTGCATGCTCTAAGTAAGTCTAATTAATTTGATTTTACAGTGTTGCTGCTTTGTAACAAAACACGCAGATTATGCAGGAAATCAGTTTGTTCATTCAACAGTATTCGTGCACCACATTTTGGACTCCCACTAAAGTGATGTAGAGTGTGACAAAATGAAAAGTGAGTGTCTTGATGAAATCTGAACACATGTAGACACTGTAGTGCATCCTGGGCTGACCACTTGTGATGGGATCACGATCTTAGGAAGCGGGGTTGTTGCCAGTAGATATACTACATGTACATTACATGTCATAAAAGTGCGAGAGGTCATAGTGATTAATAATTCCAGTCTACATGTACAATACTCAACTGCTCCCACAAGTCCAAACTCATATAGTCAATTAATTGAGCGTGATCTCACAGAATTCCTCATTTAGTGTTTCTGTTGTGGAAATAAACACTTCTGCATACAGGCATAATGCTTTCACAATGTTGGAGTTTATTTAACATTTAGGAAGTTGTTTGGATAGTAAATCTGATGATCCATCAAAAAAATAAAAATTACTGACATTGAACTGACATAATGCTTGCGTGAGGGGGCAATTGATTGAAATACTTTTTAAATCAATTTAAAAATTAATTCCAACAATATCAATTCTCAGTGCTGTTGTCATTATAGTTGTGGTGTGAACTCTGCTATTCTTTTATATTTATATTCTACATCTTTATCGTTATCTTTATTGTTATCGTCATTGGTGTGAATGGGCCTTCAGCGTTACAACTGGAGTATACAGTACTTTGGGCTGTAAACTTTCACATTTGTTATATAGTAATAATAACATGTTTGCTCCTGGAAATACTGTTGTGTTTTTTAGAATACACTTTTGATCTTCATGCTGAAGGACTTCATACTAACATCATCATTCCCTTTCCAGCTGTACCAAGAAACACCAATGGCGAAATGAGTACCATCTTCTCCCCATAAATACACACCATTGGGGTTTGTTCTGTGACAGTCTTTGTACCAAAATGCCCCGAGATGCCTTTTGGCACAGTTAACATTAAGGAGGTCTTGATCTTTGTCAAAGGTGGAGAACTTGTGATTGCTGTGGTGGGTCAAAGAGTCGCCTGCAGAGAGGAAGAGCAGAGAGGAAGAGCTTTGTAAACAGGATTAACATAATATATATATGAGGGTTTTCATTGTTGGGGAGTATCCAACTACATGTAGCGATGCCACTAACTTAACTACATTTTTCAATAGCTTGGGAGCAGTGTGTAACGTGTTACAGTAACGTAACTACTTTTTTGAGTAAAAAGTGGTGTAACGCGCTACTACTGAAAATTTGGTAACGAAACGTAGTTTCTTTTTCAATTCGGCGCAACGTTACTTTTCCCATGGGTAAATTTGACAGCGACACTGCCTTCTCAGCTGCGCGCTTGAGAGAAGAGAACTGTTGAGAACTGTTACTATGGTAGTCTTCTACCAATCCTGGAGACCCTGATGTCAAGGACGCTCGCACTCCAAAATGACTGTCAAGGATGACAGCAGACCTACCGGGTATAATTGTACAGGTAAGCCAATTCGTAATAGCCTATCTGAAAGTTATATAGTAGCTACAGGCCTACGTGTTGTATCCTAGTCATTAAAGAAAACAATTTAGTTTCATATTTATGTTTAAATAAAATAAAATACATTTTTTGCGCAATATATCAGGAAACAAATGGAGTGGGCAGACATGATTTTGACCACTTTATTAAGATTGTTTTTGTAGAAAACCTTTCTTTAAAGTGAATTTCGTTTTGTATTAATTGTATCTTAATTTTAATCGTTGTTTTATAAACCAATTGCCTGAATTTAATAAATAAGTAAATTAAAGAAAACGATTTAGTTTCATATTTATGTTTAAATAAAACATTTTTTTATTTCATTTATGTTGATTAGCCTATATGAAAAGCGAAAAGCATGAGTAAGATCATAATTTTGCGCAATATATCGGGAGACAAATGGACTGGGCAGACATGATTTTGACCACTTGTTTTTGTAGAAAGTCTTTCTTTAAAGTGAATTTCGTTTTGTATTAATTGTATCTTAATTTTAATCAATGTTTTATCAACCAAGTGCCTGAATTTAATAAATAAGAAGTAAATATAGCATGCAATAATCATGACATGGATGCACCGGCGCGTGAACTGGAGCTCTCGCCTCATACTGTAAATGAACCGAAACTCAGATAAGCTATTTGCCTCACAGACCTGAGAAATATAGAAAGCTTGAAATGTGTACTTTTAAACAAAATATATATTTTTTTCTCTCAAAATCTCTTTTTCTCCTACTCCCTTGATAGAGTGAGTCGTATGTCTGAAAACTAAGCTTATGTCTTCTATATCATAGGCTATCAAGACGCGTTTTGCACCGGTGTTGGAGAGCAGGGAAGCTTTATTGGCTACCTTGACGTTGCCGAAATTTAAAGTTCGGTGGATAGGGGGAGCGGAGCGGAGAGAGAAGCGGCGTGTGCGCTCTGCTCATCGCGGAGTGTCGCACTCTACCCCATGATGCAGAGCCGGTTGAGAATAAAAAAAAAGAAGTTGCTGCACACAGCAGCGCCAATGAGAAGGACTTTTTTTCTTTTGAAATTGGTACTATTTTTTATAATAAAGAGCACAAAAGAAATACCTGTTATGTCCTCCATAGTATAACTTTATGTCTACACATTTAGGAACAGATATTGGGTTCTGCCCAAAGTCAAGCAACATAAAAGTAACGTAAAAGTAACGAGTAACGTAAAAAGTTACTTTCCAAAGGGGGTAACTAAGTAAAGTAACGGATTACTTTTTAAAAAAGTAACGAGTAACGAGCAAACACTACTTTTTAAAAGTAACTTCCCCAACACTGCTTGGGAGTAGCTGAGTTGCTGTTAAAACATGGACCTTTTCCAGTTGCTAACTACTTTTTCCAGCAAGTAGCAGTGTAGCGACCAAAAGCTACATTACGTTTTATCGTGTGTACATTATCGTGTGTTACCGCACCATCTATTGTTATATCACGCATTGTGCAGCTTTACAGTTCAACCTGTATTTTTGTCTACTGTGAGATATAGGCTACATTTGAGTATTGTATCTTTGTATATAGTTAACAAAATAAAACAGTACTCTTTGAAGTCATAATTGTATTGCATTGCATTGTTTTAAACCCTAACATTTTTTATTTTATTCATCAAATATTCTTCATTAACAATTATTCAGTTATTTGTAATATACAATGTCATTGTAAATATATATATATATATATATATATATATATATTATGAGTAGCTTGTCAAACTACAGTTTCAGAGTAGCTTTTTCAACACTGAGGGTCTTGTTCCTACTTGGTTAGCCAGTTTCATAATAAATAAGCAATTTTCCAGTCAGAAGCCTTAATTTTACCCAGCTAATGTGTTATCAGAGCGACATGTCTGACATCTCACACTACTACAGATTTCAGAGATTATTGTAAGTTTTCATAACATTTACCAATTTAAGCCACATTGAAAGAATGAGACATTCATTATATTTAAAAACGGAATAATCAATCTGATCCAAATTGAGGGCATGTGCATGATCAAGTGAGCATTTACACCTTTGAATGAAATTGTCCTACCTGCTCCTCCATCCTTGAACCCTGAAACTTGTAGTTTATATCCAGCACATTCACAATCCACAGAGAAGGACGAGTACAGAGCAAAACCCTTCCTTCCAGTGAAGTCCTCCAGATCCACTCTCAGCATGTAATTCCTGTTACGTGTCAGCTGGTACATGTTCTCCAGTCCTGTTCTCACACACACACACACACACACACACAGAACATGTTCAACCAAACACATGATCATCCACAGAAAACGGACACACGCTGTGAGATCTTACCCAGCCAGTATTCGCTCTCCACATTCCCGAATCCTCTCTTGTACTGATTCCACGGCCGATAGAAATTCACACTGCCGTCCATTCTCCTCTGAATCACCTGTGATGGGTTTATATAGAATATATGATTCATAATGTATGTTCTGATATGTGTTTGATGATCTAAAGTCACATTCATACCGTCCATCCTCCTTTGTCTTCATCTTTCCCATCTGAGACCATGTGACAGTAAACCCAGACAGGAATGTCTCCTGCTGGATAGATGGTGTAAATCCCACTGACTTTTTCTCCTGAGTTGTAGACGTCAGAACAGTCGAATGGCATGCATTTACAGTCACGGCCCAAAACAACAGGGAGAAGAACCGCCAAAAACACCTTCATCTACATGAGAGAGAATGTAACATAAGTCCACTGAGTGCATAGTGCAAACCCAAGTGCAGTTTATTTACATCAAAACATGAACAAAATACAAAGTAAACAATGACCTGACTTGAACAACATGACCTATATAAACTTGACTATAAACCTAGCAGACTCACCAACAGCGGTTATACGGACAATACTTAACAAGAGACAATGGAAACATGAGGGCTATTTATAAAAAAATACTAATGACTTAGCAAGACACACATGAATGCAAAGAACAATTAACCAATGAGAACATAGGACACATTACTAGAACAACCAATCATAACATGACGCAGACAAGGGAAGCACATGGCAAACAGGAAACGTGATTACATTTCAAAATAAAAGACATGAAAACCTAAGCATTAACCAAAACACCAAACCAAAGTGAGGCTCCAGACGCCCTAAAGGAACACCCACCCCAAAGCCAGAACACCAAAAGTCCAGGAGAGAGGTTGAGCTGAGGCAGTCCAGGGGGAGGGATGGAGGGCCAGGCTGGTGCAGGGGAACTAGACCTGGATCATGGAGCACTGGTTGACCTTGACCATGGGGCACTGGCATGGCGTGACTTGGCTCTGACGTGGCATCTTGGCTGAATGTTACAGGCTCTGTGGCCATCTTGGCTGAAGGCTCAGGCGTGGCGGCCATCTTGACTGAAGACTCAGGCGTGGTGGCCATCTTGGCTGAAGGCTCAGGCGTAGCGGCCATCTTGGCTGAAGGCTCAGCTGTGGCGGCCATCTTGGCTGAAGACTCAGTTGTGGCAGCCATCTTGGCTGAAGACTCTGGCTTGGCAGGCATGACGTGAGCAGACCCTGTCTTGGATGGTACTGTGGGATTGTGGAGCAACTTATCCACAAACCCACAGTAAATGATTAACAACAGAGCATAGTCTATATACCCAGCTAGAGTCCCCGAGAAATCATGGTCAAGCATCAGATAATTCAACCACTCATTTAAGCCATTAAAAAAAATGTCTTTTAGAGCTACCTCATTGAATCCCACCAGCAACATTAACTAGTGATGCTCCGATGCAGTTTTCAAAGCACTATTGTATCACACACTGTATGATGCTTGTATCGAAATGACAAAACCACGTGATTGATGATGTTTGAAACTCCGAATGTCATGAAGTATCATAAGGTCGGGACAGCTGGTTTGCATAAAAAGGGAAATCTTATCGAGGAGGCATTATTTATTTAATTGATTTAACACTATTCTTCCCTATAGCATAAAGAATAAAAAACACCTACTAACACTTAGTAACTTCTTGTGTCAATTACTAATTATGATCACTTGTATATTTTACATTTTTGATCCAATATGTGAATCTGTTGACCAGGCTACACATGACACGAGTTGTCGAGTAATGAACATTTATTCTGCATACTTTGACGAAAGCCTCAAATGCTTTAGAAAGCCTTGATTTAGTCAAGACTAATGAAAGGGATAGTTCACCCAAAAATGAAAATTACCCAATGATTTACTCACACTCAAGTCATCCTAGGTGTGTATGACATTCTTCTTTCAGACTAATACAATCAAGAGTTATATAAAAAAATATCCTGACTCTTCCAAGCTTTATAATGGCAGTGAATGGCCGTTTATGTTTTGAAGTCCAGAAAAGTGCATTAATCCATCATAAAAGTGCATCTATCCATCATAAAAGTGCATCTATCCATCATAAAAGTGCTCCACACAGCTCCGGGGGTTAATAAAGGTCTTCTGAAGTGATGCGTTCGTGTAAGAAAAATATCCATATTTAAAATTTTTTAGACTAAAATAATTAGCTTCTGGCAGACGGCCGTACTCATCGGTTTACGGCCAAAGAGTAACCCTTGAACTTGACGCATGACACATTGACGAACGTGGAAGCGCAGAGGATAGAGCAAAACACCGTTCACAAATTAAAAGTCTAAAACAAGAATTTTTAAAGAGAAATGTTGGAGGAGCTTGAGTTTGTTGCCCAGCCCTGTTTGTTTGAACCGCGAGAGGCCCAAAGCTTATGCTACTCCTACATCTACATCATACATTGTCAAGTGTTACTCTTTAGGTGTAAGTCGACTTGTGTAGGCCGTCTGCCAGAAGCTAGTTATTTTATTCGATAAAGTTCTAAATATGATATTTTTCTTACACAAACGCATCACTTCACTTCAGAAGGCCTTTATTAACCCCCCGGAGCTGTGAAGAGCACTTTAATGATGGATAGATGCACTTCTATGGACTTCAAAACATAAATGACCATTAACTGCCATTATAAAGCGTGGAAGAGCCAGGACATTTTTTAATATAACTCAGATTGCATTAGTCTGAAAGAAAAATGTCATATACACCTAGGATGACTTGAGGGTGAGTAAATCATGGGCTAATTTTAATTTTTGGGTGAACTATCCCTTTAAGACACCTGAAAGAAATGTACAAATGAGAACATGGGACACATGACTAGAACAACCAATCAGAACATGCCACAGACAAGGGAAGCACATGGCAAACAGGAAATGTGACTATATTTCAAAATAAAAGACATGAAAACCTAAGCATGAACCTAAACCCAAAACCAACATGACAGAGAGAAAGAAATTAACATCACACTGAAAATGAAACAAATATGAAATAAGTATTTAGTGGTTTCGGGTAACAGGGACACAATGAAGGAAGCAGATGAACTTCTGCCATCTTCTCAGTCTCTCCTCAGTAGATCACAGCAGATTGGTTTTATCTAAATAAAAGAAATATAAAAGTGCATATTAGGTATATTTTTATATTTTATTTTCTGAAAATTTTACAAATGTTCTATGAGGTAAATGAAGAATAAAACAGTAACTCACCGTTTGTGTTGTTCAGTCTGATGCAAACACTCTTTATATATCTGTCAGATTCTCAGACTCCTCCTCTGTGTCTTTATAACATCTTTATGACATAAACTTCCACTATAAAGCTCTAGATATTGTTCCAAGATTAAGTAAACATCTGTTTGAAAACTAAAGTTCATACAAAAAATGATTATTCTATATACAGAAATAATAAGCCATTTATTATGGTTCTTTATAAGGAAATAAACCACAATAAGGAAATTAAATGTGCATTGGTATGCTATTTTGTGTTTCTGGCAGACAGAATAAATTCATTTACAAATATCAGGATGTTAAACATATTTTTTTAAGGAAATGTATCTAGAGCCATTTACTTAATATTTTACAATGAGAGCAACCAATTAGATCAGTAATTAATAACAGATTGCTCGTCAGTCATTGGAGGTGAAATATCAGGACTTGACCATTTAAGCTGTACATTAAATTTATACATGTCATTTTTATTTTGAGAAGGAAACATGGATCTAAGACAGCAATTACTCATAACCATTAACATACTTGCTGTTATTCATTAACATCATTTCCTTAAAGATTCAAAGTCTAACAAGGAAAAAGCAGTTCAATATGTTTTTGAAAACACATCCTGGTTTATCATCTCTCAAAGCAAACAAGATGTTTATTAAGGTGCAAAGTATACGAAATATTTTTTTTTTATGTTATTGTTATGTAATGTTATTTTTAAAATAAATATGATGATTTTAATGGGTTCTAAGTAGTGATGGGCAACGATCAATCAGATCCAAAATAAAAGTTTGTGTTTACATAATATATGTGTGTGTACTGTGTATAATTATTTTGTACATATAAATGCACACACATGCATGTATATATTTAAGAAAAATGTGTTTATATATATAAAAAATTATATATATATATATATATATATATATATATATATATATATATATATATATATATATATATATATCCAGTTCATACATGCAAATATTTCTTAAATATATACATGCATATGTGTGTATTTATATATACAAAATATTTAGGCCATACACAGTACACACACATACATTATGTAAACACAAACTTTTATTTTGGATGCGATTAATCGTTGCCCAGCACTAGTTCTAAGTAAAACGTTTGTTTTATAGGTCAAGATTATAGGTAATAAAAAGAGGTTCCCCAATTTCCCAAACAAGACTACTCTCTAAACTCCTCAGAGTTAATGCAAACAGATTAGACATTTTTATTTTTATTTTATATACAGAAATAATTAGTAATTCATTATGGCTCTTTATAAGGAAATAAACCCAAATAAGGACATTAAATGTGCATTGTTATGTTATTATGTATTTCTGACAGACAGAAAAAAATAATTTTCAAATATCAGGATTTTAAACATATGTTTAAATATATATATGCCTCATACTCCCATAGGGCTTCACAGGCAATATGTTTTATAATTTTAAATAAATGTTACAATGAGAGCAACCAATTAGATCAGTAATTAATAACTAATAATAGTTCATCAGTCATTGGTGGTGAAATATCAGGACTTGACCATAGCAGGTGTACATCAAATTTATACATGCCATTTTTAATTTGAAAAGGAAACATTGTAAGACAGCAATTACTCATAACCATTAACATACTTTTATTCATTAATATAATTTTCAGAGTCTAACGAGGAACAAGCAGTTCAATTTTAAAACAAAAAAACACACATCCTGGTTTAACACCGTCTCTCAAAGCAAACAAGGTGTTTATTAAGATGTATCAGAAAGAAAATCAAAAAGAAGGTTACATTTTCATGAATGTTATTTTAAAATGAATATGATGGTTTTGATGGGTTCTGTGTGAACAGTTTGTGGCTTTAGGAAGCTCATGATCACAGGTAATAAGACTTGCGTGTAAAAGTGTGAACTTACAGAACTGAAATTACTGTTTTTTTTTTATCTGTCACTTTGTCAATTTGCTTTCATTACATTCATTTACTACATTAGAACTAAAATAAGAGGTTTCCCCCTCTCCCAAACAAGAATACTCACATTCTTAAATACAAAACAGCAACAACACTATTGTCAAAACTGTAAGAATGTACTCTGTTACTAACGTAACCTCGGTTCTCTCTAGAGAGGGAACGAGTACTGCGTAATATCTTACGCTATGGGGAAAGTCTCTTTTCCGCGAGATACTGAAGCCAAAAAATTATCCTTAATTTTGTATTAATGTAAAACGCGTTGCAGCAGCACGCAGACATAGGCGAGACGGCTCGCATGCCTATTGGCTGCTCTGTGGCAACTGCATGAGCCTATCGAGAGAGGCCCTCATGACGTCAGATCCAATGAGGGAGCTTTGCGCCCTCAACGTCACGTCCCGCTGAAACGGGCGTGGCTAGGGGCTATAAATCAGGCTCGACGGGGCTGGATAAGCTGGCACTGTTGCAGGCACGGCAAGATACGCAGTACTCGTTCCCTCTCTAGAGAGAACCGAGGTTACGTTAGTAACCGAGTACGTTCTCTTACGAGAGGTTCTCTCGTACTGCGTAATATCTTACGCTATGGGGAACAGTGTAAAACGCTGTGCGTGCTGAGATCCAACACCAAAGTCCCAAGGGCAAGTGCCCGGGGCTCATATAGTGCAAAATCATAAAGGGACTCACAGAGAGTCCGGGAAGAGAGGCTACAAGCGTCATCCCCGTAACAAACAGCATCCTACAAGGAGCAATTTATAAGATAGTACACATACAGACAGGGTGAAAACTCAGCCTATTTCTGAAATATATATGGGTCTTACACACAGCCCAAGGGGTCACATAATTCAATAGCGAGCATGGCTCAAGCAGTTTCAGTAATCTGGGCCGAGAACATCGGGGCAGACAATACTGAGTTTAGACCGAAAGCAGCCTGGCCTGCAAGGCGGGAACCTCTAGGTTGTAAAACCTAATAAATGTAGACGGGGAGGCCCAGCCTGCCGCCATACAGATATCTTGCAATGCAATCCCGCTAGACCAAGCCCACGATGAGGCCATGCCTCTCGTGGAGTGCGCTCTGACACCCAATGGGCACTGCAGGCCCTTAGAAGCGTAAGCCAGCACTATAGCATCAACTATCCATCTGGATAGACTCTGTTTCGACACGGCAAGTCCCTTGGAACGTCTGTAGAACGAGACGAAGAGCTGCTCTGTCTGTCTGAAGACAGCTGAGCGAGACACATAAGCCCTTAATGCCCTGACTGGGCAGAGGAAGCTTGCATCCTTCTCCTCATTAGAGACCGGCAGGGCCGACAGGGAAATCACCTGAGCCCTAAAGCTTGAGCCCTGTTGAGGGATTTAGGAACATACCCATGCCTTGGCTTGAGTATGACTTTCGAGTCATTCGGCCCGAATTCCATACATGACGCGCTCACTGAGAGCGCGTGTAAGTCCCCTATCCGCTTCACTGAAACGAGAGCCAGAAGAAACACTGTCTTGAAAGACAAGTGCTTAATGTCTATAGACTGTATCGGCTCAAACAGGGCATCTTTCATGGCCTCTAAGACCGTAGAAAGGTCCCACATGGGAACTGATGGAGGTCTGGGAGGATTCAATCTTCTAGCTCCTCTAAGGAAGCGGATGACCAAATCATTCCTTCCAAGTGACTGGCCAAGCGTTGGTTTAGTAAACGCTGCTATGGCCGCAACATAGACCTTGAGCATGGATGGGGTTCTACCCTTATCCAACAGCTCCTGCAGGAAGGAGAGAACCTCCGCCACCCCACAGTCCGGATGTGACAAGCCACGGGCTTGCGTGATCGTGTCTAGCACTCCTTCTGGGAGGCTAGTAGATACCCGTTGATGGTCCAAGCATGCAGGGACCAGAGCTCCGGGCGAGGATGCCAGATCGAGCCCTTGGCCTGTGAGAGAAGATCCCTCCTCACCGGTATCGGCGTCTGCCAACTGCATCAGGACTGGAAACCAGGGCTGTTTTTTCCAGAGCGGAGCCACAAGCAGCACTGGACATCCGTTTTCCCTGATTCGCTCTAGCACCTGAGGCATGAGCGTGACGGGGGGAAAAGCATAGAGCAGACGGCGGGCCAGACGTGGGCCAGCGCATCCCTGCTTCTGGAGAAAAACTCCGGACAGTGAGCGTTTTCTTGAGATGCAAACAGGTCTATCTCCGCTCTGCCGATCGTGTCCCACAGCAGCTGGACTGTTTGTGGGTGTAGAGACCATTCTCCTACCGGAACATTGTTCCTGGACAGTCTGTCTGGTCCAACGTTCAAGTGACCTGGCACGTGCGCTGCCCTGAGCGAGCGCAGATTGTGCTGGGCCCAAACCAGGAGGCGCTCCGCCAGCCTGTAAAGGTTTCGGGACCTGAGACCTCCCTGGCGATTTATATAGGCCACCACCGACATATTGTCCGAACGGACCAAAACGTGGTGCCCTTTTATCCGGGGACAAAAACGCCTCAGCGCACAGTCGACTGCTATCATTTCCAGGCAGTTTATATGCAGAAGCTTTTCCCGTTCCGACCACTGGCCGAAGAACGGTCTGCCCTCGAGCAGCGCTCCCCATCCCGAGGTGGAGGTGTCCGTGGACACCACCTTCACACTCGAGGAAGTCCCCAGGCTTACACCTGATCGGTACCAATCGGTCGCTTTCCATGGTTTCAAAGCCGAAACACATTCTCTGAGGCGAAACAGACCAGAGGTCCACGCCTGGCGTGGTACTCGCGCTTTTAGCCAGAACTGAAGTGGGCGCATGCGAAGCAGACTTAACTGGAGTACTGACGATGCTGAGGCCATAAGACCCAGCATTTTCTGAAACTTCCTGAGCGGGACTGTGGTGCCGCAGCGGAAAAATCTTGTCATGCGCTGAATATCCACTGTCTGCACTGTGGCGATAGCTGCGCTGTCATAGACAGCGAATTCAGTTCTGTGCCCAGAAAAGATATCTCTTGACTGGGAACGGGAAGCTCTGCCCATGCGTTCGCATGAATAGCTAGGGGTTGAATGATATCTGGGCTCTGGCCGTGACACAGCGGTGACCGCAGAGCTTTGATATGCTGTAACATCAATGCCGTGCTTACGGCATTCGAGGCGGGGGGCGCACTGATTACAGCAGGGAGCCTGCCCGCGCTCGATTCTGCTATGGCTTGTTGAGAGAGAGAGAGCGGGGGAAAACTTGTAATGTCTGTTAGTGCATGTGGGCGCGGGAAAGCGGGCACAATTTCCGCACTCAAGACATCGCTGGCATGCGCTGGTTTCGGTTTTCGTTTTTCAGTGTGTAGTGTTTGTGGGCACTGGGACGTGGGCACATTCACTACATTTAATGCACAATCGACGTGGGTCGATTTTATGTGTGCCCTGTGTGGTGGGCTGTGTTTGTGTGTAGGGATGAGCACTGAGTCGTGGGCATTTTTTCTACACTCATAACACCATCGGCCGTGGCCGGGACACCAGAAAATATGCTCTTTATGAGATTTATCTGGGTCGCCGTAAAAACGGCGTTTGTGTGCAGGCAAACGGGCTGTGGAACCGGCTTGTTTTCTGCAAAATACACTGGAACAGTCACATTCACTGGAACTGAACGAGCGAGAAAATGTGGTGAAAATCCGGCCGCAGCGGGATTTGAACACCGTCGTTTTCCTAGGCGGGCTAGGAAGACTTTGAGGCCCACGCGGCGGGGGGCGGCAGCTAGTAGAACTAGAGCACGGCCTCGGGTCTCGAGCTTGTCGACGCTGTGAAACAGCGGCAGTGGGCGGAGGCGGTGGCTTAGAGCTACGAGCAGACGGCTGCTTCGGGCGGTTTGCTTTAGAGCTGGAGCGTTTTGGCAGAAAATGCTTCATGGCCTGAGACGTTTTCTGTACCTCAGCGAATCTTTCCGCGAAATCTTTGACGGAAGATCCGAACAGGCCAGCAGATGAGATGGGAGCGTCGAGGAACGCAGTGTGCTCTGTCTCCGACATCTCAGAGAGCGTCAGCCAAAGATGTCTCTCTGCCAAAGAGGTTTTGCTGAGTCACATTTGGTACAGGCTACCACTGAAAGAGATAAACAATAATATATAAATGAGTCTTCTTCCAATCCAGACACTGTAATTTCTTGCCTCAATTTCACTTCTGTACCTTTGAGAAATTGTTGGGCAATATTATTTTAATGACATGACACTGTCATTGACGCTGAGATAAGAGTTCGCCAACATAGGTTTGTAAGACTTGAGAAATTAGATAAATGCCAGGCAGTCTACTTGAGGCCCTGATAGGACAAAGGACCTCTCTGGAAATTAACATTTTAACTCCCCCTTGTGCACTATCGAGACAAAAGTCTCCACGCCCGCCGACAGGGGGGGGACAAACAGGTCTGTTGTCCCGGGCCCAGGTTAGAGGGGGGGCCCAGAACTGGGCCCTCATTAAATTATGGAATAATTGAATTTATTTTTTTTAAATAGGCCTATTTGTGGAAATAAATATGTAATATTTGAGTTACATAAAAGCTTTTTATTTGTTTTCTTCCTAATTGTCCTTGAAATAGTGGTCAAGAACCCCTCCACCCCCCAACACAAAAATGGTTTGGCCACTGGCCACAATTTGATGTTGTCATTTGATTTGAAGTTCAGTTCAGTTCAAAATGTCCGGTCAGCTCAAGTCCGGTGCTCAGAAAAGGAAAGAAAAGAGGAGAAGAAGAGAAGAAGAAAATAGAGCCCTGGGAGATTTTCTAAACAAATATTTTAAAAAAGGTGGTGACGGTGAAGCTGTAACTAGTAAAGTCAACGTAGAGCAAGGTAAGAAACAGCGCAGCCAAAGTTTACGAGACTTGTCAGGGGTTTTCCTGCATTGAATTTTTTTTAAGCATTTTTTTTTTTTGTCCTGCCAAAGCCTTATTTGATCGGTGAGTTATGTAGAATAGAATGAATGACTGCTGCGCTTGACACGCCGATAACGAGCAGAGAGAGCCCCGGCCGCGCGCGCCTTCAAACAACACGAGCGTTGTCTTGCTCTCTCTCCCTCGCGCATATTAATCAGTCAATTGACACGATAGTAAAAGGTCGGAAGACCGCAGTTTCACGTGGAGCATTTGGAGTTTTTTTCTCTTGAATTACGGCGGGGTGTGAATTGTGTAAACGAAAAAACCTATCCAGTGATGAAAGTGATTTCCAGTGTTGACACAAATCTTGTGCGATGTCCTAAACACCCGAGATAATCACACAATGCGTGCCATATACGCAAACGAATGACTCCTTTGAACCATTCACTTTAATGAATGGTTAAAACAACTGATCTGTCCAACACTGAATTGGTGATTAAAAAAATCGGTCACACTTTACAATAATGTTCCATTTATTAAAGGTGCTCTAAGCGATGTCTAAGCGTTTTTTTAGGCCAATTTTTTTTTTTGTAACATACAGCAAACATCTCCTCACCATCCGCTAGCTGCCTGTCCCCTGAACACACTGTAAAAAAAAAACGCGGGGGATGTTGTGCATCTAAGATTATCTCGTCCAGGGCCCAGGCAAGACTGTCAGCTGGCCTGAAAGTCTCACCTCTGGGTCATCCTAATCTACATTTCATTCCCTCTTCCCTCACCCCCTCTCTCTAATGCTCAGAACACCTGAATTCACCCAAGAACATATTTAGTTTAATGTGAATGATTATCACCGAGTATTATACATGTTTGGTATCATTTTAAATGTCTCAGTGCGACTGGTACAAATGTTTCATTTCCAAATAAGTAAAACTTATTTTTAAGTTTTTAAGAGTTTAGAGATAGCTGGTACACAAAGGAAGGTGGTCTCCTGACAAATGGTCTCATACCCCCCAAAAGGTGTAACCTCTGAATGCAAATTTCCATTGTTAGCACGTTTCCACGTGAAAGAGGTTCTGTCTATATAATGGAATGCAGCAAAGGGCTCTGGGTCTTTTTGTAACTCAAGTTGGCCCATGTATCTTAATATTGGGTTTGCATCTCTTCTCTTTATTCCAGAGCATTTGATGTTTTGTGTAGATTATCTTTGAATTGATTATAAAATTGGCATGATACATTTACCTGAGATAATAAATTGTTACATTTGATTATTCTAACTGACTTTGACATTATTTTCCTTAAATAGTTAAAAGGAATGGTCAAACATTCAGTCACATTTAATGATGCACAGATATCATTAAAACCTTTTCATTTATGGAGTCAGATGAAATAACAAGAGAATACATATTCAAATGTATTGCATTTAATAAAAAAAAATACTCTGCCTCGAGAAAAGACAGTAACACGTAAAGACCTTCCGCTCTGGTCGGATGCTGGCTTTGGGCCGATCGAGTGCGAGCTTACAGGTTTTACTACACTAACATTCACAGAAAAATAAATAAATAAGACCCAAATGGTCACACTGTAGAGTCATGAAATGCTACAGTGTTGTGGAATGTATGATCATCAAAACCTAATAAAACATTAATTGGCCCATTGTCAGTTATTTAGTAGTTATTTTTCAACCTGTAACAACCAATAAACCCCAAATCCAGCATAGAGGGGTTCAGTGAATGTGGTATTGAATGTGTGTGACTGTTTCCACCTGGAAGTAAGATGTGCTGTCAGTGATTCGATCACAACTGTTCAGCCTATATGCATTACCATTTCTGCCTGCTATTGACGTGCTTTTCAAATGCATGTTCTGTGACCACTTGTGTTGAGATTTCGTCAAGACATTCCCCTCTTATTTCGTCACACTCTTTATTTTTCCAGGAGCACAGAGTGCACAAATGATCCAACGTGAGCCATCTGAACACAAGAAGAGAGAACATTTATAACACAACACAGCAAATTATTAGACATGTCTGTGTGTGAGAGCTACATTTGTGTCCTGCCTGTCCTCCAAGATCCATAAAACTAATAAATGCAGAGTGTTAGAAAAATCTTTGCTGCAACAAAGAGCTATGATTGCTTTGAAAATGTTAAGTAATTGTTTTGTTAGTAAAGAATCTAATAACTTACCTTGATTAATTATGAAATTTGTAGATGTTCCTTTCACACCCTCTGCATTTATTGCATTTATTATATATATATATATGTTTTTAAACACCAGTATTAATAACAGCAATGATAGTAACCTTTTCACAAATAAGGAAAAAAATAAAAAAACATGAAGACAAACTGAATTCTATATAAAACCATTTCTTGCAACTATGAAACTTGTGGCCGGTTAACAGACTTTTGCTCATGTTCCTCTGCCAATAGGATAGTACAAACTTTTCAGTCATATTTTTAAAAACATAAATGACTCCTCTTATTTGAACATACCAGTTTTTTCTCAATTTCACATCTGTACCTTCAAAATAATCAACTCCACTCAGGAGTTTCTCAAAGACATAACAGTGTCACTGAGATGATAATTTAACACTTTAACATACGACAGATATCTCTCAGTGAGCGGCTCATCAGTGTACGAAAAATACAGAAGTCAATCTCAAAGACGAAAGGTTTATTGCAACAGTGACAAAGTATTCAAAACACCTTAAATCCAACTGATCTAAACTAAATCCTTTTATCCAGTTTTTTTAAAAAACAGTTCTTCACCACTAATGTAAATTAATCAATTAGTTTTTGGGTGAAATTCAAATCTCTATGTGACCTGACCAAGCTCAGTTAGTTTTGCAAAGTTGAGAAAGACTAGATCTGTCTAGATGTTCAAAATTGATGGAAACCTGCTGTACTATGAAACCTCTGATGACTGCTTGGAAAATGTAGTTGTGGCAAATGTGATTGATGCTGTTTTTGTAATTATTTCTCATAAGTTAAGTCCAAGTTTGGACTAGAGAAAATTACATAATTCAAATAAGAAAATATAAGCTAGTAACTATAGACACCAGTTTACTGGCCTAAATGACGAGTCATCTGACACTTATGCATGCATATGGAGACAGTTGAAAAGCTGAATATAGATGACAAGATCAAAACCTCCACCTGTATTACTCCTGATCTCATAACCTCATTGGAGTATCATAAGGTAAGATGAAAGTTTTTGTAATGCCGTCGTGCAGCTAAATATTTTGTACACTTTTGGACATTTACTTACTTTTTTTTTTTTTTTTTTTAATTGCTAACATGCGTTTACCAATACTTAAAGTACTTTTTCTAAACTTTTTTTTTTCTAAACACAGCATCTAAACCTAAACCTACATCACACAATTAGCCAAATAATTAATTTTCAACCCAAAACCATATTTTGTTAAATAAATACAAACTCTACATTAAAAAAATTCTTAAAAAAAAAAAAAAAACGTTTTAAAAGTGAAAGTGAAAGTGAAAGTGACATGTGACGGCCAAGTATGGTAACCCATACTTGGAATTTGACCTCTGCATTTAACCCATCCAAGTTAATGCACACACATTAGGAGCAGAGTAGTGAGTAGTTAACACACACACACTGCAAACGTGGATACACACACCCAGAGCAGCGGGCAGCCTTTGTGTGGCGCCCGGGGAGCGATCAGGGGTTAGGTGCCTTGCTCAAGGGCACCTCAGTCATTTCCCACCGGTTCTGGAATCGAACCAGCAACCTTTGGGTTACCAGTCCAACTGCCTAACCACTAGGCCATGACTGCCCCTAATGCTAACACCATATAGCACACCCTCTGTGTTTTATATGCTAACACCATCAAGACACAGCAAACCCGATTCAAAATTGAATCATTCTGTCAAAACTCTAGCACTAGTGTTCTATCCAACATGGACATATAGTCAATCATAACGCAATGACTGCCAAAATACTAACAGTTGATGGCATTATAAAAACTGCATTACTTGTCATGTTTCAGTTCTACCAGCAGACAATATGAAATACATTGTTTTTAATAATTTAGTTTCTTTTTACTGCAAGTTAGTGTTGAATGTATGCATTCTTGGCAACATACTATCTAAAAGTGAATGAGTCATTACTTTATAGAATGTACAGTAGAAAAAAATAGAAAGTAACAGAATTGCTCAGGGAAGTCAAATGGGTCAAATGGGTACCCTATGCAGAACTTAAGTTGCCATCTCCTGAAATTGTTTTCTGGGGGTGTGGTGGGGTGTTGATGCCCCCATAGAGGGTGGGATGGTGCCCCCTATAGTGCCCTATGCAGACCGCATATTCTGTGTATAGGGAACAGTGGTACTGGAAGCGTTGTAGTAAAAGCTTCACATGAAGCTTTTACTGAAATGAAAAAATTAAATTGCTGACACAGATCAACAACAAATCCAACATACATGGCATTTGCTTAATATGGAAGCTTTTTTCAGCCACAGAATAAAAAAGTATAAAAGGTAATTGTGACATTTTCTCACACAATTATTTTTTCTTACAATTGTGAGTTTACATTTCACAATCAGAAAAATCAGAATTGTGAGATATAAACTATAAATTGAGAGGAAAAATAATCAGAATTGTGAGGTAAAGTCGCAATTACCTATTTACTTTCCTATTCCATGGCAGAAATAAGCTTGCATAGGTTCCACATGTGCAGTGTTGTATAAAGTACTAGAAAGCAATACTTGAGTAAAAGTACAAGTATCGTACTAGAAAAAGACTTTGGTAGAAGTGAAAGTTACCTTTTAGAATATTACTTAAGTAAAAGTCTTAAAGTATCTGATATATACTGTACTTAAGTATCAAAAGTAATTTTCTGATATTTAATGTACTTAAGTAATTGAAGTAAAAGTAAAAGTTTTTTTAATTTTTTTATTATGCGTTTAATTCAGCGATCACGGAAACGCGAAAAACTGGAGGGACTGTGTAGCCTGTACTGTAGGCTACTTGTGTTATCGTTTATTTCCCACTGCATGTACCTTTAGCTGTAAAAAAAAAAAAAATTGCATCACAATAAGTGTATTGTGATTGTCACTAACATTTTTGTAATTAAACTGAATTTTATTAGGTTTAGTGACATGTTACAATGTTAACATGGTACAATTTCTGGTAAGCTACGCTTTTTTATTATTTCAATTCAATTGTGATTTGATTTAATATTGACTCATTTGTATAAATATTAGGTAGGCTACACAAGATAGGCGTTCATTTTTCTCAAAAAAACAACAAAAAAAACAACTCACCTAATGCTGTAAACATACAGAGAGCCCTATCAGCTGGTAGTAGGCTATTATTTAAGGTTAAAAATAATTAA
Source organism: Abramis brama (assembly GCF_963993115.1). NCBI lineage: Eukaryota > Metazoa > Chordata > Actinopteri > Cypriniformes > Leuciscidae > Abramis > Abramis brama. The sequence goes on along the minus strand of NC_139964.1, from coordinate 3,847,766 downwards.
ATATAATGCGTTTTTTATTATTATAATAAAAACTTTAATGATATAAGTACAAATATAATAAATATGTAATATAGAACACATATTTAGCAAAATACTCTCTATAGCTATTTTTTTTTTCTTGCCAACTGTGCTATAGGCTAGCCTATGTTTATTAAATGGCTTTCCTGAGGTAAATGTGACATAATTGTCCTTCAGCTATGTTATTGACCTCTTCACGCTGATGAAAAACACTTATTGATCGATATTATGTATGAGGAATATACGTACATTTCGGTAAGTTGTCATAAAGTAACCTGCTTTGTCTAGTCTGTCGGTCTCCGTGTCCTCTTTGCTTCGCGATTTTTCTGTGCGTGAGAAAATGCATGTGTGGCGTGAGAGCGTGTGAAAAATGTCAATTGCGTGTGTCTCACGGTGAATGCGTGAGAGTTGGCAGCTCTGGTTAAACGTGCTCCAGGTCCTCCAGCAGGTGCTCGTGCTTCCATGGCGGTTTCAGTTGTGCTTCCTCCTCTTTTGGCATGGCAACAAACAAGCATTAAGCTGAAATAGAGCGCGCGCCGTGCGGAGCGTGCGTACTGCAATCTAGGAGCAGTGATTCGCCAAACCTCCCTTACTGTAGTCGCACACATTTCTTCTGATTTTATTTTAGTAACGAGTAACGAAGATGCTTAGTGGAAATATAGCGGAGTAAAAGTATACATTTTATCGAGGAAATGTAGTGGAGTAAAAGTGAAAGTTGACATAAATTTAAATAACGAAGTAAAGTACAGATACGTGAAATTTCTACTTAAGTACAGTAACGAAGTATTTGTACTCCGTTACATTACAACACTGCACATGTGTAAGGTGGAAAAAACAGAGATGCCCAATCCAGCAAACATTCTTCCTCCTCTCCTCTCCCCTACCTCCTTTTTTCCCTTGTCCTGATCCAACTACTCTTCTCCTTCTTCAACTATTCCTCTCCTTTGCCAAGACATTGTTTTTTCTCTCTCTGCTTCTCTGTGTTGTTCTGTATCCACACTGCACAAAACCAATTCAAATAGTCCCTTTTTTTTACTGTGCATGTTCATGTAATGAAAAGTCCTTCAACACCTGACTATGCCTTCACCTGAGATTGGGTTCAGCCATTTCTCAATATTTCAGTGATCTCCTACTTAAAAAAAGCTAATCAGCAATTTCAGTATTTTTTTTTAAAATATTTTTTTAAGCATTTTAGAAACGTATTAACCGACTGCATGTTGTGTGAAAACAACATGGATGTTGTGCTAATTGTTTAGAGTTTTTAAAACTTGACTACAGATTGGAGAAAAGGATGTTAGGAATTGATAAAAAAAACTCTCATGCCCATTCAGTCCAAGAATGTTAAATGTTTTAAAAATCTCCAAGAATAGCAAAGTTCACAACAATATTATCATTGGAATCACTTTCAGAGCACTTATTTTTCAGCTGATGAATGGTAAATACATTGACAGCCAATCAAAATCCTTGCTATTTTAAAATGTGTGCTGCAATTATGACATAACTGCAGAGTATGATTAAAATAAACAACATTATTGTTTGTTGATTGTCGTACAAGCTAGTTATCATTATAGTTATCCTTTTTGGAGTGAACAAGCATTTAATCATGAGTTCTGTCTGTTCTCATATAACTCTGTCCTCATTCTGTCCTCATAATTCTGTCAATCATGTTCATCTCCAAGTATCTATGTTAGCATTGTTTCGGCTGTTTAATATAGGGATGTTGTTTAATATAGGGATATGTATGTTGGGTGTGCTTCTCTAAGTTTTAATCTGACACAGAGACACTGAAGAGTTCAAATAAACCCTAAATCCAGCATAGAGGGGTTCAGTGAATGTGGTGTAGAATGTGTGTAAGTGTGTGAGTGTGTGTGTGTCAGAAACGCTGTAGAAGGACAGAGTGCCAGCCGACACGTCCAGATAGACACCTACTCTATTAGAAAAGGGTGGAGGGGCTGGTATGGCAGTTCGCTTTTTAATGTGCCAGGCAGAGAATTTGTAATCAGAGCAGATCAGACTCCAGGAATTGTCATTGGATCCAAACCCAAATACACTTCCTCCTTTCCAGTTGACTCCTTTACATGACACTGATATATCGGCATTATATCCGCTCCATTCAGCCTCCCAGTAACAGCGTCCAGTCAACCTCTCCCCACACAGAACCTGTTCGCATTTCTTAAATCTCTCTGGATGATCAGGATATGGCTGATGACCATACACATATGTAACTTTCCTGTTCTCATCAGACAGAATGAGACGAGAGTGTGCTGTGTTTGGATCCAGTGTAAGATCACAGGCATCTGAGCACAAGAAAAGAGAAACATCTATAACACAACAGCACAACAATCACTCAGAGTGTGTGAGTGTATGCAGACATACACTTTCGTAGTCCTGCTGTCATCCTGAACTCTCCTCCATGATCCACACTATAAACACACAAACACACATGAATGTAGATATGTACATGCACACAAACATGTTCAATATGTAAGTATTAGTCTTTGGCATACTTGAGTATCTGCAGTGAGCAGTTTGGATCCTTCAGTTTCTCAGAGAGCAGCTGGACTCCTGAATCTCCTGGGTGATTGTAGCTCAGATCCAGCTCTCTCAGGTGTGATGGGTTTGAACTCAGAGCTGAAGACACATAACCACAGCCCTCCTCTGTCACCATACAGCCCGACAACCTATAGAAACACACACACACACACACACACACACACAGAGAGAGAGAGAGAGAGAATCAGGTAATCTAAAAAGTGCTTCCCAAACGGTGAACTGCTTATGCCTATGCCTTGTGTTACAGATTGTGTTACAAACATGGATTTATTATGGACATTTATAATCAGATATTATTTGCACTAAAGTGGTGAAAAATCAGCTAAAAAGCCATGGACATGGAGGTGAAAGGTGATTATAGCAAACATTGTATATTATCAGCAAATGTTGCCAGCAAATTACAATCTCACATAAACAGTTATAGCTATAATAAGTTATGTATATATATATGGGAAGAAAAAAACCTAGACTACTATTTAACCAAATTCTTAAAATATTACACTGCATATAAATATAAAAAACAGGATGTCTTTTTATTGAAGAAAATCACTAAATCTAATATAGTCATTGCTGCAAATGTATAGAATCATTTGAGTAATTTTCTAATAAGGTGGGCAGTAGAGAGCAGTATTAAGCACACACCAACTACACCAGTTTTTCCCAAAATATACAGACCAGTTAAATACCTCAGTATGTGCAGCTGAGAGTTTGAACTCTTAAGTCCACCAGACAGTAGCTTCACTCCAGAATCCTGCAGGTCATTGTTACTCAGGTCCAGCTCTCTCAGGACACAGTTTGAGGATTGGAGAGCTGATGACAAACTCTCACAGCACCGAGTAGTAAGATTACAACATGGTAATCTAATATGAAAAATAAAACAAAGTGGTGTATACTGAATCATTTGCAAATTGGAAGTAAACAGACAATAATATCTCCTCATTTGGGTTTTGTGTTTCCATTTTCTTCCTAAATTTGTATGACTCCTGATATATGCATAATAAAAATCCACACAGAAAAGGGAACTTTTGATTGCAATTAATCAATGGGGTTATTCTGTGATAAAATTAAGTTTTATACAGACTTTTCACTGAGCTAACGATCCTGTGTATCTCTCATATCACTCCACACTGTCCCTTCTCACATAATAAATTAATTTACAAACCTTAGAACGTGCAGCTGACAGTTTGGGTTCTTCAGTCCATCAGAGATCAGCTTCACTCCTGAATCCTTCAGGTCATTGTTACTCAAATCAAGCATTCTCAGGACACAGTTTGAGGACTGAAGAGCTGATGACAAACTCTCACAACACTGAGCAGTGAGATTACAGGACTGTAAACTGGAAAACAAAAACTGTTGTTATCAGTGTTGGCCAGATACCCTAATATAATACCCTACTATTTCAAATTTACACAAATGTATAATTTATACTTTACAATTTTTATAATTAAAGTGCAAAGGCACTTGATTTTCTTGATTTTAATGTACATAAGTATTAAAAGTAAAATATACTTATCACTTAATTAAACATCACTTTTTATGTGACAAGATCAAGAAGGGCAGTTTATTCAATATTTTATGTACCAATAATCTAGCATTCTGTAAAAAATGGTAAGTTCAAGTTCAACCACCTCTGAACCAGCTAAATAATATCTTCCAAAACACCTGTCAGTAAGTATTCAAATTTCCCTAATATACTAATGTTCGTAGAAATTGTTGCAACTGAACTATGCAGTAAGGTAGATCTCTGGGAAGAGTATTGGGCATCCTTGGTCTACAGTTTGGCCCATGTCACCCTGTTAATTTAGAGACCAAATAAAATGACTAACCATGTATGTAAATAAATGTAAATATGACTCTTACAGTGCTTGTCTAGTGTTTTTGATCACTGGTAGCAGTCTCATCAATGCTTCATCAGATCTTCTATATTTCTGCAGCTCAAACATCTCTTGAGTCTCTTCTGATATCAGGAGCAGAAACACCAGAGCCGACCATTGAGAAGAGGAGAGATTTTCTGAAAGATTTCCTGAGCTCAGATGAATCTGGATGTCCTCCGCAAAGTCATCTTTCAGTTCACTCAGACAGTAAAATAGGTTGATAGTTCTCTCTACCTTTTTTTCCTTCTCTATTTTCTTTTTGATATAATCAGCAACGTCTTTGACATTCTTGGTTTTCAGTTCCAGTCTGGGCAGCAGTTCCTTTAGGTCACTCTGATTGGACTCCAGTGAGAGACCCAGCAGGAACCGGAGGAAAAGGTCCAAGTGTCCATTCTTGCTCTGCAAAGCCTTGTTGATCGCAGCCTTATGAAAGTCAAATAATGACTTTTTGAAGATACCCCATTTCAGTTGTTCTGTCCAAGATTGAAGAAATACAAATCTACTTCCAAAACATTTGTATCTGAAAAACACGTAGAGAGCAGCTAGGAACTCCTGAACACTGAGATGTACGAAGCTGTAAACACTTCTCATTGAAAAAGCCCTTTCTTTCTGAAAGATCTGAGTGCATAACCCAGAGTACACTGACCCTTCACTGACATCTAGTCCACACTCCTCTATATCTTCTTTGTAGAAAATCAGATTGCCTTTCTGTAGCTGTTTAAAGGCAAGTTTCCCAAGTTTCAGAATAACCTGATCAAAAGACTTGGCTTTAGGATTAAGTTCAGGATCATCACAGTATTTTTTCATCTTTTGCTTCTGAGAAAGTAAGAAGTTTGTGTACATTGCAGTGAGAGTTGTTGGTATTTTGTCATTGCCCTCTTGAGTCAGTAGAGGCTGAAGAACAGTGAGACAGATCCAGCAGAAGACAGGGATGTGACACATGATGTACAGGCTCCTGGATTTCCTGATGTGACAGATGATGTTTCCAGCAACCCCAGGACTGTTTTTGATGAAGTATTGCTCTTTTTGCTCATCATTGAATCCTCGCACCTCTGTCACCTGATCAATGTAGTCTCTGGGTATCAGACCAGCTGCTGCTGGTCTGGATGTGATCCAGATGAGAGCAGAGGGAAACAGATGTGTCTTGATCAGGTTTGTAACTATTTTACTCACTGTTGTTTTTACATGCACATCTGTAAATGCATCACTCTCATTAAATCTCAAAGGGAAATGACATTCATCCAGCCCATCAAAGATGAACAGGACCTTACAGTCACCTTCAGGAAGAGAGGGAAGTTCTTCAGGACCACTAAAGAAGCATTCCTGAAGCAGATCCATGAGACTGCAGTTCTTTGTAATCATATTCAATTTACGGAATGGGAGAGGAAATATGAAGAGTATATCCTGATTTTCATTTCCTTCAGCCCAGTCAAGAATGAATTTATTGACAGAGACAGTTTTTCCCACCCCTGCGATTCCCATCGTCAGCACTTTTTTGTTTTGTTGACCCATATGTTCTTTGAATATGTCATTGCACTGGATCGCTGAGTCCTTCGCAGTAAATCGGCTGATATTTAGTTCAATCCGTCTCACCTCATGGTCAATCATTATTCCTCCAGTTTCATTCTCCACCACATATAGATCAGTGTAAATATCATTCAGATACTGCCGATGACCTGTCTGAGAATTACCAACCAATATCCGCTTGTAGTCCTCTTGTAATTTGTTCTTCAGTCTGAGGCTGATCTTTCTGTAATCATGAGGATCAGCTTTACTGTCCTCTGCAGTTGTGCCTTTGAGAAAGAGAAAAACAAAATAAAGCAAAGAGTTAAAAATCTCAAAGTCCTGAGTTTAGAACTATGAACTGTTTGGATTGAAATAAGTTTGTTTATAAATTTGGTATTTTACTAACATTTTTAAACTATCATTAATTGTTACCTGGTCTATGATATCTTTCTAAAATAAATTAACATACAAACACACTTATAATAAGTATGTGTGGTACATGTGCATTTCAGTACTGCTGTATTACTGCATCCTATTTACCACAATTAATCATACTTGCATATTTAGTGAATGTACTGCAACACTAAATGCATTTACATGCTCATCTTACACTGATTATGCTTAATAAACAGACAATGCTTAATGTCATGTATTTGCTTTGGCTCATGACCACATAGTATAAATCTCTTTGAGATACAACAGACACTGTCCCCCTGCAGGAACATGAACCTAGCTTAGGACCTGAAGAACATTTCTGTTTTTGTCCTGTTCGCACAAAGAACTATAGTTCCTGTTCGCCATTTTGTGGAGTATTTTTAACTCCTACTCCAGCACTTTCAAGTAGTCAAGAAATTGAATTATCCACTTTTGCAACTTATGATTGGTAAACCTGTGACACAGAAACCAGTGATAAAGAAGAAGAGCCAGCAGCCACCATGTTAACAGAACATTAAACTCACCAGCAGCACCAGCTCCAGACAAACAATGACACTTAAAACTGTGCTGTTACTACAGCTAACATTTACAAAAACAGCATATATTGGTTCAGTAAAACAGCAAAACCAATGTTAGCATCTGAATTCAGGCCTTCCCGCCTAGGTCTCTCCAGTGCTGGAAAGCTTTTCAAATATTAACCCTCTGGAGTCTGAGGTGTTTTCTGGGTCCTGGAGGTGTTCTGACATGCTCATGCTTATTTCTGTTACTTGTAACATTTTCATGGCTAAAGTCTGATTACACTATTCAGCACAAACTCTGCTACAATAATATGTCAGCAGCATGTATGTAAAAGTTTGTAGTTTTGAGATGATGTTTATGCATGGTTTGTTTAAAAAAAACAAAAAAATTGTCACTGAAATGAGGTCATGAAACCCATACTGATTATTTCTTCACAAGACTTTTGAAAATTGTATCACATAGCCTAGAATATTTGCTTCAAAACTATATGAAAATCATCCTGCCTACTCATTCAGATAAAACTATATATTGATTTAAAATTTGTACGACATGTTTTGTGTAAGAAATCTTTATGCAAGAAGGCTTGAATCATCATGAATATTGATGTGGTTTCACACCTGAGAAAGACAAAGACCCTCACATAATGGCCCTATCAGGTGGGACTATGAGAGAACCAGAACAAAAAATGAGGAGAGATTTAAAAAAGAATGGCTTTTTGATTGTTTGGATTTATTTACAACACAACATAATTCAAAGATATACAACAAATGACAAAAAAGCACATTATTGAACACACTGATCTAAAGACAGATACTTTAACAGTCACACACCTTTGTACCATTCCTGAAGCATAGTACATACCCGTCATTTCCAAGGTGTTTGATTTTTCAGTTTACCATGTTCATGTACAGAGACTCATGTGAATGTTGAAGTCAGCAGGACTCATCAGTGGCATCTGGTGCCTGTAAAAAAAAAAAAACCCCGAAACAACTGTGAACATGCTGAGAGAAACTATAGGGCTGCACGATTTTGGGAATCAATTTTTGATTTTTCTGGTTAAAATTGCGATTTAAAATTTACCAAAAATATATACATTATAAACACCAGGTTTGTTGTGCTTTGTAGGCATATACTTGTAGGGCTGCATAAAATAATAATAACAATAGCCTATAGCAGGTGGCCTATAAATCGTTAAAAAGGAACACTTCAGTACACTACACTGGATAAAAATATATGGATTATCATATGTTACTTTGCATTCATTATGACATTATGAAATGAGATTGGAGTAAAAACTCCTAATCTTTGGCGCGTTTTGTTTTTCAAACGCACAGCGTGAGTGACTCAGACTCACAGCGCGTACAGAGACCATTTACTGAAGCGATCGAGCCGCTCCAAACAATGAAACATTATTGTTACCACATTATACATATCTACATTTGAGCAGATATCCACAAACACAGTATTTAACAATAAACATGGGTCTAAACATTATAATATTCACCATATTAGAGTAAACACACATACTAGCCTACTTTTATATCATGCTGTTTTATTATCGAACATAAAAACATACTTGTGTCGCACATATAAATTTAGCATTGAAAGGTTGGTACCTGTCTATAGTTCATATTTCAACATGTTTCTGTCTATATATATCTATATATATAGATATATATATACACACACACACATATTTTAGTCTGGCACCAGTTTTACTAGTAGCTACAATGTGAAGTTTATGCAACAATAACATGCATACTATTATGAGTGGGAATTTCTTATCTTCTTACCTTAAAAAAATCTTTCTCATCTTCAAATCGCGTTCTTCTAATTCTTCTGAGGTAAATCCAAGGTAAACAGCACAGAACTGCACAAACACAACGTGTCTTCCAAACTCGATGAAAAGCAGAGGAGTACTGAAGTCTCTGATTCTTTGTTTTTGAGGTAATGAGGGCATTTACAGGTTCGTGTTCCTTCACGTGGACGATTTGCATGTGAATTGCTCTTGCGCGCAAGGTTGTGGTCACATTAGAGTTAATGAGCAGAGGCTTGAGAAACTGTACATCTCGTTGCTTTCATACGGATTACTTAAACAGAGAATATTTGTTTTTGATATAATTTACATCATTTAAAAACAGAGACTTCAAGCTTTGGAAAGACATAAGTCATGTCAGTGTGGCAAACATTCGCTGAGTTACAGATCATTTTCTGTCGCGTTTCAGAATGAACTTCACATTGAGAAAGACAGCAGAACGCGCATCATGTTTATTTTCTTTATTTTATGAAGAACACAACATTTTGTTTTTACTATGAGTGCACACAAATAAAAGAAGACATTTAACACTTTTGAATGATGTATAACACTTGCCTGTATAACAAAAATCAACGGAGTTATTTGAGTCTCGTTTGCACTGATAAGAAAAAAAGCCAGGCAATCGCGCCGGTGCGACCGCCGACCCCAGGGAGTTAACACGGGTCCTAAAGCTCTTGCCTAAAGCTCATAATTCTTCTTTTTCCAGTGATATTCCTCTGACATTTTCTATTTTGTAATGTCTCTCAGCCATCTCTCTTTCTACAGTTTTTCTTCAAATCTCCCTCTTGCATCTCTCCTCCCCCAACACGACATGTTTATTGTACATCTGTACGGGTATATGAATGTGAATGTCAATGTATCTAAATGTTTGTTATAGTCCTGTGTTGTATTTACTTTAATTATGATTTTCTATTATGATGTTGGTTTCTTTGTACTGTAAGGACCCCCTCGAAAATGAGATGGTTCATCTCAAGGGGCTATCCTTGAAAATAAAGAATAAATAAAGAATAAAGTGTGTTGCGGTGCTCGCTCCAATCCTCTTTCAACAATGTCTTTCAGAAAATCACTTACTGCACCTTTAAGTAAAAGACCTACACGCAGAACACCTTGGCCCACACCACTGGCTACCATTGTTGGAGAAATGGGTGGTCCTTACAGAACTGAATCAAAAGTTATAAGTTGTCAATAATGGCCCTGGTGTATGAGAAAACCCAACACCCACTGTTAAATTGCATGTGAGCAGTTTCTCATTCTTTTTTTTCAGTGTCTCAGAACGGCTCGGTTTGTAGTAAATGCTGCTTCACATGAAGCCCATTTCTGCATTACTATTAGTTTGGGTCCCTTAAAACATATTTTTGGGAAATAAATAATAATAATAATCATATTTAATCAGATAACTTTCAGCCAAATTTTGCATCCCTACCAACAAGCACAGCAAACTTGGAGCTGCTTTTTTAACTAATATTTGTATTTTGGATCATCTCTCTGATATTTCACAAACCATCTTACAAAACAAACATAGACTTTAGTACTGCTATTTAACATACAAGCCAACAATTTACGTGTGTGTGAACCTCTGTAATAGTTTATTTTCAAGCATATTTTCTCTTACCTAAACAAAATAAAGAACATTTGACTAAAATATGAATAATCCCCAATCTGGGGTAAATAAATATTTCCATGTACAGACAGAGGTCATTATTTACCCAAGATCTTTTTTGAAGCAGCTCCAACAGTGGCAGAAGCATTCATATTGCCCTCAGTCTGAACTGTGTAAGAGAGAGATGAAACAAAATGAAAATGCAGTAACATAAATTACACAAACACACTGGAAAAGCAAGAGTTTAAGCTGAAACACATTTATTACTTTGTTCTCTACATTTACACCATACACTTGTAAAGATTTTAGTTACCTTCATTGTGTTTGTTCTTTAACTGTTCAGCCAGAAGGTTTTGGTTCATCTTCCTAAGGATGTTCACTGTGATCTTCACAGCTTCTTCTTGTCCAAAACTTGCCACCATTTTGTCCACTGTGTCTAAGACATCTGTGTTCTCCATTTCAGAAGTTGAAACACACTCATGATTCTTCAGGTACCACTGAAACTCCTTCAGATCATCTTTGACAAGTTCCTTCAGTGAGTTCACGAGCTGCTCTTTAACAGATGCCATTGTCCTTCAATGATTCACTTCTGCAGGCCAAGAAAAAAATAAATAACATGTGGATCTGTGCGCAAATGTTATTTGGATTATAAAATGTCTGCTACAATGCATTCAGGTAATGAGTGATCGACAATGAGTGAAAAGGGAATGCTGTGCTGCAGTAAAACTAACATTTTAGAGTTACATTTTATTTGGCCAACAAGCTTGAGTGTGGAAGAAAAAGTGTAGTCAGATGTGCAATGTTGCTGTGCACAGATTTAATAATGAAGCACACAATCTAAACATTATTTCAATGAAATAAAGCCTGCAATGTGTGTACTAATGAAGAGATGACAGATACAGCCTTCAGAGCTCAGTTCAGTCTGTTTTAAGAATAACATTCTGTTGTCAGACAGACACACAACCAGTAAAGACACTCGTCTCACAGGAATTGGGACCAGCACTGATTGTTTTCAGCTTGACAAAATACATTTTCAGAAGAAAGACATACAAAGAGTATTCTCGTCGCTTCATAAGGTTGAACAACTTTCATAAGGTTGAACCACTGGAGTCACATGGACTATGTTAATGATTTTACTTTACTACCTTACTGGGCCTTGAAAGTTGCAATGACGTTGCTGCCTATGTGGGGTCAGAAACCTCTTGGATTTCATCAAAATTAACTTAATTTCTGTTCCGAAGATGAACGAAGGTCTTACGGGTTTAGAACGATATGAGGGTGAGTAATTAACCCTCTGGGGTAGGCAAACGCGCCGGCGCGTTTTGCTAGATTTTTTTCACATAGCAGCAAAATAGACTTAAAATACTCTGTCATTTATGGTCGTACAGACTTAAGAAATATGAAAAAATAAACTGTTAAATGTCTACTTTTTTATGTGTCCACTTACAATCGAAACAAAACATTGTGCTTTTGTAAAATAAAGAAAATAAACAGGGTGTGCTTTCTGCCTCTCCTTGAACTTTTTTTCTGGAACACGTCTCTAAATTGAAAGAAAAAAAAGTGAATACTAGTCACCCAGGCATGAGCTATATATCTTTATAATCAATTAAGTGTCTACTATTAAATTATCTAATTCAAAACGAAAACAAATATTCTCTGTTTATGTAATCTGTATGAAAAGAGAGAGATGTCAGTCGTTCTCATTTCAGCTCATTATCTGCTAATGTGAACACGATTACTGAGAGCGCGCGCTATTTAAACGCAGATGATCTGAGTCAATCCATGCAAACCTGTGAACGCCCACATCAACTCAATAAAACACATCAAGTTTTATTAGATTCATGTACTTTAGTCGTCTTGCGATGCTGTGAGGAATAATACTATCATAATAATAATTTTTAAAATTAAATTTTTTATTTTAAATAATAAAATTTACCTAAGAAGTGCTGGTTTTGTTTCACTTTGAGGAGCAACGGATCCAGATGAGGATTGTGAATAGTAAGTTCTTTATTCTTAAGTGCTTTGTTCTAATCGATTGAACGGCACACGCTGTTGTTTACAGGCACTTACATTAGTAAACATGTTATTTTTACATGAGCACATCTACTACTTTAGCTTTTACCAAACTATATTGCTATACTGAGATGAGTAAAAATCGACTGAAATATATTGAAATAAAATTTCTTTGTATAAGCAACATATTAAACTGCAAATTAACATTTATATGCCCTAATATATCATAAAAATGATATGTTACAGACGAAATATGAAAGACAACATTTCGTTGACTAGTTTTGGATAGATTATAAAGTTTTTACTGTAAAATAGACTACTGCCACATCAAATAAGCTTTTGTTCGCCAATTTTTGCTCATGTGTTAAATATATAGTATGTTTTGTCAAAAATAAAGTCATCAACTAAGATATGTTATTATAGTGTTTGTTCCAATATTCAAACTAATGAATCCTTAACTTTTAAATATGTATGATAAAATGTATACTTTTTTAAAAAGAAAGATTACACTTGAAATATTGTTAAAATTGTAATTGTTGTTGATTTACATGTGAAAACTTAATAGCAAAAATATATTTACAAGGTAGATGTAAACAAAATCTTAATAGGTCAATATAAGCCTTCTCATTCAATTATTTATTAATGTTTTTTATTAGTGACACATTTGGGGAGAGGATATATTCCAAAACTTTCTGAAAATACAGTATGATAATTAACTGCACAATTACTAGAAATGTTTACCTTAGATATTATACAATTTGCATGCATACAAAATTTGTGAAAAAAGACAAATTTCTTTCTAGATGTTTCCAAATCTAACTTTGAACCAATTCTGTAGAATGGCCCATATAGCCTATTTGAACAGGATTTGTTTCCAGGTATGACTATGTACTAAAAATGTGCTTTTGACTTGTATTTATATTATATTTGGATTATATATATATGTATATATATGTATTATGCGGGTCATTGTCTTCTCAAGTGTGAATCACAGCATTATTCATGATCATTCACGCCCCCACGCATATTGCCTTTCCAAACAAAAAGTGTCTTACAAAATTTAAATCAATGTATGTGAATGATTAGGCAGGATGATTTTCAGATCATTTTGAAGCAAAAACTCTAAGCGACAACATCCATTAGTCAAAAGTCTTGTGGAAACATATTTAGTATGTGTTTTGTGGCCTTATTTCAGACAATTTAATTAGATTTTTTTTCAATAACCATACATAAACATTATTCTCTCAAAAATACAAACATGTACATACATGTTGCTCACATATTATGGTAGCCCTGTTTGTGCTAAATAGAGTGTAATTACACCTTTGACATTAATATGTTTATAAGCAACTGAAAAAAGCACAAATGTCAGGGCATGTCAAAACATCTCAAGGACCCCAAAAACACATTAGACCCCAGAGGGTTAATGACAGAAATTTCATTTTTGGGTGAACTAACCCTTTAAAGTATATCTACTAAAGATACAATCAAAGGTGTACTCAGAGAATGTAATCAGTATTGTTACATCCACCTGATTTGTGTTCCGCCTCGTTAAGGTGTGAGTGGATCAGTATATAAGAACCCAGAGAGTTTTAAACAAGGAGAGAGACTGTCATCTTCCAGTCCCAGCAGGCCAGCACTTATCTTGTTACTTTCATTGTGTTTGTGGTGTATGTTGTAGTGATTAAGTGAACACTAAAGGAGGTGTGTTGTGTGCTAACTTCTATGTGAGTTTATGGTAACCTTGTGTTTATAGTTACCATTGTCTAGTTGGAGTGTGTTAAAGTAATCCTTTTTTTGCATGTATCTGTGTAGAGCTGGCCTGTATAAAGCTGCCCTGGCCTTAAATGGTACCATTTTTCCTTTAAGTTAACCCTCTGGGGTCTGAGGTGTTTTTGGGGTCCTTGAGATGTTCTGACATGCCCTGACATTTGTGCTTTTTTCAGTTGCTTATAAACATAGTAATGGCAAAACAAAAATTACACACTATTTAGCACAAACAGGGCTACCATAATATGTGAGCAACAAGAATGTACATGTCTGCATTTTTGAGAGAATAATGTTTATGCGTGGTTATTTAAAAAACTAAAAACTAAAGTTTCTGAAATAAGACCACAAAACACACACTAAATATGTGCCAATAAGACTTTTGTCTAATGGATGTCATCGCCTAGTGTTTTTTCTTCAAAATTATATGAAAATCACCCTGCCTAATCCTTCACATAACACAATACATTGATTTGAATTTTGCAAAGCACTTTCTGTTTGGAAAGGCAATATTCGAGTGGGCGTCGACGATCATGCATATGTAGTGGTTCACACCTGAGGACCGCATACTTAATGAGCCATTCATTCAGGTGAGTCACTGAGCCACAAGAATGCAAGAGCAACAGTTGGAAGCATCTCAATTCTTTTTTATTTTTCCACATATTGTGCTTGCAATTTGGCCTATAATAGCCAAGGAAAACACGTAATTGTGCAGTTAATTCTCATACTGTATTTTCAGTTTTGGAATATTTATCCTCTCCCCAAATTTGTCACTAATAAAACACAATAAAAATTATTTAAAGAAAAGGCTTATATTTACCTTTTAATAGTTTGTTTACATCTACCTTGTAAATATTTAAATAAACAACAATTCAAGTGTAATCTTTCTTTGTACAAACTAAAGTATACATTTTATCATACATATTTCAAAGTTAAGGATTTGATTGATTATTTGATTATTTTTGACAAAAAAATTGGCAAATAAAAGCTTATTTGAGGTGGCAGATATTTTACAGTAAAAATGTATAATCTATCCAAAACTAATCAACGAAATGTTGTCTTTCATATGTCTGTAACATAGGTCTTTCATTTTTATTATAAGGAATATAAATGCTAATTTGCAGTTTAATACGTTGCTTATACAAATATATATATGTGCATACACACACACACATATATATGTGTATATATTTATACACAAAAATAAATTTTATTTATATTTTTTATATACATTTTTTTTCCACAAATTGTGCTTGTAAATTGTATAATATCCAAGGTAAACATGTCTAGTAATTGTGCAGTTAATTCTCATACTGTATTTTCAGTTTTGGAATATTTATCCTCTCCCCAAATTTGTTACTAATAAAACACAATAAAAATTATTTAAAGAAAAAAAAAATTATATTTACCTTTTAATAGTTTGTTTACATCTACCTTTTGAGGGACATTTTCCATTATTATTATTATTCCTCACAGCGCTGCGAGACGGTGTAAACAAGTAATGATCTGAATAAACTTGTGTTTTCTCGAGCTGATATGGGGCTCGAGAAAACACAGCCCCTCACAGGTTTGCGCCGTGGATTCCCGCGAGTCAGACGCGGATACTGTGTTTGTTTTAGGCTCGCGCAGTCTTCACTCGGACGCGCGCTTCAATCCGTTGTGGAGACTCTCTTTTCGTTCCAGTGAAATTACAAAATAAAATACACACAAGCATGTCTCTGTCTGATATACAACCACTGATAAACATAATCTGATTTGACAAAAAAAAAAAAACTATATGAGTGCGGATTCGAACTCAGAACCTCTGACACGCTAGGCAAATGTTCTACCACTAGCCCACTTGAGTTCACGTATTTACTCACGTGAAAACTCGGTGTTTACTCGGCGTGATCAATTCGCTCTTGAACATGCTGCCGTTCATCTGAGTTACAATCTTCCTCTGAGGAAAAGCCAAGGTGAGTTATTCCTCGCTGTCCAGAATCATCTGAAGAGCGTCTTTACCGGAGAAACGCGCCATCCTCTCTAAACGCGATGAACTATCAGTGAATCTGATCTGATGAAACTTCGTGTTTTCAAGGCATTGATCGGGGGGGCGGGTGCGAAGCATAGATCACCTAAACTATTTACCATGTCAATAGCGCCGGGGGCGGGGCGGCCTCAGTTCATTATAGAGATAATTAGGCAGAAGGAAAAAACGGTACCTCTCCTTGCTTTCAAACGGATTACATGAGTTGAAAACATTTGTTTTTTTTATTAATTACTTCATTTAAAAGAAGAGATTTCAAGCTTCATAAAGACATATATCACGTGCCTGTGTGAGAAGTATTCGCTGAGTTATGATTCATTTTCGGACGCGTTTCAGAATGGACTACACGGACAGAGAGAAGGCAGAACTCGCTCCGTGATTATTTTTCTTAATTTGGCGAAAAGCACAACACTTTGTTTTTATTGTGAGTATACAGAAAAATAATACACATTTAACAGAATCGATTGATGTATGAAACTCCTATGGAAAATCAAAGTCAATAGAGTATTTATGAGTTTCTTTTACACTGATAAAAAAAAAGCGAGCTGGTATCGCCGGCGATACCGCCGACCTCAGGGGGTTAATACACTGTTTGGTGGTTTATCTTTATTGGGATCATTTTGTTTACTTTTGAAGCTAGGTAAGTTATTTCTAAAAACCTTTAGTAAGAATTTATTTTCTTTGCCTTTCCCCTCCTGTCCATTCTCAGTCTTGTGTTTATATCCCACTGATTATTAAAACTTGTTCTATCTTTTTATTTTACAAACTGGTGTTGTAATTTGTGCTTGTCCTGGGACCTGGAGACGGGAATTCTCTCACTCTCTCCCTGCAACTTTTTGTTACCTTCCTTTCCTGCTCCTAGACCAGAAAGCAGTCTCTGAAGCAACAGTCAATCAACTCAAATCAGTGTTTTATGCTCAGGATGTTAGGTTATCTCTTTAATGACATACATTTTAACTTGTAAAGTGTCCAAAGTCCTTTCAGCATAACCTTTGTTGCCCATATAGGTACACACACGCACACTTGTTTGGCATTTTTTTGCATTCTCAGATAAATATGAGTAAATACACAGGTTAAATAAGTCACGTGAAATGCAAAAAATAAAACAAGTGAGAAAAACAACCATCACACCTCAGAAACACATGCCTATGATCACGAGACTGAAGTGTCTTTCAGTCAGTGTTTGTTTGTTATTTAACAAAGATACTGAAAAACCAAAAACCAAAATCCAGCAAAGAGGGGTTCAGTGAGTGTGGTGTTGAATGTGTGCAAGTGTATGTGTGTGTCTGAGACGATGTATAAGGGCAGAGTGCAGGACTCATTAAACTTATTCCTTACCTGATGATTCCTCTGATATATCAGCCCGTCCCGCTCCATTCAGCCTAACTGTGAGCAGTCAGGTCATTGTTACTCAAGCCCAGCTCTCTCAGGAGAGTTTGAAGCAACGTACAGATTCAACAATTTCACAGGACTGATAAGTGTGTTTGTTGATGGGCACTCTAAATGCAGGAATAAAAACAAATATTACAAATCTAAAAACAAATATTATAAATCAACTCAATGTATACAGACAATTGTAATATATTATGTACATTTTTCATTATAGTTCAATTGAGAAACACATTGATAATTAGATCAAACAACTGTTACTAGTAGAGAATGTCAAACGAAATCTGCAGATTCTTGGTTCTTACTAAGAAAACTTGAAGAAATTGAATGTTTGTTTATTTTATTTGTTTATACTCACCTTGAATAATGACGATATTTGTCGATGTTTCTTGCACCTCCTCTGAACTTTCATCTTGACCAGAAGCTCCTTCCACTTCTGAATTTTCATAAAGGACTTTGGGCACAGAGTGATTTTATCTGAATTTCAGTTAAACCACACCCACTTTTGGAAAATGCCGCCATTACATCACATGATCCAGTTAATTTACACACAGATGAGCAAATGTCTTAGGGATTTATGAACAGATTGTGTCCCAGTAATCCAGGGGTTTCAAACTGTTTCTAGATCCTCACCAGCACATTTTACATGTTTTCCTTATTCAACACACTGAGCTCAGGTCACGTCTACGAATAATGAGGAGTTCATTCAGCCAGGTACAATAAGAGAAACATCTGCAATGTTCAGTGCTGAGGACGATCCAGTATCAGCATGGAAACACATGCAGAAGTCAAAGTGTGACGTTAACTTCTTCTCCATAGAAACGACACGCCCACATCGCCGACCTGTTTAGTGTTTCTCAGATAGTGAGCGAGTCTTCCAGCTTATCTGTTCTTCTACAGCAAGAAACAAACTGAAGGTTTAATATATGACGGGCATCAAAGAGGTATGATTTCATTTTCTCTCTATTAAACTTGAGGAAGAAAAAAATACCTTTTAAACAAAAAAGATTGGGTTTTTTGCTTGAATTTATACATATACAGTCCACACAAAATACTCTGTATAACTGATTCAATCTCCATTTCTGCTGTATGCTCACAGTATTTAAGTCAATGTGTTGCTTGTGGAATGTTAGAGCGACAACCAGAGAATCTAAAATTATGACACAAAAACCAGGGGATCATATTACAGAAAGACCTTAAATTTGTAATCCTATCTTATCTGTTTGGTAACCATTGCAATTTCGGTTAGGACATTTCTTAAGTGCATTATCTTATCTAAAATATGGATAGGAACAGACTATTGCAGAAGCATCCTAACTTGACAAAAAAAAAACTAAAAACCCAATGGTGTCCTAACTTGAAAGCCAAATGTAAAAATGACATAAAAATAGTCCTGTCTGAGAATGGCATCACATGTATTGATGATACAAGGTGAAGAACAGAGACTTTTGATGGTGGAAAGACTTGATGGTGGTGCACTTTGATGACAAAACACTAATAAATAATTACAGACTCCCATGAAATATAATGATAGGCTTTGCCTTTTCTACCAAGCTTATCAAAACTTCTCTTTCTGCAGCACTTAATTAAAAGCACACCTATTTGGTTTCTCCATTTTAATCTCTAGCGTTTACTTCACAGCTGATTAACTGCTTGGTAACAGAGCTGAGAGTTGATTACCGAACTCGATGGAGCGGCTTAAGATTTCCAAACAATATGCTGACGTAGTAAATTTGCTATACCTCTTCTCTTTCCAATTGGTGATATTTTAAACAAGATTATGGAACAAAAAGAGCAGCTAGTAAGAGACAAAGGGCTAAATGAGGCAGACAAACAGATTAATGACCATAATAATAATAATAATATATGAATGATCTCTGCCTGTCTTGTTAGACTGATTGTTTTCTACATCATAATGGAATTTTTCTTAGAAGCTTAAGGAATGTACATAGGCTAAAATTATTTTAACTCAATATTTCAGTATTATTTGGCAAGTCTGTGTGTAATAAGCAGGATAAAGTCACTCACTGACTCATTATGTAGACTTAAATGTAAAGTCAACAGCCTGACATGAGGCAGAATCTCCGTCAGGATTTATTTTGCAATAGCAACCATACATCTGTTGTGTTTTCTTTAATATATGATTTAATTTTATAATCATTATCATTTATGTAGTTGTAATTTGATTTATACCATACATATTATTCGTTTGTCATTTTTTATACTTTAGATAACTTATTTCCTTTCAATTGTTGTTAAATCTTATGATTGTGTGCTTTCATGGGATGTTTGTCTTCAAGAGTAAGAGATAAACTGTCTCCATTTCAAGGTTTTTAATGTCACAGGATGATATTGAAGTCTTAGGCAGCTGCTAAAAAATTGTGAAAATTGGCACACAGATAGAGGATAGTCTAAACATTAACCACAGCAGTTTTGGAGTCTCTAACTCAATCTGTCTAGCGTCACCAAAGTTTAACTCATGTTTCTGAAAATAATTTTAGAACATAAGGGCTAAAAAAAAAAAAATATGTCCCTCTGCTTCCTTGGCTCAAGTGGATCCAATTTCACCCTATGATGTAATTTTCTTTTTTTTTTAAAAAAAAAAACATTTTTTAACTCCTTCTAGACTGTTCACAAATATCAAACCAGATCATCTTCAGACCATGCCGACAAAAAAAAAAAATATATATATATATATATTTTTACTAAAAAGTAAAGGTTTTGCTGGTTTCAGACACCAGATGAAACAGATCTTTTTTTGACAGGATTCAGATCTAATGTTTCTGACATGGAAATTCATCCGATCTAACAAAATGCTTAGCAATGCAGTGAAATATAAATAAGCTGTAAATGGAGACTAAAGGCAAATTATTTTTTATCTGTATTCAAATGAAATATAGTTAAATTGCTGTCCTTAATTCACTGTTTAAATACTGGTCAAAAAGTTTGCAATTCAAGTATAGCTTTATAGCATATACACAGCATATACACCACACACACACACACACACATTTAAAGAAAATGTTTCTATGAAACTCTTATCTTGTATTTTAATAGATGCTTATATATTCCTCTTACCTCCTAAGGTACAGGACCATGATGGAAACATTAAATGAATTAGCCCACCTGAGAGACTCTGGGTTCGGCCAACCCTGGCCCAGACACGGACTCAAACTCCTCTACTGGTTTGCCAATGACTGTTTTTCTTTTGGCAATGACAACGTCATGCTCTCTGAATGTGACCCAGCCGATGGTGATTTCGGTTTTCACTATTTTGAGAACAGATATGACGAATATGGGGATAAACTTCTTCCAGAGATAGATTTCCCTTACTATGTGGTTGGAAATCTAAATTCAGAAGGAGCTGAAGAACTTCCTGAATACGTCTCAGAAGACAACTCTACTGACCAGCACAACAGCAACACAGACCGCATCATTGTCAGTCTCTACGATGAGGAGTGGTTTCATAGAGTTTATGTGACTCAACACCACGACCGCTCAAACTACGATCCAAACGCCACTTACCGGATCTCCAGAGGCCTTCTCATGATCATCAGGAGGATGCGTTTAAAGGAATTACTGGAGAAGATGGGTTATTACACATATATACAGCCTGTCTTACCAACACCTGTCTTCAATTACAGGCCTCAAACTACAAACACAGTCAGACCAAATTTCACCGCAATCACTCCATCATCCAGTGATTCAGATGACAGTGAGCCTCCTGAAACACAGAGAAATTACACCAAAACACAGATAGATGAGGACAAGAAAACAGGTTATTACACATACATACAGCCTGTCTTACCAACACCTGGTGTCGATTACAGGCCTCAAACTACAAGTACAGTTAGTCCAGATTTCACTGCGGTAACTCCATTATCCAGTGATCCAGCACACATTAAAGCTTGCACAGCACAGATAAATTACACCAAAACCCAGTTAAATAACGACGAGAAAACAGGTTATTACACATACAAACAGCCTTTCTTACCAACACCTGGTGTCGATTACAGGCCTCAAACTACAAGTACAGTTAGTCCAGAATTCATTGCAATTCCTCCATCATCCAGTGATCCAGCACACAAACAGCCTCCTTCAGCACAGAACAATGACATCAAAATCCAGTTAAATGACAACAAGAAGGCAGTTTCTTTACCAACACCTGTCGTCAATTACAGACCTCAAACTACAAACAAAGTCAGTCCAGAATTCAATGCGGTCACTCCAACATCCAGTGATCCAGCACACAATGAGCCTCCTGCAACACAGAACATCGACACCATAATCCAAATAGATGATGACATGTCTTCACAACACCACTCAGACAATTTACCCAAGAAGAAGGGATTATGCAAAAGATTCTGCACCATACTTTAAAACAGACTATCATCTGCTGCTGCTGCACTCAAACACTCCTGGGAAATTCATACGATTCTTTACCACAGAATGTGCATTTTGGTTGGACTCACTGGACAATTTCATATTTCCCTTGCCTACAAAGACAGAAACAAAAAAATAATTAACATTTATCGTAGATTTTTATCAAGACTAATGGGAAATTTGAATATTATCTCCTCAGAACAGCTGAATTTTTTTCGTGAGTCACCATTGCAATCACCGTTCTTTTTTACCATATAAAAAATTGTGAAAACTCAACATTCACAAACTGATGGTTAATGATTTTCTTCCTGGTTTTGGAGGCTCTGTGTGATCACTGGTACTTCTTGCATTCAAAAGCAGCTGGATGAAGCACAGCAGAAAAGCACAGAACTGAACTGCTGTTAATGTGACATGACAACATACAAATGTAACTGGCATTGTATTTGGCCTGGTGTTACAGTGGTGCATGTCACAAGAACAGACTGGAGAAAGTTGGTATATTATACAATTTTAAATACTGTATTGCTTTATGTTATTTTTAAATAATTGACAACAGGAACTACTGTATAAAGCATCATCAATGTAGCGACCGAAGTATAAATCCTGATCATTACAGTACCAGTGGACTCCTTTGTTAGATAAATATTATTAGGTTTCATGATACACATTTTTACAATAAAATTACATGCCTTTTCCATGACTTTTTATGCATATATTCATGACCTAATGCTCCTTGAAAGTCTATGTATGCATTGTAAAATAATAAAAACCCATGTTAAAAATGTATAGCATCTCTTAACTAAAATTAATGACTATTAATGCTCTTTGTTTGCTTGCTATTTGTTCTGATAAGTGCAAGCTGTGACGGTGCCAGACGTTTAAACCACGCAGAGAACAATACGTCATGTGACTGAAATCTAAGTATTGTAATTAGTTTAACCAATATTATCTATTAAACCAGGGCCTGAATTTCATTTAGGAACATTTTATTTTATTTAGTAATCAAAATGTAAAATAACATAAATTATTCAGTCAAGAGCAGTGAGTGATTTTCTCTTTGTCTTCTGTTGTTTGATTAACATTAATGACAGACAAAAGCAGGAATATTAGGCTGCTGTCACTTTAAGACCTAATGCACAGATCCAGTATATTGATACATGTGTTTTCTTTCTCAACTGTTTATGTCCACTTAAGACATAACCAACATTGTTTATAAGGATCCTCACCAAGACAGGCATTTTGACAACATTTGTGTGTATTTGGCGTTTAAGTGCAATACGCTGTAAAAAAGAACTCAATGTTGTACTGGGCAGCTTTTTGCGAGGCGACTTTACGTGTGTGCGCTTTGAATGTGAAGAGTGCACAGAGCATGCGAGTACCGAATGGTTTAAAATCTGATTGGTACAAATAACTAATTTGATCTGATATTCTGACTATGTGGATTAATTTACTCATCTAACCTACATGCTACAGTGAATAAACGTTTGTGGGAATTTCCAGCATTTTAAGTGCAAAACCTGCATAAAACTATGTGCAATAGATGCAATTCCAGGGTGAAATTAAGGCCCTGATTAAACTTCTATTATACAGACTTTATACAGGATACGTGACTTTTTCAAAACTTTTTCAGGCCCAGAAATTGCAATCAAATGACTTTTCCAGCTTTTTCATGACCATACGAACCCTGGTATTCGATCGAGGCCACTGCTTATATATTAATTTCGTTAATCTTACACGAGGTAAAGAGATTTCCTTACATAACTTTTAATCATGAAAGATATATGTGTGTAAACCAACATTTTTAATGTATGTATTAAAACAGACTCTTTATCTTTATTGCTACTTAATATATGATGTGATGCTTTTGACAGAGGGATTAGGGGAGGAGGAGAAAGTGATTGAATGTTAACATCACATCATGTAAACATAACACTCTTGGTAGAAGTCTCAGACTCAGATATATTGTCCTTTTTATCCTTTTATTTTTCTAGTTTAATCCGCAAATGCTGTGTAAAAACAACTTGAATAAAGCCTTTCTGTAGTCAAGGTCAGTAGGCCTGCAAGAGTCTAGGGAGTCAGATAAAATGTTCCCAGTTAAAAAATATTTACATACGTAAGAGAAGCATATAATGGGATGTTGAGAAAGACCAATGTGAATGAATATGAATATGATACGTGATAAAAGGAAGTAGGAGGGCTTATAATAATGTTTTAATCCAATCAACTTTGAAAGACTTTATTCAAGCATAAATGAATATGTATGCTTTTACAGAATAAATACTGTATTTTAGAGCTCATGTTTCGTGGCTCTCTGATGTATGTTTCGGTGTAAAAGAGACTTCAGATTTTTCTTTTTTGATAATTTTACCATTAAAGGCAGGGTCGGCAGTTTTTTTCTAAAAAATTTTTTTCCAAATTTGTTTTAACTTTCTTTATATACCAATACATAATTAAAATGTAAGTACTCTGAAAAAGAGAGTATACAAATCAAGTGTCTGTAGTCCTCTCAGGGCTGCAATAAACACAGCTACTTATTTCCATTCGGAACGAATGAAATGATTGGCTGGGCGACTGTCACTCTCCCTCGCTACCATGGCTACCACCCCTGCCGCTACAGGAGCTGCCCACATGCGCGCACCCGTTTGACTAGAGGCACGGAGAGAGGCACGGAGAGAGGCACAGAATCACAATTATGGCAGAGAAAGAGCAGTCAAAATTCCCAGTACCTGCATATACAGTCAGCGAAGGCAAACAAGGCAAGAAAAGGAACTAGTAAGGTAGAAAGGTAAGCTACTTGTCACCGGAGTGTAACGTTAGTCCTCATCAGAGACAACAGTGCTTTCATCGTGGAAGCTCTTGCATGCAAAACACCGTATATGTTATGAATCTTACACGAAATTCACCGTCATCACAGTGTAACTGATGGTAATGGGAAAACGTGTATCAATGCAACCTGTTTTTAGCTCGTTAGCAAATTAAACTCAATATTTTAAACTTTACCAGTATCGATATTCTAGCTTGATAGTGAGTACTAACAGCCATGTTAGTTGTTTATATTCATAATGATAAAGTTAGGTATTTTATTACATCTGATTCTGACATGATGTCACTACATGCACTGCGCTCCTCTCCGCTCGTTCATGTGTTTTGGGGGCGTGGCTTTGGAAGGAGCCCAGAAGGGAGGGGGTGGGAGTGAATGGAATAAGTAGCTGTGTTTATTGCAGTCCTGAGAGGACTACAGACACTCGATTTTTATACTCTCTTTTTTAGAGTACTTACATTTTAATTATGTATTGGTATTAGGGCTGTCAATCGATTAAATTTTTTAATCGCAATTAATCGCATGATTGGCATGAGTTAACTCGTTATTAATTGCACATTTTTTATTTGTTCTAAATGTACCTTAAATTAATACTTTTCAAGTTTGTAATACTCTAATCAACATGGGCATGGATAAATATGGATGCTTTATGCAAATGTATGCTTATTATTGAAACCATAATCAACATAGAGCATGAAGACGAGACATGTTTCAAAGGTCATAGATGTTTTTCAAAGAACTTGTTCATGTCTATTAGACACATGTAGAAAGAACAAAGAAATACCAGTGATTACGTTAATATGATTTTGCGTTAACGCGTTATTAACGCGCTAACTTTGACAGCACTAATTGGTATATAAATAAAGTTTAAAAAATATACTTTTTTTTTTTTTTTTTTTTACTGCCGACCCTGCCTTTAAGTGGCCAGACTTTAATTTTACTGGTGAATTTTGCCACTTGTTTACCCAAAAAAGGACTTAAAAGAGAATAATGCGAACAGAAGAGATTCATCCAAGGGAGAAAACACTAGTAGTGAACCCAGGAAACTCAAAGAAAAACACCCAATTATTTCAGTGGGACATACAGGTACATCAATACCTGCAAAGCCTGCACTTGTCAAATGATTTCATGCACTCCTAGTTTTCTACTGTAAATGAACTTAAAATGCAGCTTGCATTAGCTTAAATTGACTTTGATTTCCTCATTGTTCCCTTCCTCACTGACCTTCTGTTTTGATGTAGAGTGTTAGTGCACTTTTTAGGGTGTGTGGGACATCCGATCTGACGTCTTCTGCTCAATAAACACTTGAAGCACCATCTGGAAATATGTGAAAATTAACTGATTAATTGATTGATACAACCAACACCACCAATGCTTTGTGGTGTCGGTTGTATCAATCAATGCAAGGTCCATAAAGACCTGCATTGATTGAAGTCCTGACCTCAACCCAGTAACACCTTTGGGATGAACTTCAAATGGTAGCTCTACTTCAAATCTGTTTCTAATCATAAGTAACATCAGACTTTAAGCCAGTTAGTTCATACACTTTTACTCCAAAAATTAAAACATTTCCAAAGCATATGAGAAAAATGACAGGCACAAATAACACAACTTATACTCTGGTCTGTAATACTGTACAAACAGTGAAATGACCCAGTGATGCTAGACTTAATATCTAGACTATAGGAACGCTGCTCAGAAATCAAATTCAATTGTTGTATGATATATGGTTCATGTCAGATTATGTCTTTAAATCATAATTTTTATAATGATACTGTCATATACCACATGGCATGAATGATGAAAGCAACTGAAGAAATAAAGCCTTTTTGACAGACCAAGACACTATGATGATTCAGGAGCAGTTTGTTCTTTAGCATGTTTCTTCTGGTTTGTCTGAAAACTACATACCCAAGAACTACAACTGACTTCAGCCTCAGCCTCGAAATCAACTGCAAATAAAAATACATTAAATCTGTGAAGATCTCAGCAGAGGAGGATTAAACAACTCCACAAACAGCATTACCAGCTTCACTTATTACTAACCAGACTGACTTTATTTCTGTCAGACGTCTACAATAGCAGAATTATACAAATACAAAATATTATTGAGAATTAACAGAGGTTTAGAAGTAAATGATTATTGAGTTTAGTTTAAAGTCATCATGATTGACATCAGTGTTCGCTTTAGTTCCTGCGGTGCGAACATGCCAAAAAGTGAATACTTCCACCAACTTAAAGTAACTACGAAAACCTTAATTCGGTGGGAAAGCTCCTTACAATGATTCAGGAGCAGTTTGTTCTTTAGCGTGTTTCTTCTGGTGGGTCTGAAAACTACCTAAATAAGCGAATCTCTCGTCGCAGATGGAGCAGCGGTAAGGCTTCTCTCCTGTATGAACTCGCTCATGAGTCTTCAGGACGTCTAACCGAGCAAACGTCTTGTCACACTGAGAACACTTGAACGATCTTTCTCCCGTATGAATCCGCTGGTGATTTATTAAGGTATCACACCTACTAAAACTCTTCCCACAAACGCCACAGGGATACGGTCTTTCTCCAGTGTGAACTCTCTGATGAGTTCTAAAATGAGTCGGAGTTATGAAGCTCTTCCCGCAGTAGGAGCACAGGTACGGTTTCTCTCCGGTGTGAGTCCTCTCATGGCAAGTCAATTGAGATTTTTGACGGAAACTTTTATCGCAGTGTGAACACTGATACGGTTTCTCCTGAGAGTGTATTTTCTGGTGTGTATGCAGATAACTTGAGTTTGTGAAGGTTTTCCCACATTCGCTGCACTGGTAAGGCCTCTCGTTGGTGTGAATGCGCACATGCTTCTTCAGATGGGATCCATGGTTGTAACTCTTCTCGCAGTGAGGGCACTTGTAAGGCCTTTCACCTGTGTGGATTCGCTTATGAGCATCAAGATTCGCTCTGGTGCTGAAATACTTGTTGCACTCGCTGCATTGGAAAGTCTTTTCACCAGTGTGGATTCGCTTATGAGCATCAAGACGTTCTTTGGTGCTGAAATACTTGTTGCACTCACTGCAGTGGAAAAGCTTTTTGCTGTGTGTCTTTACATGATTTGTTAGACCTGAAGAATTTAAAAAATCCTTCCCGCACTGTTCACAGTGAAACTCTTTCATCACGTGCTGTTTTGAATGAAGTCTTTTCTCTTTTGAGGTAGGAAAGCTGATGTTGCATCTCCTGCAGGTGAAGTCTTTCTGTGCTGTGTGTGTTCTCTCATGTCTCGCTAAATTTCCCTGTGAGCTCAATGTTTTCCCACAGGTTACGCAGGAGAAACTCTTGACCTTCAGCTGCTCTTTTGATGTTGAGACTGTTTCTCCATCAGAAGATGAACCAGTGTCCTCACCTGAAAGGAACAATACGGTATATGTAAGTGAAATTTATCAGTGGATCTGAGAGTCCAAGAAGATGTTGCTAGCTAAGAAGTTAAGACAGATGGTAGACCACTTAATTTAAAGTTTAAAGTTCACATATTTAAATACACATAAGCACGAGTAAAACAATACATTTGGAGTTTGTAAAATACACACTGATGTCTGTGGAAGCAGCAATAACAATCTATTCAAATATAATTTGCCGACGTGTGTTATTCATATCAAACAAACATAGTGGAAGTAACTATAAAGTTTACTCTATTCTTCTCACAGTTCACCGGCCACTTTCTTGCATTTATTTCGGGAGAAACTGATGAATTCATGTGCTGTAAATCCGACTGACAGGACAACATTGCGGCGCCCATCTCATGTTATAGATCAAGATTATTTATAAAGGTTTTTAAACGACCAAACACACTCACTTACACGTATTTGAGAATCGGAATATCAGACAGGCTAGTTGATGACATGGTAAGCAAGTTTGTGAATATTTTGAATAAAAAAGGAAAAGCGAAATAAAAGCGACACGTCTGTCATACAGAATTACTGTGGCTGCTTGACGCGTCGCCATGGAAACATTAAAGGGAACGTTCGCCTTGAAAAGACTCACTGTGGGGGTGTCAGTTAGAATATTTTAAACTTACGTGTGAAAGGGTTAAAGAAAAGATAGAAAATAAATATTTGTGTGCTGTATAGTGGTAAGAAAAAAATTAAATCGGAATCCGCTAAAATCAGTATCGGCAGGTCAAACTCAATGAAAAATCGGAAATCGGAATCGGCCTAGAAAATTGTAATCAGTGCATCTCTAATTTTGGTCAGTATTGAAATCACGATTATGCAACACGATTATTTCACATGACTTTGGGAACGTGTTGCATTTATTAAAAAGACACCTTTCAACAATTCTTAAAAAAAATCTAAATTTGAACATTTATTGTACTTTTTGAACTACTAAAATTAATAATATAACAGATAATACTTCAATAAGTATTTAAATTTTTCCTGCAGGTCTACCACTTATAATGCGAGAAATTCCCCCACAAACATTGATTCACTTTAGCAAGTAGATTGAATGAGTTGGGAGCCAAAATCGAAATCGAAATCGAAATTCAATTAATTGTACAGCCCTACTACCAACCCAAAAAACGTGAAAAGTGACAACCCAGTAACTTTGTTTTGGTAAGCCTCTCTCTGCAATCATGTTAAAAAATACGTAGGAAGAGGATCTTATTATAATATTTGTAATAATAATATCGAATCCGCACGTTTCCACCCACGGTGCCGCCATTTCGGAAGCGACAACAGTGTAACCAGTTCTAACGCAATGGCAAAAGTTCAAGCAAAGCATGTAAACTGTTCTGTCGTTGCTGCAAAGACGAGTCCCATGTTCAAGGGCTTCTGGAGAAAAAAAAAAGCTTCCTGCGCAAGGGAGGGACAGCCCGTTAAACATATGGGGGATTTATTTTTTGTGTGTGTCTGATTATTATTAATTAATTGCTAGGTTTCAGTACTTGTGATGTTTACAGATTATGTTCAATTAAATACAAACAAACACAAGCATAAAAGACAAGCATAACGTAAACAGTTGGAGTTAGATTTTAATTGCAAGTAGCGATCTCTCTTATGTGTGATCTCTCTAAAGTATCCTTCTCGCGAGGAAATACCACTAACTTAAGACCACATCTTAGAAAAATTAACCATCCTGTGGCGTTTGCTGGACTTAAGTGCAGCACACCTACCTTAGGTCAGCGACACTCTGGCTGCGTGGCGTGTCCGTTTTTATTTCTGCTCCCATGTTAACAGGTTAGTGTTTGCACACTGCCTGCGTGACACGCGCGTCTCAGTTGCAGCACGAGCCGCGCGGAAAACGCGTGCATGCTAGAAATAGAACCGATGCCTATTTTTCACGCGACACGCAAGCTGTTGGAAGCGTTTCCTGGCAAAATAGAATAGGAAAAGATGTTTGTATGTCATTTTGACATGAATACATATTAATAAATTACATTTTGATGTTTGAAAGTTTAGGTTTTGACATAAATGCAGATATAAATGTAATTAAAAAAAATATTATCGATTTTCAAATATTGCACCTGTCAATACAGAACGAATTATTCTGTAGCCTATTTTGCCGTCAACACTGCCGACGCTGTCTTTGCTGCTATATATTTATGTTTAACATGAAGTATAGGCCTTCCACAACTCTCTCCCCATATGTCGAATATACCACCAATGAGGCTTATATGTCACCTAGCAGCAGCAGCGCTGTTTCTGGTGTGCAAAGACAGAAAAAGCCACGCAGCTGACACGCAACAGAAATGCCACACTCACACCACGCAGCCAGTGTGTCGCCGGCCTTAAGCCTACCTAATTAATAGTTAATTATTAATATTTACAATTTAATATAAATGTTAATTTGTTTATTTGTTAATAAAGAATACTGCTTTATGATTATTCATTTCCATTGTCATTTAGAAGCTACATGCGTTCTTGATCGCGTCTGCAGTGTGTGACGCGGCCGCGGGTGATTTTTTTTGTGTGTATGTGTGTGGGGTGTGTGTGGGGGGGGGTTGTCGGTTAACCGCCAAACCGCGAAATTTGTTGTTTCTTCAACACGGTAAGAAAAAATCCCATACCGTCACATCCAATCATCACCTTTACAGTCCTATCTGAGAGGGATGATGTGTGCCAATCTAAGGCAGTGGCCTTAAGGCCGACTTCATCCCTCAGACATTTAAAAAGGATAGTGTGATCAACTGAAACTGCAGCGCGAGCTTAGAATAAACAGACCGCTATCGCTCGTTGGTGTGGACGCAAATATAGTTATAGTTATCGTGCTTGGTGTGAACGGTCCTTTAATATTTTGGACAATATCCACAAGCTCAGAGAGGGATATTGGTTCAAACTGATCAATCAGAGCAGAGCAAGCAAAATAAATAAATAAATAAATCTAGGAATGCTATGCAGGTCTCCGGTGTACCATCCAGAAGTGGCAAGAGGAGAGAAAACTGTATTTATCATGTTAAACAGAACATTGGGATTTTATTATTATCATTGTAATTAGATTTTTTTTCTCTCACTCAAATCGTTCAGTTTTACTATCGTCTGCCATTATGTTCCCTATTATCTGAGAAGATCTGCTGTCAAACCTGATCAGGAGCATCAGAGACCAAAATCCAATATGAACCTGATCATGCAGAGTCTCTGCTTAATGACCAATGAATCACATTCAAGTGTCATGAAAAAGATCATGAAAGAAACACACCTGCAGGTATAAACTCATCATCATCCTCATCATTCTGATCTTCATCCTCCTCCTCCTCCTCCTCATGGCTCTGTTGTTGTTCCTCTGCTGTGGTTTCTTCTCCTCGTCTCTCTATCAGGTTCCTGCAGTCCTCCAGTTTGACGGAGCACATCTTCATCTGCTGTTCTCCAGCGTTACAGTCAGAGGTTTGATCAGCGGATCCATGATCCTGAGCGTCAGTATAACACAGTAAAGTGAGGCTGAGCTCTGAGTCCTGTGTGTCTCTGGATCTCCAGACTGAATCCTGAGCTTCTGTCCCATCACTCACACACACGGAAACCTTCTCCAGATCCTGACAAACACATCATAGATCAACACAAATAAACAACAACCTGTTGATATTAGCCTCATTACTCAGCAGTTATCTCTAGTGGGTATACTGGTGATTTGTTTGCATATTTTGCTGTTAACTTAACTTGAGATGTGCATAAGAAGTGAGAAGCTAACAAAGCTTTGGTTTGATTGAGCTGAAGGATGAAATGATGAGCTGCTCAAACCTCTCTGTTGGGTTTGTCTCCTCGTTCTCTCAGCTTTGCCTCCAGTGACGCCACCTCTTTCTTCAGCTGACAGATTTCAGTGATGAAATCCTCAATATCCAGCATGGACAGATCCGTTCCTACTGATTTACAGCAGATCACATCCATCTGCGCTCTCATGGTCAACATCTGAAGACAAACACAACATCATTACTACAAAACACATTTATAATAAACTCAACACAGTATTTGCATTTGATTAGGTATTTCTTAAACTATTGAAACAATGGTTTTACCATACTTTTACTCTATTTTCTTCAAATATTACATACCTCATTTCATCTCAAAGACAGTTTTTCTTTATCATTTTCACACAATAAATACTTAAAGTGAATGGTCAAACATTTATAATAATGTCAGTATAGCTGTTGTTGACAACAAACTTTCTTTAATTTAGTGTAAACTGGTAAAGTTCATTGCTGTCATATGACCACAATAATGTTGTTTAAAGTGGTCATAAGAGTTTTACCTTCATTTATTGCTTTGTATGGTGTTTGATTGTTCCAGACAACTTTAATGCCACCTTTACAAAACAAAAACGTTTAAATCTAGTTTCAAAAAGGTAAATTTAGAGACGAACAAAAGTGCCCAAGACAGCAAAAATATATATACCGGTATATAAACAAGACTTTTGCTTTCGAACAGGAACACTACAATAAATAATAATATCACCTCCATTTAAGACATACCTTCAGCTGCTGATCTTTCTCAGATTTCTGCTCGTTTCTCCTTGAAGTGTAAATCGTTTAAACTGTCCGGTACTAAACCTCATCAAGCACACAATAATGTAAAATCACATCATTGATGTAAAACACCATAAACACACACGGGCTGAACTACACTCGTTCGTGGTTTCACACAGGACACATGATGACGCATTTCCGCCTCCCGCTGGACTGGAGCGACTGTACAGCTCGATAGTCACTTGTTTTTCAGGACTGAATGATTAATGTAATGTATCTTTATTGTCCCAATAAGGTGGCATTCATTTAATAAATATTAATAAATATAATAATTTACACTCAATATATTATTATTGCATACTGTTTTACAATACTGAGGTGCATCTGCCTCTATTCACATCTAACTACTACTTACTTATTGCAAAGAAAATAGCTACTGCTAATTTTACATAGTTTAGATAGAATCTGTTGCTATTTTCACTTAATGCAAAGTGAGCGCTGTCATTATTTACCCATTTTGTGATCACAAAGGCCTTTTGCTGATAAAAATATGCACATTACAGAAAATTACTTTTTTGTAATTAAGTTTTTTAATTACTTCATTATTTGCCAAAAATCACACTATGCAACAATGTTCTTTTTCCGTGTTAAAAAATGCTGTAAACAATTTAGATTTATCATCAATATGCATGAATTCTGATATTATATTAGGCTTCACTAGCTTATACTCTGTAGTTTATAAACAAAATATTTTAGTTACAACATTTTACAACAAGTTAACATGACAGCGTTCTACATGTTCTTAAACAAAGTCTGTGTTTTTCATCAGCCGGCTTTTGTGTCTTTGGGGAAATTAATCTTAACATACATTAACAAACATGTTGTGCTTTTCTTTCAAAATGCATGACGTGTTCAAAGGAAAATCTACAGGTGAACATCCTCAATGGTTTGATGTACAGTAGATCTGATGTTTGATGTGTACACAGGCTGAAATTTCACAACACTGTATTTGTGTGTGTACAAAACATTCATTTGTTTACATATATGTACTGTTGTAAAAGAAAAATTGTGTTTTTCTCTGAAAATAAAGTGGGTAAATGTGTGCTGTTGCTGAGACCAAAAATAAAAAAAACAAATGAAAGAATAATATCTGTTCTGAAACATTCACACGCAAAGTTGGAGGTCATGTGATCTGTAATCTCTTTAGCTTTTCACTAGAACACATCCAAGTCCAAAACCCATCAAGAGCACAACCACATACAATAAGAAGAAATTCTTATTTCTTCAGAAATGTACTGTGAATGCTTGGATGCCTCTATCTGAAGTCCAGATCTCAACCTGACTGAGCTTGTATATATGTATATATATACATACACACAAACAAGGACTAATGACTAACACCTGTGAATAATCAAACAATGAAAACATAACACATGAAACAAGGAGGCACATGATAGGATCACATAAGGGCAAGGGAATAACATGACAAACGTGATAAATGATAAAATTAAAAAGCAATGGCAGACTGTGGAGCATTGGGGGGCCTGGGCCGTGGAGCAATGGCAGACTGGCGCAGTGTTTACTTATATGTTTACTTATATTTGTGTGTGTGTGTGTGTGTGTGTGTGTGTGTGTGTGTGTGTGTGTGTGTGAACAGGGCTGGAGAACATGTACCAGCTGACACGTAACAGAAAGTACATGCTGAGAGTGGATCTGGAGGACTTTGAAGGAAGGAAGGGTTTTGCTCTGTACTCGTCCTTCTCTGTGGGTCCTGAATCTGACGGGTATAAACTGCAATTTTCAGGGTTCAAGGATGGAGGAGCAGGTAGGACACTTTCATACTTTAACACTCGAGTACACTTGTTCATGTACTTTCAAAAGTTTTGGGAATTTCACTGAAGTATTCTTCACCTAAATATGATGATAATATATTTAATGATGCTCTTCTCTGCAGCCGACTCTTTATCTGGCTATGATGGACAGAAGTTCTCCACCTTTGACAAAGACCAAGACGCTTCAGATACTAACTGTGCCAAACGGTTTCTCGGGGGATTTTGGTACAGAGCCTGTCACAGTACAAACCCCAACGGTGTGTATTTATGGGGAGAAGATCCCACCCATTACGCCATTGGAAATGTTTGGTACACCTGGAAGAGGAATCTCGCTGTCGGTCTGAAAACCATCAGGATGAAGATCAGACCTGTGTCTTAGACATTTGAAGAAACATTACAGGGATTCTCAGAAAGAAAATAAATTAAGGTTGTAAAGACGGAGTCCAACGGCCTGGGCGAAGGGATAATGTGTGTATGTCTTCTCAGCGCTCTAGTGAAGTTTACTTAATTTATTAGAATTTTAGTTTCAATATTACTTTAGCTCTGCGCTTAATCTGACTCCAATTTCAAATGATAATCAAGTTTAGATTGTGTTTCTTATTAGAAAATAATCATAAATATTGATTATGATTTAATTTAGATCTGAGTATCCATTTCAATTATTCTTTCATTAAGGGACCCGATGCCGCACAGAGTCACACGCCCCGGGTTTACGTGGATCTCACGGACACAAACTTGTCAGTTCTGACTTTTGTCAGTGGATGCAGGGTTTGCTAATACCTCGGTAAGTCGGTTGCCTACTGCTCACACATACAAAAAAGTGTAGTTTATTTAACCATTTCCATACAACTTGCTAAATCAGTGATAGACAGAAATTAAAAGATTTTATATGCGCCTTTAGTTTGACCTATCCTGGACACAGAGCTGCGGGAGCACCAGCCTCCTCATAATCTACTAAAATAATGGTTTCAGAAAACTTCAGAATAAATCAAGATGTAACATTTATTTGTCAGGTAAAAAAGTATCCTGCCAATTACAGAAGTAAATGATTAAAGCCAATTCAGAAATAATAAATACATGACATCATTTACTCAAAGATGACTCTAAAAGTAAGCAATGCATTCCTGACAGAGACACACAGTAGTGTGTGAGCGTTTTCCAAATATAATCCTTGGGAAAACACTGACACAGCACTGTGTGGGGTTTTCCCTGGTTACAGATTCCCCCGACTGCTCTGTCACCTACTCTTAAATACCCAGACCAGAACAAAAGGGTTATACCAATATTTTTTAGAGTTGTTTTTGGTCAATTCATGTACCCCAGGGGGGAGCACCTGGTTTCGGGAGATATCTTGAAGAGACATCACCCAGAGAGGAGAACAGGATTCTCCTAAGTTCTCAATCTTTCTCATTATACCAATGAATGCAATGAAATTAAGACCATTTTACCAATCGCACTGAGACATTTAAAATGAAACCAAACATGAAAAGGAAAAACAATAGATTCACAAGATACATCATATGTGATATATAGACATTCTTAGTGAACTTTTGGTATAAACAAGGAGATAAGTTTGGACAAGACAATGTCCTGTGCTCTTTCTTTGCGATCTGTCCAGGGTGCGTTTTATTGCTTTATTACAGGGTGAATTTTATCTCAGCTTTTGTTTTAGCAGGAAAATCAGTTCTTAAAAGGTCAAAGGGTTTCCTTTTCTCCATTAACTGTGCAACTTAGTAAATCATGTAAGAATATTTATGGCTGATGTTCTGTGTAATCTCATCAGTTATTTTCTTCTTTTTTGTTTTTGGGTCACTTTAAATTTACAGTTGAAACAAATCAACAATAAACTTGAGTAAACTCCTGTAATGAATGAATAATGTGTCAATGTAGTTTGTTATGGCCATGTGAAATAATTGCAATAATTGTAATTATTGAAACTGATCAGCATAATTTCTCCACTGAAAAATCTCCAATAAAAAAATGCAATAGATGTACATTTTAGACAAGTCGAACTGTTGGATTTTTAGGCATTTATTTTGGTGTGTCGCACAAATATTTACTATTGTGATATTGACAAAAGAACTAAATTATTTTTAGTGTATTCTGCCAACCATGTAACTTATCACCAGTTAGTATTTCAACATTGTGCAGTGCAAGAGTGACTGAAATGACAGATGCTCTTACTGATAAAAGGTCAGTTGAAGATGCGAGTGACTCAACGATTTATAGATGTTTCATGATCATTGAACTCAGATAAACAACAATTTAATAAATGACAAAAAGAAACAGGCAGCTTTCATTAACACGCTATGTGCCAAGAATTAAATAGGTGGTATAATGCCCTTTTCACAAGATGTAAAATAAGTTTCTGATGTCCCCAGAGTGTGTGAAGATTTAGCTCAAAATACCCCCAGTGTTTCCGCTACATTAGGCTAATTCTGCCGTGGTGGTCCGCCACACCAAAAATCATCCCGCCACAGCTGCAGCTTCTCAGTGAGGTCCGATATTGTGTTATTGTTAAGCCCCACTAAAGGCATAAAAAACATTGTAAAGCACCATAAAGTTTTCTTGCACTATATTCCAAGACTTCTAAAATCATTCGATAGCATAATGTGAGGTAAAAATTAATATTTAAGTCGTTAAAGTTAAAGTTAATGGAAACTCATCTCCCCTCAGTCATTCTCCATTCAGCATTCAAACAGCGCGTCGTGTTCGGTTCACGACAGTAACACGATAACACTCTCTCCAAGATCAATGTTCCCATTATTATACTTTATTTGTAGATAAAGGTCTATGGTTTGCATAAAATGACTTTATTGCGCTTTCTAAATCATATTCCTTTATCCCAGGTGTCTGTTAGATTACAGCACTGGAGTAGAGAGCACTATGAATTGTTCTTCATGTGCACAGTAACTGAAATTTAAAACTGTTAAAAGAAAAGGCTCAATAAACTGTTGCATAGATATAATACACTAAGCATCAAATATCTCTTTGCTTTGTGCTTTGAACTTTTCAATGCGAAGCGCTTAATCGCTTTGCCGCTCTAAATTGGAGCCTTTCATATTATAATACTTACGGGAGGTTTAAACACCTGGGGCAAGGGGGTGTGGCCCATGGGAATATGGAAACACTGACTCCACAGATATTTTTAGATAGCATGTTAAAATTGTGCAAAAATGCACTGTTTTTGTGTCTGTCCCTTTAAATGTAAATGAGCTGCTGCTCCCAGCACAGAGGGCGGAGCTACAACAGCTTGTGTAATTTTACCTCACACAGACAAGCACTGAAATTTTTTAAAAACTTGAATTTTTTTTTGTTCAAACTGGAGTCAGACAATGATGGAGAGACTCAAGAAGAAGTGACGTAATCACAATTCATCTAAAGCCCTAACTGGCCTCCAGTGAAGTAGGTTTAGTTGATATATGGAGAGAATTAAACCCCGGAATCAAAGATTATACATTTTATTCATCAAGACATAAATCATATTCACGCATAGATATGTTTCTTTTGCCGCAAGAATATATTCCCTTTGTAAATGTATGCACTATGGATCAATCCTTATATCAGATCACGCACCAGTCTATCTTAATCTTTCCATAGGTCAAGGTTTATCTCAGCACAAACACTGGAGGTTTAATTCCTCATTACTCAATGATAATGATGCATGTAAAAATATTAAAGAATGGTTTAAATATTCTATAATTGATAATGCTGCCTCTAATGTTACACCAGCTGTTATGTGGGATGGCTAATGTCAGAACTCTCTAAATTTGAACAACTTCATAAACAGCATCCTTCAGAGGAGAACTCAAAAAAATTACATGAAATTAGAAATCAATTAAATATTTTTCAGACTGAACAAACCAAGAAATTGCTGTCTTTCACGAAGAAGAAGTATTTTGAATTTGATAACAAACCTAGCAGATTATTAGCTCATCAACTGAAGAAGGAGCGTGAAGAAAATACAATTAAAGTGATTCGTAACTCTAATGGCCAATTGACTTATGATGCAAAACTAATAAATCAAGCCTTCGTTGAATTTTATAATAAGCTTTATCACTCTGAGAACCCCTCTGATTCAAATATACCAAAAAATTTGGACTCTATATCTATCTACCATCATTGGCGGAGGAGGAAAAAGAGGTACAACAAGCTATCAGGTCCTTGGCGTCAGTAAAAACTCCTGGATTAGATGGATTCCCTGTGGAATTCTATAAGGCATTTTGGCCTCAAATTGAACCCCTTTTCATGCCAATGGTGAATGATTTTTTTTGAGAACGGGAACCTCCCTGAAACAATGAAGACTACCATTATAACTTTAATTCACAAGAAGGATAAAGATGCAACAGAATGTATGTCATATCATCGTCCAATCTCGCTACTTCCAGTCGATTTTAAAATTATATCTAAACTTCTTGCCAGAAAAAATGGGAAAAAGAAAGAAAAAAAAATTCTTTCCTACCTTATTCATACAGATCAGACAGGTTTCGTAAAAGCTAGATATGGTTCAGATAATATTCGTAGACTCTTAAATATAATTGATTACTCAAAATTGAATAATTGAAAACATTAATAGTATCCCTTGACGCTGAAAAGGCATTTGATAGAATAGAATGGAAATTTTCATTTGCTGCATTAAAAAAATTCAATCTAAGCGATACATTTATTTTGTTGATCAAAAACTTGTACAATAAGTGTCTGAACAAATAATATTCAGACACTTGTGTCTGAACAAATAATATTAAAAAGAGGCAGTTGCCAGGGTTGTCCTCTCTCCCCTTTACTGTTTAATCTAGCAATTGAACCCCTTGCTGAAGTTATAAGGAGTAGGGATGATGTATGTCTCAGCCAGGGGTATGTATTACAAACACTGTGCATAAGATATCTCTATATGCAGATTATATTTTATTATATTTAACTAAAACTGACCAATCTATCCCTGTAACACTTAGTATTATAAATGACTTTGGCAACATATCAGGCTACAAAATCTAAAGACACAGAGGAGGAGTCTGAGAATCTGACAGATATATAAAGAGTGTTTGTGTCAGACTGTTTTATTCTTCATTTACTTCACAGAACATTCAGACATTTATACAATTTTCAGAATATAATCAAAATGTGAAAATTCTGTATGAAAAAGTTTCTGTTATTTTTGTCTAGATAAATCAGACCTCTGCTGTGATCTACAGAGGAGAGTCCGAGAAGATGGCAGTAAATTCATCAACAACTCTACATTTCTAGAGAGGGTTTTCAGTGTGATGTTCATCTCTTTCTCTCTGTCTCGTATAGTTGATGGTGTTCTTGGCGGTTCTTCTCTCTGTTGTTCTGGTGAGCGGGTGCAGTCAGGATGGAGACATGCCGGCCGACTGTTCTGACCTTTATAAAGCAGGTCAAAAGCTCAGTGGGATTTACACCATCTATCCAGCAGGAGACGTTCCTGTCTGGGTTTACTGTCACATGGTCTCAGATGGGAAAGATGAAGACAACGGAGGATGGACGGTACGAGTGTGACTTTAGATCATCAAACACACATCAGAACATACATTATGAATCATATATTCTATATAAACCCATCACAGGTGTTTCAGAGGAGAATGGACGGCAGTGTGAATTTCTATCGGCCGTGGAAGTTATGCCATTGGAGATGTTTGGTACACCTGGAAGAATTACGCTGTCGGAATGAAAACCATCAGGATGAAGATCAGACGTGTGTCTTAGACATTTGAAGAAACATTACAGTGTTTCCCAGAAAGAAAATAAATTAAGGTTAAAGGATTTTCTTGTCTCCATTAACTGTGTAACTTAGTAAATCATGTAAGAATATTGTATGTGGCTGATGTTTTGTGCACTCGCACCAATTATTTTCTTCTTTGTTTTGGGTCACTTCTTTAAATTTAAACTGAAACGAATCAACAATTAACTTTAATAAACTCATGCAATGAACACAATGTGTCAATGTAGATTTGTTTATATATACAGTATGTGTTTGATTGTGTGTGTGTGTGTGTGTGTGTGTGTATTGCAGCTGCACGATTTAACAATTTAAGTTGCTTA
Source organism: Abramis brama (assembly GCF_963993115.1). NCBI lineage: Eukaryota > Metazoa > Chordata > Actinopteri > Cypriniformes > Leuciscidae > Abramis > Abramis brama. The sequence goes on along the minus strand of NC_139964.1, from coordinate 3,807,242 downwards.
TTTAGAAACCATGCAATAATGCACAAGGATATGGACAGTGCTTAGTTTGTAAATGAATAATTGTCAGATCCAAAACAACAATTCCAAGGCTATAATCGTCACTGTCTATAAAATTTAAGTTTTCCCGGAACATACAATAGAGTCACGAAATGGTGTTGGCACAACTTAAAAGAGCATCATTCACAAGTTTCAGCACGGCCCTAACTGAAGCCTTTAGTGTATTAGTCTGTCACGTTTATAGCTACGGACTTTACTTGCGGACATGAAAAATGAAAGTTGACTTTTTTTTAACATTTAGCCAATATTAAACTATTTCTATTAGAATTCGTGAGGTATATGTTCTCTCCAAAATTTCTGCTGCTTACTACGCGCAAAACAATAAGCAGTAAACACCAACCAATAAGAGTGATATTAAACTTGATTGGTCAAAAATATATATGTTGAGGGCCAATAGCAAAACATAACCTCCAAATACATCTGCATAAATCCGCGCTCGCTCGGCCTCTCTCACATGCACACACTGTCACCAAGTAATGGACTTGTTAATGACACATGACAGAATTAACATTCTGTCATGTGATTGCTAACAGATTGAGTTAAGGACCTATCAGCTTGTGCCATCTGGAGCTTCATGACAGAACATTATATATACTTGTAAGACAAACAGAATCTCAGATACTTTGATCTCCTGAGATATGAACACCACAAACACATACTGCCATTTGTCTCCACACACCCCACAGAGTTAAGTTGCGGGAAAGCTTCTTTCCCTCCTGTCCTTCTTTCACATTTGTTCCTTCTCCCCCACTTCCTTGCCTTTACACAACCTTCTCTTCACTCAGTTTATTTAGAAAGTTTATATAAAATGTATAATGTTCTATGTCAATGCAAGTGAATTAACAGTCATGTTTTAAAATGTCTCAGTGCGACTGGTACAATGGTTTCGTCTCCACAGAAGTAAACCAAAAGGTAATAAGGGTTAAGAGTTTAGAGAGACATTACAGATATGTGCAAAACGTTTGCTATATTTTCTAAATGTCGATAAAAAACTATTTTGAAATGACGGTGTTTCCATTAACCGAAGCTATGCGATGTTATCCATTAACCGTTGTGAAAATATATAAATATGTTATACATGTTTGTTTTTTTTATGTCAGTGTTTTTTGAACATCTCCCTCTAGTGGCGCAACGAGCGTGTTAAAGGGTTCATCCTTTCAGTTCACCTAAAATTAACATTCTGTCATCATGATGTCGTTCCAGGTGTGAAAGATGACTTTCTTATTTCTGTGGAACATAAAATAAGATACTTTGACATCGGAATCATTAATATCTACTGCAGTCACTGTTTAAAGTAAAAGAGTAAATAACACACTTGTTAGCCGTGTCATTTCTTGAGATTTGCCCTGATAAAACAGTCATTCTAACACATTCCCATGCAGACATAATGATTTTCAATGCTGAGGATTATTAAAGATTTCCAAGTCATTTGGAAATACATGATTTATTCTTTTTCACAGTTAAGGGAGAAAGCATAAATATTCAGAATTTCCATGTACGGTTAACAATATCAGACATTTGCACCTGGAAACACTGATGTTTCTAAGACACATGTTTGATCCTCATGCTGATGGATTTCATAGTGACAGTGTGACTGTTCTTCCAGGTGTACCAAGTAACACCAATGCCAGAATTAGTATCATCATTTTCCCACAGATACACACCGTTGGGGTTTGTATAGGCACAGCCTGAATACCAAAATGCCCCGAGACGCATTTTGGCACAGTTCTTTCCATCGACATCTTGATCTTTGTCAAAGGTGGTGAACTTCTGATTATTATGGAAGGTCAAAGAGTCGCCTGCACAGAGGAAGAGCATCAATAACTGGATTAACAATATATAAAAGATTTCAGTTTCTACTTAGTCGGATACGTTTCACAATAAACAAGGGTTTTTGTAGGCTATCAGAACAACATGTCTGACATCTCACACTAACTGCTAAAAGTGGAATTATTCTACACTGTAAATAATATAGGTGTAAAAAGAAAAGAAATGCATGGCAGCACAGGGTGCAAAACGTGTATCATTAATGGAAATGATTTAGATAAAATAATTTAGACTGCAACAGGGAAAAGCAAGCTGCCCATAAACTACAATAACACTCTTATTGAGAATTAACAGAGGTTTAGATATTGATGATGTATTGCTTCATTTAACGATACCACTATGGTGATCAGTGTTAGCTTTAGATTTTACTCTTGACCCTTGACTTTTGAACATTAGCTTTTCTTTCATTGTTGTAAGGATGTGTTTTCCAAAGAATATTAACTCAATGAGGATGAATGAAAGTGTCCTACCTGCTCCTCCATCAGTGAATCCTGAAACTTGTAGTTTATATCCAGCACATTCACAACCCACAGAGAAGGATGAGTACAGAGCAAAACCCTTCCTTCCTTCAAAGTCCTCCAGATCCACTCTCAGCATGTACTTTCTGTTACGTGTCAGCTGGTACATGTTCTCCAGCCCTGTTCACACACACACGAAGAACATGTTCAACCAAACACATGATCATCCACACAAATGGACACACGCTGTGAGATCTTACCCAGCCAGTATTCGCTCTCCACATTCCCAAATCCTCTCTTGTACTGATTCCACGGCCGATAGAAATTCACACTGCCATCCATTCTCCTCTGAAACACCTGTGATGGGTTTATATAGAATATATGATTCATAATGTATGTTCTGATGTGTGTTTGATGATCTAAAGTCACATTCGTACCGTCCATCCTCCGTTGTCTTCAACTTTCCCATCTGAGACCATGTGACAGTAAACCCAGACAGGAACGTCTCCTGCTGGATAGATGGTGTAAATCCCACTGACTGTTTCTCCTGAGTTATAGACATCAGAACAGTCGAATGGCATGAATTTACAGTCACTGCCCAATACAACCGGGAGAAGAACCGCCAAAAAAAGCATCATCTACAAGAGAGAGGGGGAAAGAGTTAAGCGAAAATGTTTGTAGATTTAAAAATCATGCTTTCCCCATTATTGTTGAATCACGGAAGCTACACCAGTTACTTTTGCCAAGAGATTTCTATCAGAGAGAAACAGGCATGGCAGAATAAGGCTACATGAGAGGAGGTCTTCATTACAGATTTCTCTGTTCCCCATTTCTCTCTCCTCTCACCCCATCATGCTAGCTGTAAATGGTTTCTCTGGGTTTCTCCTCCCTCACCCCATCATCTCTAAGTTTCTCCTCCCTCACCCCATCATCTCTGTTTCTCCTTCCTCTCACCCCATCATCTCTATGTTTCTGTGAGGTGGTACAGTAAGATTGAGCTTATATACATCACAGAGAGACTTACACTTCCTTGTAAGGTAGAAAAACATGTTGCTTATGTTTAAAAATGGAATGTATACCTCATGCTTTCACATGGTACAAAATCCACTATCCCTCTGTGTATACATTAATGGTACATTTGCATCAGTTGAAACGTTCCTTTCCTTGTAAAGATTATACCAACTGAAGTATCATCATCAGTGAACATCTCTGCTCAGTGAACGTTGCATACCTCTAAGCAAAATATATAACTCATCCCAGATCTCTGCTCAGCACACATGTACAACATACTCTGACTTGACAAATACATTATGAAATTATTGCGAAAATGAATAAAGAAAAATAATACTAAAAATAACATTAAACAGTATTTTTTAGTCTTCAATGTTCCACAATTTATAATGATGAAATCAAAATGAAATTATTAAATATAAATCAGGACTTTAGATTAATTGATAGAATAAAAGAAGCAGATGAACTTACTTCCATCTTCTGAATCTCTACTCAGTAGTTCACAGATATAGATTTGTTTAATCTAGAAAGGAATATAAATTTCTTATGTTTTTCTTTCTTTTTTTTCAAAAGTTGTATAAATGTCTGAATGTTCTATGAGGTAAATGAAGAATAAAACAGTGACTCACCGTTTGTGTTGTTCAGTTTGACACAAACACTCTTTATATATCTGTCAGATTCTCAGACTCCTCCTCTGTGTCTTTATGTAAATGTCCACTATGAAGCTCTAGATCAAGGGTCTAAAACACGTCTCCCATGGCCTGATTGGAGGTAGCTCGCCAAGACGTACTGTTCATCTAATCAGAGTGAGCTAATATGTTTTCCACCCCCTCCAATGCAAATCAAGTTTGACATATCAGACATGTGGTTATTATTTTGTGTTTATTTATGAACATGCAAATGTAATTACAATATAACAGAAAACAAAACAAATCGGGACGTTAAAGTTTCAATCTAGCTGGATTAAGCAAAGTTAGCAGGAGCCTCACGGAGGCACAGCATGCAGCGTAGGTTTCATTCTGTGTGAAAACATGACAGAAGGCAGATTGCTAAGAGAATTTTTTTAAAGAATGTATGAATTAATTCATTATTTGAATGTGTCTTGTGTTACAGTGTGTTTGGCAGATAGAATACAATTATCAAGCTTAAATCAAGCTTTTTTTGTGTGTGTCAATACCAAATGTGTCTATACCATGTGCAGACTCAAGGCTGAGGTGCATCTACTTTTAGGGCTGTAACTAACAATTATTTTTGAGGATTGATTAATCAGGATTGATCAGTTATGTTTTATGATTAGTTGATTAATCTATGGATTATTTTTAGGATTGATCTATTTATTGTTTTCTGATCAATCAATTAAATATTTTAGTTAACCTTCTAATAAATAATAATCATAACTTTGATGATCATGAAACTTTGAAAGATGAAGTTTTGTCATAATTTATAACAGCTTATTAGTAATCCTTTAGAACCTAAAGCTAAAATAGGTGATCTTCACATTTTGACTGTACAATTCTAAAACAATGTGTTATCTTCAAGTGAAAGTCTTTCTTTTTCCCCCAGAAAACAATTGGCTATAAATGTAATTACTGTGTGGTGAGTTTGTGAATAGAATTTAAATAGACAAATAATTAATAGATTTTAATTTTAATTAAAAACACGAATGAAATAATCTAACACTTCAATGCTGAAAAATTCATTTTTGTGGCACTAGTATGGTACATACTAGTAAAATAATGCCAAATGTTTTTGAAACAAAAAAAGCCTGTTGAATTGCATTACTTGAAAAAAAATATGCATTGCATTAACCATGCTTGCATTTTAATGCATTACTTGTTAAAGGACAAGTTCGGTATTTTACACTTAAAGCCCTGTTTTCAGATCGTTTCTGATGAAATAGAATGGTTAAGATTGAAATTTAGACACATGCTACTGGCCCGAGAATTTTCGGTTTCTGTGGTAGCACATTTTCATTAATAGAAATTCAATAATACATATTTACCTTTCATATTTCACTTCCAAAATGTTTAAACTGTTTAAAAAAACTATAATATTCAACAGGCAATTTTCGGTCCATTTTATTTCGCTTTACAAATTTGCTTCCACAAATTCAGTGGTTCAAATTCGACAGTAAATTCAGTGGTTCAAATGGAAAACCAGTAGATTACCGAGCATAATCTCCATCTGCTGTAGTCGACCTCACCAGCAGGTGGTGCAAGCGCGTGTTGTTGACGAAGACCAGAGCAACAGTTAGAGCAAGCCATTCATTCATTCATAAAAACTGATTTATAGAAATGTAAGTGTATTTGTGATTATTATGAGGGCTGTTTTTATGTTTAATTCAGTGTCTTCATGGTCCCTGTGTAGCCTACATGCATCTTTCTCTACCGTGAACGAGATTATAATGTTATTCCCCCAATGCTGATGTACAGATCAAATGTTCCATTTGAGGTAGACATATATTTCTCTTGGTTGTTTAGTTGCCTTAACTTTATATCGCGGCGATGTGCTGCAGTACTAGGGTTTCCCTCAATACTTAACCCTCTGGGGTCTGAGGTGTTTTTGGGGTCCTTGAGATGTTCTGACATGCCCTGACATTTGTGCTTTTTTCAGTTGCTTATAAACATATTAATGGCAAAGGTATAATTATACTCTATTTAGCACAAACAGGGTTATGTGAGCAACATAATATATGTGCAACATGTATGTACATGTTTTCATTTTTGAGAGAATAATGTTTATGCATGGTTATTGAAAAAACTAAAAATGAAAGTTTCTGAAATAAGGCCAAAAAACACATACTAAATATGTGTAAATAAGACTTTTGACTAATGAATGTCATCGCCTAGAGTTTTTTCTTCAAAATGATGTGAAAATCATCCTGCCTAATCATTTACATAAAACAATACATTGATTTAAATTTTGTGAAACACTTTTAGTTTGGAAAGGCAATATGCGGATGGGCGTAAACGATCCAACACCATCATGAATGTTTAGTGGTTCACACCTGAGAAGTTCACACCCATAATGAGCCTTTCATTCAGGTGTGTCACTGAGCCACAGGAAAAAATGCAAGGACTATGTATGTATATATATATATATATATATATATATATATATATATATATATATATATATATACATATACATATGTATACACACATATATATATATATATATATATATATACATATATACATACATACACATACACATACACATACAACAATACATTATATATATATATATATATATATATATATATATATATATACTGTATATATACTGTATATATATAATTGGTTCACAGTTGGAAACAAAGTTGTTGTTGTTTTTTTCACAAATTGTGCTCGCAAATTGTATAATATCCAAGGTAAACATTTCTAGTAATTGTGCAGTTAATTCTCATGCTGTATTTTCAGAAAGTTTTGGAATATATTCTCTACCCAAATGTGTCACTAATAAAACACAATAAAAAATTATTTAAAGAGAAGGCTTATATTGACCTTTTAAGTTTTTGTTTACATCTATCCTTGTATATATTTGAGCTATTTTATTAAAAAGGTTATACAATTACAACAATTAAAATTTTAACAATATTTCCAGTGTAATCTTTCTTTGTAAAAATACATTTTATCATACGTATTTCAAAGTTAAGGATTCATTAGTTTGAATATCGCCTACATTGGAACAAACACTATAACCTCTTAGTTATTATCAAGATAGTATTATTCCTCACAGCGTCGTAAAGTACATGAGTCTGAAAGTGAACTCGCAGTGTGTGTTATCCAGCTGATGTGGGCGTTTCACAGGTTTGCATGGATTGCCTCGGATTATTTGCGTTTGAATAGCGCGCGCTCTCCGTGGGCGGAGTCAAATTAAAACATAATGAGCTGAGATGAGAACGAATGACATCTCTCTCTTTTCATACAAATTACATAAGCTGAGAATATTTGTTTTTTATAAAAAATACTTCATTAAAAAGAAGAGAATTCAAGCTTCATGTCTGTGTGCCTGTGTGACTGTTTGACTGAGTATTCGCTGAGTTACAGTTCATTTTCAGACGCGTTTCAGAATGGACTTCACTAACAGAGAGAAGGCAGAACTCACTTCATGTTTATTTTTCTTTATTTGGCAAAAAGCACAACACTTTGTTTTTATTGTGAGTATACACAAAAAAATACACACTTAACAGGATTGATTGATGTATAACACAAGTATGTCAAAATCAAAATCAAAATAGTATTTTGACTCTCTCTTGCACTGATAAGGAAAAAAGCGAGCAGATAACGCCAGCGTGATTGCTGACCTCAGGGGGTTAAGGATTGCTGGACATATAAAACACTTAAAGTAGCTTAATGGACTAATACAGTGATATAAAAGACCAAACTCACACTTTATTGAGAAGGCTGTACTATATGGCTACAGGTAAACATCCCGTTCTCCACAAAAGTTGCTGTCATTTGCTGATGGAAGGCATGACATTACCGTGATAAGTAATAATAGTGCAAACGGTTAAAGAGTAACACGAATACAGCTAACACAGAATCTGCGACAACACACCCAGTTTAAAAGAGATAAATTAAAGAGTCCAATCAAGGCGCGATTTCATCCATCAAATAATTTCAACAACCAACAACTAAAAGCTTTGCAACTGAGTGCATAGAGTATGTTTGAGCTACGCATCTCACAGTTTGCATTTACTGCAGCTCCAGTGAATCTGTAGATGAGTGCAAATCATTTCTCTGTCTCTGTGAGCAAACTAAACCCATCATGATTTTCCAATTCAGTGTGGCTCTCACATCATATGACATGCCAGACAAAGAGTTTTACAGTGCGGTTCCATTCATTAAGTGCGGATGTGTCGAGAATGTGAGTTCTGAAATGTGCGGGCATCAGTTTGGTTAAATTATGCGGTTGTCATGCTTTAAAAAAAACAAAATGCTGTAGGAATGTAACCATTTTGAGTGGCATTGCCATTAGGGTTGGTTACCAAAACAGGGCACCGATATGGAACCAGTACCCAAGTAACCATTATGCAACCGGACCGAATCGAAACGCAGATTTCGGTACCTCATCTCGGTGCCACTTAAATGCCTCAGCTGATGGTTGAAATATTTGCCCTCTGGTTCTCCGAAATGGACGCAAGCATGCATGTGATTGCTAGTTAACTTTGAAGCGTACGATCATTCACACTGGTGTGATTAGAACGTTCAGATCGCGTGATCATCAACTTCTAAATTCAAATCTGTGTTCGCGCGTTGGCTGGCGCTGAGCCAGAGACGGACGTGCTCAGCGCTGTCATATTATATCACAACTATTCAGTGTTTTCAACAATACAAGCTTTATTTTAGGTTTCAGACATTTAAATACACATAACTACTAGCAAAAACAACATTTATAGTTAGTAAAATACACACTGATGTCTATGGAAGCGGCAATAACAATCCGTTTGATTATAAATTGATAACGTGTTTAGAAACACATTGTGTAGCAACTATAAAATTGACTCTATTCTTCCCACACTTCAACAGGCACTTTAATTTATTTCAGGAGAAGTGGATGAATTGACGTGTTGTAGCCTGGCAAGATACAATTCTCTGAACTGCAGAGCGTACTAGCGCCCATTGTGCGTTATAGATCAACTAACATGAATCATGAAAGGTATTTTAAATGACAAAACACATTCACTTACATGTATTTAAGAACATCAACCAAGGACTGACTGACATGTAACACAACCAATCAAAGTTAGTTATTTTTTCCATGTCATGTTTAGTGTGAAAATGTAAAGTCGATGTCCATACAATAACAGATCGACGTACATCTAATAAATTATTCATTCAAGAACGTTGTGCAAGTTTACTGCAACAATAGAGGTTTACTGCGAACCTCACATAGGCTACTTTTAAAAATCCAGCCTTCAGTTGATCCTGATGAGCGCTCATTGTCACAGTTGTAAACATAACAGCGTTCTTCCACAATGGGTTTCGCGTCACGGCATTTAAAGGTAGGGTATGGGATTTGCAAAACGGCCGGCAGATTTTGAAAATACACAACTCAAATGGTCCTACCTTCTTTCCTCCAACGCTGGCCCTGACTCCACCCATTCGACGCGCAATGGATGGGAGGGGGATGGGGCGAACTTTGATCGTTTGATTGACGAACTTACTGTCCAATGATTCTAGGTGGTCTTGGAAATGATTGGCTGGAGTTTTTCGAGTTCTGCCCGTTCCACAGATGATTAAATTGCTTAATTTTCATTTCAGTGCTTCTAACTCAGTGGCTGTAAGTGGGTTAGGAATAGGATTTCAAGTGATTTTGAAAAAATGGACAAAAAAGAGAATCACATACTGTTAGAGACTTTCTTAATACTGTGGTTCAATAGTGGTGTGATCGCGGAGTGTGCATCAGTTAGAATGCAAAGGAATAGGCTGGATGGATCTTTATGGTTGTTTATTCTTAGATGGGAGAGTATAGAATGACTAGTTACATATGCGTGTGTGGTTCTGTAACAAAACAGACAATAAAAAAGAATATTATCTACCATTTACATTGACTTACTATGATGACACAAATAATAACAAAAATAGTAGTGTAAATATAACCTGAGAAAATGTGCATTTAACCAAAAGAAGATAATAGGTAGAATTCACCATATATTCACTGTAATAATGCAGTCACATGCTATCACGTAGGCCCAAAGCCTTCACCACTACGCAGAACTACTGCTATTACACATAAATGGACACTACTATACTACTAATCAACAGAATTGACATACAGGTGACTGCTCTAGTATAATAGAATGCTATCAACCAACTAAACGTAAAATAGAATGAGCATTAAGTGCGTAGGAAAAAAACATGACTTGTCTTAACATCTTAGCTCAAGTGCTAGCAATGATGAACGTGTAAAAATAATGTTAAACATACTCTAGTAACACTCTTATACACTTTAACATTACAGACATCGCACAGCCAAACACCCACCTGTCTCATGGACGCACACAGTGAAGAAAGAAAAAGAACGAGGGAACATGCAACTATCACTGATGCTCTGGGCCAACTAACTAAACACAGAAGCTTTCCTCATTCACAAAATGGCTGTGCCCCTAGTGGTCAGCCTGGGAACTGCATACAAACTAAAAATACTGTATATAAACAATCTTGTCTTTTCAACACATACCCCACCTTTAAGGTGATCCATTCTAAAATAATGCTTACCCTGTGCGGGACATTGAATAAGTCAGGAGAGGTGTCGTATTTGGCCAGAGAAGGCAAAAAATGTGAAAATAATTGCTGAAATTTAAAGCTGGTTTGTAGCATACCAAGAATACAGACTAGCCTACTTTGCTGTTTTTAGTGGGCTAATGTAGTGTTATTTAGTGTTAAATTATTGTATTTGGGTTAGGTGCACTGTTAAAAAAAACCTGTGAAATTTACGGTAAAAAACCGGCAGCTGTGGTTGCCAGTATTTTACCGTAAAAAATATGGTGGCAACCGTTTATGTTTTTACGGGATTTAAATTTACGGGCAAAAAAACACAATGTAAAAAAAACTGTGAAATTTACGGTAAAAAACTTCAGCTTGGTTGGCAGTATTTTACCGTAAAAAATATGGTAGCAACCTTACTTTGAAAAAAATAAAATAATAAATCCTTCAGCAGGATTTAAATGTGTGGTAAAAAAAAAACATCAGCTGTGGTTCCCAGTACTTTACCATAACAAATACAGTAGGAACCTTTTAGCTTTCACGGGACAACCATTATATTACATAAACCAATAAACGTTATCATTAAATTTCACTGAAGTAGTAAAGTCTGCTTTATGTCTTTGTAATATACTGATAACCATCATAATAACACAAGTGATAAAAAAGAATAATTTTAGTATACCAGAAGGTGCACAGTGTCATACACACAAACACAAAACACCATCATGGTGACACACACACATGACTCCAAATAATGCCATAAACATTCATTAAACAATATATGATGTAATATAAACCCCAAATGTATAAAACTGATAACAAAAACCAAGAAGAAACATAATTATTTAAATGAAATAGCATCAAATGTGAAGTGTCACACAGGGAATTCTGGGAATGTCCATTTAGAGAAACAACTGGAACAGAAAAAAGAGACGAGCAGAAACACAAGAACTACAACTGACTTCAGCCACAGCCTAAGATGAAATCCACTGAAGAGAAAAAACATTAAATCTGTGAAGATCTCAGCAGAGGAGGATTAAACAACTCCACAAACAGCATTACCAGCTTCACTTATTACTAACCAGACTGACTTTATTTCTGTCAGACGTCTACAGTTCTGTTTGAGAATTAACAGAGGTTTGGATGTTGATGATTTATTGTTTCATTTGAAGTCACCATGATGGAGATCAGTGACTGCTTTAGTTGGGCTCTTGACCCTTGACTTCCTGACATTAGTTTTTCTCTGCCTGCTGTAACTCTGTGTTTTTAAGACATGTTAATTATGGCTAGGAAATCAGAGAGAAAAAGAATCATGTGATGGTGGTTGTGTATCAGTGATGGCAATCACCATGTTTGATTCACTGAACTCTTATCTTTATTTATATGTGTAGCTTGTTTTGTGATGTTCAGAGTTTTATCTGATTATTGTGTTGATCGTAGGGCTGGGCGATTTAAATCGCGATATTGTTATGCGCATCTCGTCAGTAAAGCTGGTTCCTTGATTAGTAGTAAATCACCATCACCTGCTTTCAGATGGAGCAGCATTTAGGGCTGAGGAGATAATTAAGTGATTAATTTAGTGATGATTGAGCATTATTGAAGACACCTGATGTTAACAAGCAGAATCACTGAAGGAGAAAATCACAAATTGTAAGTTACCATTAAGGTGATGGGTGTTTGCTTTAGTTGGGCTCTAGACCATTATCTGTTTACTTTAATATTTACTGTTGTTTGTCTGCTGTTATTGATTTATAACAGTTAAATGAACAAAGTAAAATGTTATCTTATAGTGTTGGTTATGTTTTGACATTATAATGCTGTGATCTGAAAAAGGAAACTTATCGAGATAGTTTGGTTTAACTTGTTAGCAGCAGTTTAGTTATTTTTCAACCTATGATTATCAGTACTTATTAAAAAAATTTAATAAACATTGCTCTGATCAAAAGACATTCAGATAAATTCATTTAAAACACAGACATCAATAATCAGCCTGTGAATCTCAACAATGGTGACAATAATAAAGCATGTTGCAGTGGCTGCCACCAATCACAACTCATTAATGGCTCCCATCATGCATTGCGGTATGAATAAATTATGATCTGAATTGTCTATGTAATTTACTTTTCCTAATTGAATATTCTGCTCGTCACCATTGTTGAGATGCATAGACTGAATCTTGACGTCTGTGTGTGCCTAAAAGTACTTTTTTTAAAAAAACAACTTTTAAGAAATCCTTTATATTATATCAAAAATTCTGGGCATTTATGCAGATTCACTAACCAACGACATAAATCGAAGTCAGAAAGAAGGATTTTAATGAGTTCAGTGATCAAGTTCAAATGATGATTGTCATAACATAACCAACACCATCAGATCACTTTTTTCTTTGTTCAACTGGTGATTTTAATTCAGAAACAACAGCCAAACAAAATCTAAAGTTAATAATATATGGGTCAAGAGTCCAACTAAAGCAACCATTGATCGTCATAACGGTAACTTACAATTTGTGATTTTCTCCTTCAGTGATTCTGCTTGTTAACATCAGGTGTCTTCAATAATGTTCAATCATCACTAAATTAATCACTTAATTATCTCATTAACTTAAACACGATATGTCCGCGATATTGATGTGATTTGGCTCAGCTTGTCAGTTAACTACGGTTCTTTGTAGTAAATGCCGCTCCATCTGAAAGCAGGTGATGGCGATTTACTACTAATCAAGGAACCGGCTTTACTGACGAGATGCGCATGACAATATCGCGATTTAAATCGCCCAGCCCTAGTTGATTGTCACCGTTGTTGAGATTCATACGCTGAATCTTGATGTCTGTGCTGGTTTAAATCAAGCAGTAGTTCAAAACCTTTTTTCTACACCATGTATTTTTAAAGTTCTTCAGATTAGCTGTTGCTCACTTACAGACTTACTTATTATACTCAATAATATTAAATATTTATTTTTAATATTATAATTAATATTATCACTTGCTCAAAGTGAGAGATAAGACTCTTTATGAGATCAGTGAATCTGGCCACAATATGACGAGTATCTCATCATCACCTGATCACATTTTCTCTCTTATTTTCATGCCATAACGTTTGTGTTATATAACCACACAGTTAAGGCAGTGAGAGTAAATCTAAAGTTAAAAAGTCAGAGAGCCCAACTAAAGAAAACACTCATCTCCATAATGGTAACTTCAAACTTTATTATTTTCAATAAAACATCAACGTCTAAACCTCTGGTAATTCTCAATAATTAGATTACAGGAAACCACAGCTGGCAGGTTTTTATTTTTTATTTTTTATATAAAAGTTCAGTTCAATGTTCAATGCCATAAAACCTAAAATATTACTACCGTATTTTTTACGGTAAAGCACTTGCAAGCTGCTAGTTTTTTACCGTAAACTTTAGTTCAGTGCCGTAAAAGCAAAAAAAAATTCTACCGTATTTTTTACGGTAAAGTACTGGCAACCACAGCTGCCAGTTTTTTTCCGTAATATTTACATCACTGCCGTAAAACCTAAAATATTACTACCGTATTTTTTACGGTAAATCGCTTTCAACCAGCTGTCAGTTTTTTACCGTAAACTTTAGTTCAATACCGTAAAACATAAATATTTATACCGTATTTTTTACGGTAAAGTACTGTCAACCAGCTGGCAGTTTTTCACCGTAATTTTTAGTTCGATGATGTAAAACTTTGTAAAATTAGTAAACATTTGCTACCGTATTTTTTACGGTAAGGTACAGTAAATGCAACGGTAAGTTTTTTTTTTACAGTGTACTTCCAAAATCCGTACATTTAACAGTATATTAATGTAAAATTACATGAAATGTCCCGTGAGAGCTATTACAGTTTTTCATTGTATATAGTAAGGGTACATACCGTTAAGGAATTAACATTTTTTTTCCGTTGCTTTTTTACAGTTTTTTACTGTTAAAATTACGAACATTTTTTACAGTGTGGCTTAGGTTTTATTGTGAATTTGTTATGTACATTTTTTGTGTTTTGTATTTAGACTACTTATATATATATATATATATTTACTATTTAGATCAGATTATTGAGATCAGGAATCTCTAGACTCAACTACCACAGACTGGAGCATCTGGGTGATGAACGTGTCACAGCCTTGAAAATTGCTAACATATTTAAGAACATAGTTGTTCTTAACGTGATCAGTTTTATTTTATTTATTTTAAAAACTGTTTATTAACTCCCTGGGGTTGGCTATCGCACCGGCGCGATAGGCTTGCTTTTTTCTTATCAGTGCAAAAGAGACTCAAAATACTCTGTTGACTTTGATCTTACATACAAGTGTCATACATCATTCGATCCTGTTAAGTATCTATTTTTTTTGTGTATACTCTCAATAAAAACAAAGTGTTGTGCTTTTTGCCAAATAAAGAAAAATGAACTATAACTCAGTGAATACTCAGTCAAACAGTCACACTAACCTGGTTAGTGGCGCAATTGTTTTCTAAACCTGCAAAATAGCACGAAGGAACGTTTGCGCCGGAACACGCCTCCTTTTTTGCGCTGAACCGCCCAGGGAGCGCAAGTTCATTCCCTAGTTTAGCGACGTGCTTCTGTGGAGGGAAAAGCGCGCTTTGCACGGGTGCAAAATAGGAATGATACATGCGTCGGTGTACAAAGTCAATTGCGCTGGGTGCAAGATAGGGCCCATAATGTTGCCAATTTCTGTTCATATATGTTATATATATATATATATATATATATATATATATATATATATATATATATATATATACATACACATACACATACACATACATACATACATAGATACATTATATATATGTTTTGTTAAAAATAAAGTCATCAACTAAGATGTTATAGTGTTTGTTAAAGGGGGGGTGAAATGCTCATTTTCACTCAATCTCCTGTTAATCTTGAGTACCTATAGAGTAGTATTGCATCCTTCATATCTCCAAAAAGTCTTTAGTTTTATTATATTTATAAAAGAAAGATAGGCTGTACCGAGTCTTTCCGGAAAAAAACGAGCGGCTGGAGGTGGGCCGTGTGGGCGAAGCTAAAGCTGTGCTTACGCGCCGAGCTAACAACACACAGAGACATTTGAAGCAGTTTTACTCACCGCCCGGTTCCAACGCACGACCGTGAACCTTTATCATTGTGACTGCTCGATCCTTAAGCATTAGACGATCTGCAAATCCGTCGATCTGGGCTTTGTTTATAAAACAATCATTGTCGAAATGCAGGGAACAAACAGTCTTGCACAACTCCGTTGATGCTCAGAAAAAACAAACTCCATCCAATCTGTGCAGGGTTGTCTTGCCCTGGCAACCAAAAACCCACTTCTTTGGTGACATTGACTTCCCAAAAGCCGAGCAGAGCACTTTGATGAGGTACTGCTTTCGCTCTCTTCTCTCTCTGGTCTACGAGTGCGCGCGCGCCCGCGACCTTCTGTGAGAAGTGCCCTTAGGACCCATATAAGGAAATTCCGCCACATCTGACGTCACACGTGCCCATACTCGAAAAAAACTTTCCGAAACTTGTGACAAACCGGAAGGAGTATTTTTGGAACAAAAATACTCCTTCAAACGTACAACTTAATTTTTGAAACTTTGTCCATGTTTAGCATGGGAATCCAACTCTTTAACAGTGTAAAAAACTCACGTTAATAGAAATAGCATGTCACATGGCATGTTAAAATTTTAATTGTTGTTGTAATTGTATAACCTTTTTAATACAATAGCAAATATATATATATATATATATATATATATATATATATATATATAATATATATATATATATATATATATATATATATATATATATATATATATATATATATATATATGTATGTATACACAAAGATAGATGTAAACAAACTCTTAAAAGGTCAATATAAGCCTTCTCTTTAAATATTTTTTATTGTGTTTTATTAGTGACACATTTGAGTAGAGAATATATTCCAAAACTTTCTGAAAATACAGTATGGGAACAATTAACTGCACAATTACTAGAAACGTTTACCTTGGATATTATACAATTTGCAAGCACAATTAGTGAAAAAACAACAACAACTGTGTTTCCAACTGTGAACCAATTATATATATATATATATATATATATATATATATATATATATATATATATATATATATATATATATATATATATATTGTCCTTGCATTCTTTCTTGTGACTCAGTGACACACCTGAATGAAAGGCTCATTAAGTATGCAGCCCCATTATGCAGGGCATTGTATTCTCAGGTGTGAACTACTCTATATGAATGATGGTGTTGGATCGTTGACGCCCACTCGCATATTGCCTTTCCAAACAAAAAGTGTCTTACAAAATTTAAATCAATGTATTTTTTTATGTGAATGATTAGGAAGGATGATTTTCACATCATTTTGATGAAAAAACACTAGGCGACAAAATGCATTATTCAGAAGTCTTGTGGACACATATTTAGTATGTGTTGTGTGGCCTTATTTCAGAAACTTTCATTTTTAGTTTTTTCAATAACCATGCATAAACATTATTCTCTCAAAAATACAAACATGCACATACATGTTGCTCACATATTATGGCAGCCCTGTTTGTGCTAAATAGAGTGTAATTACACCTTTGCCATTAATATGTTTATAAGCAACTGAAAAAAGCACAAATGTCAGGGCATGTCAGAACATCTCAAGGACCCCAAAAACACCTCAGACCCCTGAGGGTTAAATATATATATTAACTTTGAAATACGCATGATAAAATGTATACTTTAGTTTTTACAAAGAAAGATAACACTGGAAATATTGTTAAAATTTTAATTGTTGTTGTAATTGTATAACCTTTTTAATAAAATAGCAAAAAATATATAATACAAGGATAGATGTAAACAAAATCTTAAAAGGTCAATATAAGCCTTCTCTTTAAATTATTTTTAATTGTGTTTTATTAGTGACACATTTGGGTAGAGAATATATTCCAAAACTTTCTGAAAATACAGTATGAGAATTAACTGCACAATTACTAGAAATGTTTACCTTGGATATTATACAATTTGCAAGCACAATTTGTGAAAAAAACATCAACAACTGTGTTTCCAACTGTGAACCAATTTTGTATTTTATATATATATATATATATATATATATATATATATATATATATATATATATATATATATATATAATATATATTTATTTTGTCCTTGCATTCTTTCTTGTGGCTCAGTGACACACCTGAATGAAAGGCTCATTATGCGGCTCATTATGCAGCTCATTATGCGGGTCGTTGTCTTCTCAGGTGTGAATCACGCCCCTATGCATATTGCCTTTCCAAACAAAAAGTGTCTTACAAAATTTTAATCAATGTATTGTTTTATGTGAATGATAAGGCAGGATGATTTTCACATCATTTTGAAGAAAAAACTCTTCAGAAGTCTTGTGGACACTTATTTAGTATATGTTTTGTGGCCTTATTTCAGAAACTTTCATTTTTAGTTTTTTCAATAACCATGCATAAACAGTATTCTCTCAAAAATACAAACATGTACATACATGTTGCTCACATATTATGGTAGCCCTGTTTGTGCTAAATAGAGTGTAATTACACCTTTTCCATTAATATGTTGGTTTCACTTTATTTTGATGGTCCCTTTAACACATTCTGTTGACTATAAGTAACGCTGCACCTACATGTCTACTAACTCTCATTAGAGTGTTAGTTAAGTATGAATAGACTGGTAGGGTTAGGGTTAGATTAAGTTGACATGTAGTTGCAAAATTACTTATAGTCAGTAGAGTGTCTGTTGGAGGACCATCACAATAAAGTGTTAGCAGATATTAAGCAGACAGTCTACTTATACTCCATTGAAAGTTAGTTGACATATAGTTGCAAAGTTACTTATAGTCAACAGCACGTTCAAAAGGGACCATCAAAATAAAGTGTTACCAATATGTTTATAAGCAACTGAAAAAAGCACAAATGTCAGGGCATGTCAAAACATCTCAAGGACCCCAAAAACACCTTAGACCCCAGAGGGTTAAGTTCATAACTGAAAAGTTTCTGGAATCATGTCTGTCAGGTTGTTCTTCACCTCTAAATTGTGCATTCAAATTGAGTAGCACATGTCCCTGTGTTGTGTAATTTTACACAGAGATACTGAGGAATCATAAACCCTAAATCCAGCATAGAGGGGATCAGTGAATGTGGTGTTGAATGTGTGTAAGTGTGTGAGTGTCTGTGTGTCAGAAACACTGTAGAAGGACAGAGTGCCGACAGACCAGTCCACATACACTCCTACTCTATTAGACGGGCGTGAAGGGTCAGATATCTCAGTTCTGTTATTATTGTGCCAGACAGTGAATCCATTAGCAGTGCAGAACAAACTCCAAGATTTGTCATTGTATCCAAACTTACATTCACTTCCGCCTTTCCTCCTGATTCCTTTATATGTCACTGATATTTCTGTCCCCAGTCCGTCCCATTCAGCCTCCCAGTAACAGCGTCCAGTCAGACTCTCTTGACACAGAACCTGACACCATGTATCAAATCTCTCTGGATGATTAGGATACGGCTGATGCTTTAATACCCGTGTCATCTTCCTGTTCTCATCAGAGAGAATGAGTTGAGTGTGTGCTGTGTTTGGATTCATTGTGAGATCGCAGGCATCTGAACACAAAAAGAGAGAAACAATGAGAACACAACAACAACAATCCATGGCATGAAGATGTGCGTTTTTAAACCTACATCTTTGTGGTCCTGCTTTCATTCTGATCTCTCCTCCATGAGCTACACTATAACACACAAATATACACGTTGAATGTAAACTTTCATGTTCATTGTCAGGACAGCTATCACATTCAGTATTGTTTACTAACCTCCCAGCCAACGTTTCACTTTAATAAATAATAATAATTCATTACATTTATATAGCACTTTTCTTGGCACTCAAAGCGCTTTACATAGAAGGGGGGAATCTCCTCAACCACACCATATGAGCCCCACCATGATGGGGGTGTATGTATGCACGATATGGGCTTGAGATATGGGCTGGAGGATCTGGAGGTTTGTCCTTGGGTTTCATGTCGGCTCTATATGAATTAGCCCAGTATGAGCTAATTCAGATAGCCAACATGGAACCCATGGACAAACCCATGTAGGGTCCAAACCTATGTATTCCCAATCTACATGTGTTTATTGAATCAAAATTCAATTAAAAATTATACACTTTAGATTAGGGTCCAATTTTCACGATTAAAAATTATTTATTACAAATTTTGCCTCAATAAACTCATAATTACTGCTTATTAATGGTTAGTAAGGTAGTTGTTAAAGGTGCCCTAGAATGTGTTGAAATAATATTTTATTTTTGTCTCTGATATCTACATAGAGGGTATGTGGCTTATTTAAGGGCATTTAAAATGTCCAGATATGGTTTTACAGGTCCATTTTCAACCCTAGAAATTGGCCCTAGAATGAAATGGTCTGTTTTTACCTTATTTGGAAGGGTCATGAATAGTAATGAGGAGTTCTGCTCTGATTGGCTGTTTCACTGCAGGCTCATTACAGTAGCTCAGAGTGACAGCAAACAGGTCCCTGATGTCCAGCGTGACAATGGAGAGATTAGGCGTTCAACCGTACATCAGAGTCCTGCACGGGTCCGATTTTGTAAATCTGCACCCGCCCGTACCCGCAGTGCTTCAAACTGCATCTGACCCGTTTTCCGACAGCAGCACTAATTAAAATCCGCACCCGACCCGACCAGCTTAAAATAGAACCGACACCCGACCCGCACCCGAAATAAAATAAGTTTAGCCAATCACATTATAGATACAATTACAAAAATGTTTATTGCCAGGTCATACAGAAGTTATTACACAGCAATTAACACAAGGACAACTTCAGCCGAAGCTGTCAAAAGGCCGGTACATGAAGAACATGGCTAATGTTACCACAAAACTGAGTAGCCTTATCACATTTTACCAATCGAACAGACGCGGCTACAACACTATATCTGCCACGCAATTTCGTCTAGCCTACATCTGACAATTTTGGGTTCAAACATGCCCTGCACACCACACATACTTAACAGTGTTAAATTTGAAAAATACTGTTCGATAGAACTGCATTGTTACCACAGTTATCTGCGTGCTTCCTCGGTGATGAAGTTACACATTTGCGGCTATCCAACACGAAAATGCATGCAGCAAATAAGCCTTTCACAATTTTTTCTTCAGATAACTCCAAATTTCTCCCACACACTGGACTAGATTTTTGATGACGTATTGTCGACAACTTTACAATCTCCACTAGCTATTCTTTTCTTCAACTCCTCAGCATCCATCTTGACGACTGCAAGCAGATCACGCGCACGGTTATGATGAATTTTTAAAAGTGAAAGTAGCCTAGGTAACGTTATAGATTCCTGGGAGGGCACAGTTCCGCCTGGCATTGAACATGGGCAGGCATATGCAAATTTTTGGAGGCGTACATATTAATGATCCCGACTGTTGCGTCACAGTCGGTGTTATGTGGAGATTCGCCTATTTTTCAGGGGTGTTTTTCAAAAACGAGATTTAAATAAGAAGGAGAAAACAATGGTGTTTGAGACTCACTGTATGTCATGTCCATGTACTGAACTCTTGTTATTTAACTGTGCCAAGATAAATACAATTTCAAATTCTAGGGCACCTTTAAGTTTAGTTATTGGGTAGGAATTGGGTAGGATTAAGGGGAGACACGGCAGGCAAAAACAATGTTTTTTTTTCACTGGTCAATTTTGAGATTTTGGGCTATTTGTCTTCAATAACATGTCTTCTTTCAGACTTGTGGTGATAAAAAAAGTCCAAAATACACATTTAGGTCTTTAATTTACTGCACTTTGTCCATTTGCGTCTGTAGATTTCTCCTTAATTACAAAAAAAGTTGGCATTCTAAATCAACATGCTGCTTCGCGATCGCTGTCTGCACCCTGTCATCACATATACCATTGGAAAGCTCTTTCTCTCCTGTACAATGTTGTCGGAAATGGTCATTTCCTTTTTTATCGGCAACCAATCATGAAAGTACAATGGGGCATTTAACTCTAAAAGTGAAATCTCATTGGCTGATGTCAATTTCTGACAACGTGATTCGTTCAGATGCATCACGAGATGTGCTCTGACATTTCCAGAGTGTGTTTTTGACTGTTTTTTTTTTTCTACTGTGGTTGTTTTCAGTTGAAAGCCATAAATGCTGTGTTATAAGTTTTGATGTGTTTTAGGTGGTTTGTATTGTTGATTGCTAATGATTTGATAAGATATTGTGTCTGTAAATAGTTGTTTCCACTAAAAAAGTATGAATTTTTACAATACAAATCTTTAAAGGCCGTTTTCTCGAAATGTTTTTTTTCCCCTCATACTCTGAGCCAGAAATCTCAACTTCAGCAGCATTTACATACACCAAACTTTCCAGTTGTATTCCTATCTATATTCTTAAGGTTTTTACAAAGGGATTTGTTCATATATCATTCAGATTCTGATTTATCCAACATTTTATACCTAAAAACAGGGTGAAAATGGATTTTTTTATGGCTGTTGTCAGTTTTTTTCTGATTAATGGAGTGATAAAAAGAGACATCAAAAATCCCCTCTGTAAAAGCCTTTGACTCTAATATTTCAACAAAATGAAACCGGAATTTTGAATCTGGATTTATCCAATGTTCAGATTTCTCTTCTGGAAATATATGCAAATTAGCACATATTTAATGAGATACTACTTAATTTGCATATTTAAACATAAATATTCTAAAAACATGTAATACAAATTGGTATTTGTCTTAATGTCAATAATAAACTGGGGAAGTTTCATGCTGACATCTATTTTTTTTTCCTATTCACCTGGGGTGTCCCCACTTAAGGGATGTAGAATATGGTCATGCAGAAAAAGGCATTAATATGTGTTCTAATAAACAGGCAATATTTTAGTAATATGCATGTTCATAAGCAACAAGTTAATAGTGAGAATTGGACCCTATTCTAAAATGTTACCAAAATTGTTAATCAGATCGTGAGATTCCAAACAATTTCCACCCTAGATATAATAACTTTATTTTAAATTATATCACCTTTAAGAATGTTCCCAGTTGTCCCCCAAATAATTTTTGTCAGACTTGTACACAGTGTGTTATAAGTGTAATGCCCACATACTTGAGTATCTGCAGTGAGCAGTTTGGATCCTCCAGTTTGTCATTGAGTAGCTTGACACCTGAATATCCTGGGTGATTGTAGCTCAGATCCAGCTCTCTTAGGTGTGAGGGGTTTGAACTCAGAGCTGAAGACAAATAACCACAGCCTTCCTCTGTGACCATACAGCCAGATACTCTACAAACACACATGGTAAGATCACATACAAACACATGACAAGCTGACTGTACATTATGTTATTACACACCTCAGTATTTGCAGCTGACAATTTGGACTCTTCAGTCCATCAGAGAGCAGCTTCACTCCTGAATCATGTAGGTCATTGTTACTAAGGTCCAGCTCTCTCAGGACAGAGGAGTTTGAGGATTGTAAGGTTGATGACACAATCTCACAGGACTGATCAGTGAGATTACAAGACTGCAGTCTGTGTGGAGAGCAAACAAATTGTGATCTGGAGCAACATTTTGGAAAAAATACTGAATGAACTGTAAAGATGACTTACAGCGCTCTTCTGGTGGTTTTGAACACTGGCATTAGTCTGATCACTGCTTCATCAGATCTGCTGTATTTATGCAGTTCAAACTTCTCTTGAGTCTCTTCTGACATCATCAGCACAAACACCAGAGCCGACCATTGAGAAGAGGAGAGATTCTGTGTTGAAAAATTTCCTGAGCTCAGACTCTTCTGTATTTCCTCCACAGAGTCATCTTTCAGTTCATTCAGACAGTGGAAGAGGTTAATGGTCCTGTCTACTGATTTCTCCGTCTCTATTGCCTTTTTGATATAGTCAGCAGTGTCCTTGAAATTCTCTGTTTTTAGCTTCAGTCTTGGCAGCAGTTCCTTCAGGTCACTCTGATTGCATGGCAGCGAGAGACCCAAGAGGAACCGGAGGAAAAGGTCCAGGTGTCCGTTTTTGCTTTTTAAAGCCTTGTTAACTGCAAACTTATGAAGGTCAACTAGTGATGTTTTGGAGAGTTTCCATGTCAGTATTTCTCTCCAAGATTGAAGAAATTGATTTCTTCCTGAACATTTGTGTTTGAAAAACACATAGAGAGCAGCGAGGAACTCCTGGACACTGAGATGAATGAAGCTGTAAATCTTTCTCTCCGACACAGCTTTTTCCATCTGAAAGATCTGAGTGCATAACCCAGAGTAAACTGAGCCTTCACTAATATCTAGTCCACACTCCTCAAGATCTTCTTTGAAGAAAATTAATTTACCTTTCTCCAGCTGTTTAAAGGCCAGTTTCCCAAGCTTCAGAAGAATTTTATCAAAAGACTTGGCTTTGGGCTTAGGTTCAGAATGATCACAGTATTTTGTTTTCATCTGTTGCTTCTGAGAAAGTAAAAAGCTTGTGTACATCTCTGTGAGAGTTGTTGGTGTTTTGTCATTCCTGTCTTGAGCCAGTAGAGGCTGAAGAACAGTGTGAGAGATCCAGCAGAAGACAGGGATGTGACACATGATGTACAGGCTCCTAGATTTCCTGATGTGACGAATGATGTTTCCAGCAAACTCAGGACTGCTGTTTTTGATGAAGTATTGCTCCTTTTGCTCATCACTGAATCCTCGCAACTCTGTCACCTGATCAATGTAGCCTCGGTGTATCAGACCGGCTGCTGCTGGTCTGGATGTGATCCAGATGAGAGCAGAGGAAACCAGGTGTGTCTTGATCAGGTTTGAAACTATCTTACTCACTGTTGTTTTTTCATGGACGTCTGTAAATCTGTCGTCCTCTTTAAAGCTCAAAGGGAAACAACATTCATCCAGCCCATCAAAGATGAACATGACCTTACCGTCATCTTCAGGAAAAGAGGGCAGTTCTTCAGAACCACTAAAGAAGCATTTGTTAAGCAGTCCCATGAGACTGTACTCTTTTTTAAAGAAATTCAGTCTACGGAATGGGAGTGGGAATATGAAGAGTATGTCCTGGTTTTCATTTCCTTCAGCCCAGTCAAGAATGAATTTATTAACAGAGATGGTTTTTCCCACCCCTGCGATGCCCATTGTCAGAACTTTTCTGTTTTGTCGACCCATATGGACTTTGAACATGTCATTGCACTGAATCGGTGTGTCCTTGGTAGAAAATCGGTTGTGTTTCAATTCAATCTGTCTCACCTCATGTTCATTGACTATTCCTCCAGTCTCATTCTCCACCACATATAGATCAGTATAAATATCATTCAGATACTGCCGATGACCTGTCTGAGAATTACCAACCAGTATCCGCTTGTAGTCCTCTTGTAATTTGTTCTTCAGTCTGAGGCTGATCTTTCTGTAATCATGAGGATCAGCTTTACTGTCATCTGCAGTTGAGCCTTTGAGAAAGAGAACAAGATGACAATGAGTATACCTTTTTGTAATACAATGTATACATAAACTCTAACATGGCACAACAGCTTGCAAAGTCATGGAAATGGCTTGTGCAGAGTCAAATGCTTGGTTTCAATTTAAATTTGTTTTGAAAAATCACTTTTTCTAATTCCTCCTAGAGCATTCATCAAAATATGCCTTAAGACATGAAATGTGCCTTTACAAATGTCATTGTAATCATTCCCTGACAAAGCATATTTGGTGATAGGTCCGACTACTGGACAAAATTATAAGCAACTGTATAACAGTATAATCGTGATGATTGGTCATCTGACCAGGATTCTTCCCTTCCTATAGCCCCTGATGCTGGACCAGAATCTCTCTGACCCTACATAAGACAACATGATGGATGGATTAAGTTTAAATACTTATAAATAGGGCCTTTAAAGCATCAAACCATTGAACCAAAGCTTGGGCCTATAATTGCTGTTTCAGTTATACAGTGCTATGCATAAGTTTAGACACCCATACTAAAGTTGACTAAAAAGAGGAATAAAAAATCATCTTTTGGAAACTGAACTTAATGCCTTAATTTAAAAAATTAGGAAAAATCCAACCTTTAAGGACACCAATTTTCTTTGTGAATGAATAATGTATCGTAAATAAATAAATGTTCTTCCTTAAAATACAGGGTGCATAAGTTTGGACACGTATGTTAAATTCCCATAGAGGCAGGCAGATTTTTATTTTTAAGTATTTTTTTTTTTTTTTAGGATACTATGCATCCTGATAAAGTTCCCTTGGCCTTTGGAATTAAAATAGCCCCACATCATCACATAGCCTTCACCATACCTAGAGATTGGCATGGTTTTATTTCAGTTAGCCTAATAGCTAGTTTGAGTTCAATTTCCAAAATGATGATTTTTAAATTCCTCTTTTTAGTCAACTTTAGCATGGGTGTCTAAACTTATGCATAGCACTGTATGTTCTCTTGTATCTACATGAGAAGTCCATATGACTAAAATGAATGTACCCAATTAATGGGCCAATGGGCCAACACATCAGCAGAGCAAAGAGGAAAGATAAAGCTGAAAGCCAACAATTACTTCATTATTTACTTTAAAAACTACCACAGTTGTACAGTCACTCTATTAAATAAGTAAGGGATAATGTAGAGCGAGGCGGTTGTTATAGCGAATACAACGCCGACAGGCTGATCGGGACCCCGACGCGAAGCGGAGCTTGAATCAGCCTGAAGTGGTTGTATTCGCTATAACAACTGCCTTGCTCTACATTATCCCACTTATTACATGGCTACCTACCAAATAAATCAATAATTTGACACAAAATATTGATTTAAAAAGGAGTTTTTTTATTTAAAAACGATTGTATTGCTTCCGCTAAGAAAAATAGTCCGTTCCGTCTCTACGGTTAGAATCCTGCATCCATAGCAATGCTCTGTTTTTCATGGCAACGGTGTGTTATACTTAGCAGCAGTCTATTATCAAGAAGTAACAGACTGCATTCTACTTTAGAATTCAACCAAGCCATGTAATAAAAGAATACACTTCAATTGAATTAATGTAATTTTAATTTTACCTTTTTTATGTTCATTCTCTAACTGTTCAGCCAGACGGTTCTGGTTCATCTTCCTCAGGATTTTCACTGTGATCCTCAAGGCTTCTTTTGGTCCAAAACATGCCACCATTTTATCCACTGTGTCTAAGACATCCATGTTCTCCATCTCAGAATTTGGTATACGCTCATGATTCTTCAAGTACCACTGAAACTGCTTCAGATCATCTTTTTCTAGTTCCCTCAGTGAGTTCATGAGCTGCTCTTTAACAGACGCCATCATCCTTCAATAAATCACTACTGCATTACAAGAAAAAGCTTGTAATGCTTGCACTCTTAACATGTGGATCTAAGTGTTAAAATGTTATTTGGATAATGGAATGAAGCTGTGATTATATTGCTTGTAATTTCAAACAAAAAATTGGATTTAAATCTCAATATTGTCTGATACTGAAGGTCTACAATCAATGTTATCTAATACATCACATTTTTGAATCTTTACAGGAATATATTTCATGCAGTAGTATGTATTAACTTACCGTGAACAATGAGGATGTAGATGTTTCTTGTTCCTCCTGTGAACTGTCATCTCATTGAGCCAAAGCTCTGAAAGTCATCCCACTTCTGCATTTTCACACAGTGGGGGTGGTTTTATTTTTTTAACAAGACATACAGATAAAGATAGACCAACAGAACCAGAGGAGACACTCTGGTTTATAAGGTGGAGGGACGGATGATTGCACTTTGTTCCAAATGGTTGAGACTCCTGGTCTACGGTATGGTACTGAAAGGTGACGTCACAGTCACGGACCCATTTCATTCTGGTCCTGACACACTCGTAATGGCCTGGATCAGTGCTGACTCTGAACTTTGACACTCCCTCATCTGTACAGGCTGTCTAGACCTCTGCTGTGGGACTCTCTCTGGACTGTGCAACTGTTACACATTGTTACACACTTTCTTGTTAATAAATCACCATTCACCACTCATCTCTGCGCTTTGGTCCAGTTATTTCATGTGGTTCCAGCCATCTTAGGACCCAGCAGTACGAGCATTCGGATTCTTCCTCCTGCCATGAATAAGAAGACGATCTTTGTGACTCCCACTGAGAAGCGCAGGTTAAGGAGAAAGAGAGCAGTCAGACGTGCTGCAGCTCCTCCAAAGATGGCCTGTCCAGAGATACCAGTTTTTTCTGTCATAGAAACAGTAGATGTTCCTGAGACTTGTTTTCCTCTCATGGCTGTTGAAGCCTCTCCTTCCTGCTCAGTCAAGTCTGCCAGTCAAGTCACGGTCATCGAGGCCATCTCAGAGCCCACCATTTGTTCTGCAAGGGCCACAGAGCTTGTTCTTGCGTCCGATTGAGCTATTCTCGTCTTGCCTCGACTTATCCACAAATAAAACATAATAACAAGTGAACATCTTCAATGGTTTGGTGTTCAGTAGATCTGATGTTTGATGGGTAAATAGACCGATATTTCTCGACACTGTCTGTATTTGTGTCTGCATAATTATTTATTTGTTTTTAGATATTCACTGATGTAATTGTTGTTGTTTTTCTCCAAAAACAAATTTGATCAAAGGTAAGCTATTTTGACAACCAAAAAACAAATAGAATAATTTCTGTTTTGAAACATTCACACGCAAAGCTGGAGGTCATCTGTAATTAGCTCTTTAGCTTTTTGCTAGAACACATCCAAGACCTTCCATGTTATTATTAAAGTAACATACTGTAAAAAAGGATAGCTGTGAATTAATAGTAGAAGGTTGTAAATTAAAAGTACATTACTGTGATGGGTTTATACATATTTAATATGATTCATAATGAATGTTCTGATGTGTAAATGTCCAAATAATCATTATCATTAACATTTGAATGAAAACACAGGCTTGTATCATAATTGCAATGGTCAGAACAGAAAGGAATATTTTTCATGTGTAATCATTTATATTAGTTTTAGCATTTACATATATTTCCTCACATAAATCTTGTTTATGGTTTCAGAAGACTTGCAGTACTGAGCAGGAAGCGTTTATGATCTACATTTATGGTAGTTTTCTCCTCTTTGGAGCAGTAGTGAAACTAACAGCATTGTGGTTATGGGTTCCTGGATTTCACAATATCTTATAAACAATACTGTTAAAAGAATACTTAATATTTCATATTTGTATTTTAATTTATTAGACACGAAACACCCTTTTTCACCAGATCTCACAACAGTTTTGAAAATGCGAGAAAAGTGCGTGTGGCCGGGTGCAGATCGGGTGGGTGTGGTCAGGTGCCCCTGAAAAAAATGCAAAACTATAATAACCTTGCCCCTGAGCCCAGCCAGGAGCCCGCTCAGACCTCAGAGCCCACCATTTTTTCTGCAAGGGCCACAGAGCTTGTTCTTGCGGTTACTGCAGCACCCCATGAGATGCTTGGTTGATTATCTGAACGTGCTTCTCCCGAACGTTGTTAATAAATAAAATATAATTTAATGAAAATATGGGGGGGGGGGTATACATGTTATTTTTTTTATGTCAGTGTTAATTGAACATCTCCCTCTAGTGGCACACGTCATCATCACATTCTCAAGTAAGGCAACGAGACTGTTAAAGGGCCAGTTCACCTAAAATTAACATTCTATCATCATGATGTCGTTCCAGGTGTGAATGACTTTCTTATTTCTGTGGAACATAAAATAAGATATTTTTACATCGGAATCTTTAATATCTACTGTAGTCACTGTTTAAAGTTAAAGAATAAATAACACACTTGTTAGCCGGGTCATTTCTTGAGAGTTTATTAAAGATTTTCCAAGTCATTCTGACTTACATTACTTATTCTTTTTCACAGTTAAGGGAGAAAGTATAAATATTAAAAATTTCCATGTACGGTTAACAATATCAGACATTTGCACCCGGAAACACTGATGTTTCTAAGACACATGTTTGATCTTCATGCTGATGGATTTCATATTGACAGTGTAATTGTTCTTCCAGTGGTACCAAATAATACCAATGGAGTAATGAGTATCATCATTTTCCCACAGATACACACCGTTGGGGTTTGTATAGGTACAGCCTCCATGCCAAAATGCCCCGAGACGCATTTTGGCACAGTTCTTTTCTTCGACATCTTGATCTTTGTCAAAGGTGGTGAACTTCTGATTATTATTGTAGGTCAAAGAGTCAAACATGTTCCAAAATTTATAATAATTAAATCAAAGTGAAATTGAATGTGATTCAGGAGTTCATACTAATTGATATAATAAAAGCAGATGAACTTACTTCCATCTTCTGAATCTCTCCTCAGTAGTTCACAGATATAGATTTGTTTAATCTACAAAGTAATATAAATGTTTTCATATATATTTTTGATCCGTTTTTTTTTCCGAAAACTGTATAAATGTCTGAATGTTCTGTTAAGTAAATGAAGAATAAAACAGTAACTCACCGTTTGTGTTGTTCAGTCTGACACAAACACTCTTTATATATCTGTCAGATTCTCAGACTCCTCCTCTGTGTCTTTATGTAAATGTCCACTATGAAGCTCAAGATGCCTTGGCAAATATATGTTAGAAAAGTGCATACAACATAAATTACATGTATATTTTCAAATGGTAAATATGGAAATGGACAACAATAAAGGAAATGAGTGTCACAGAGAGAAATCTGCATTGTTTTAGGTCACAGTGTGTGTCCGGCAGACTAAATGATACAATGCACATTGGCATAAGTGATTTGCATCACACGCTCTGCTCCGTGACGCGGGTATAAATACGGAAGCGGGTGCGCTTGCAGTTCAGCTTTTCACTTCGGAGCCAAGCACTTGTGTTGTTCCGATGCAATCATCTGTTTGAGTGATTTACTATGAGTCAGGAAGAAGCTCTGCTTATCGGAGTTGGTGTGACGGCGCTGCAGTGGCTGTTTCAATGACCGCCTAAAAGAGCTTTCCTTGCTCACTGCAGGCTGCACTAATTCCTGCAAGCTGTGCTCAGGCCTTTCCTCTGTGCGCTTAAGCACTGAAAGAGCTTATGCAAACACGGTTGTGATGCGTCTTTTTAAAGATGTTATTCCACCCATGCATTTCTGGATGCAGTCGTTCCCATCCTCATCTGACGGCCACGATCACTCTCTCACATCCCAGGGCACAAGCATGTAAGACATGCTTGGGTTGTTCATGTTTTTGAATTAAAAACATGATCACTGCGGCACGCCGTTCGCGACTCTTCTTTCTCCGGAAAGCTTGAGTCCCCTCTGATGTTGACCAGCCGCTGCTTGTGTGTAAAAGCACAGCCGCGGGTCTGCTTGACACTGTTGGGAGATCGAGGATCTCAGCGAGAGTTTATCCGCCGGGCAAAATCCCCACAAAGAAGTGCCCCCTGGCTAAACCTTGTAGGGGTGCAAGAAAAAAAAGCATGCTTTTCGCCAACACTTGTGAGGACTGTGCCCAGCAGTTCTCCACAGTCCAGAAGCAGGCTGAGGTAATCAAGAGCCCGCTCCGAAATGCTACCAGATCACTCGTGGGCTGCCCCTCAGTCTGCTCGTCGTCAAGTTCCCCTGTTCCCCTGTGGAAAAAAAGCAAGTGCTCTGGCACGACCAGCACAGACAAGGCCAGACAAGTAGTTTGTTGAGGGTTGGTTTGTAAAGAAGGACTACACGCCTGCGCATATTAAAACGCGCATACCTATAGACTAAACACGTAATACGCATGTGCATGCCAACAGCGTTCTCACAGGTTCGCGTTTTTGAAGTTTGCGCAGAGATAATAAAAAAAAAATTACGACACCGTTCTAACAGAAAACAGAAAACCCTTAATGCGCTCTGGCCGCTCATTTGCACAAAACAGTGCCTGGTGGCTCGAGAATGCAAACCATAAAATAGGTTCCCAGGTTCAAGCCGCTAATCCTCCAAGCAGTCGTGAAACACCAGCCCTAAGATGCAGAGATGGATGGAGCTGCTCTTCCCCCGGAGGTGGAGAATCTTTTGTTCAGTTTTGTTTCTGTTCCGCCAATTTTCAATGAAAGAGCAGTTTCCTCTACCTCTGGGTACCAAGAGGGTGCGGTTGGCGGTGCGCGACGCTATGCCTTGCCACCCTCAGCCCCCTCTCCTATTGCTAGTGGGCAGCGGTTCAAGGACACGATGCCTACTCAGGCACCTTCTGGCCAATCTTGGAGCCAGGTAAGTGTTGCACCACACACCCAGACCCCACTTCAGGCCGCAATGCCGTCCGAGTCGGGTCCATGCACTCCACCTCGCTTCCCCACTGTGGGTACGTCTGTGGTCCTTCTGGTCCCACTTGTACAGTCTCTGGGGGCCTGGCTAGCTTGAATCGGGCCCTTCACAAACTACTGTTCAAGATGCTAACGCAGAAACGCATCTTCTGGTGCATCTGTCCCCGAGATTGGTTTGCAGCGATCGACCTAAAGGACACGTACTTTCATGTCTCAAATCTCCCTCGACACAGACCGTTCCTACGCTTTGCTTTCAAGGTTCAGGCATAACAGTACAAAGTCCTCCCCTTCGGGCTGTCCCTGTCTCCCTGAGTCTTCACAAAGGTCGCTGAGGCTTCCCTTGTTCCCCTGAGAGAACACTGCGTTCACATCCTCAACGACTGGCTTATACTGACCTTTTATATTAATGACATTAATTAGGCGTCATTTGCAAGGCGACGATCTAAACCCATTCAACAACATAGATTTCACATCTGAAAAAAGAGGTGTATGCACATTTTTTGTGAGTACGTTCTTTCTCTGAATCACACCTATGCACATTTGAGAAATGATTCTAAGATAAAATTAACGACTGTTAACATACATTTTATAAATGAGGCTTGCTGTATGCTAATGTATCCATGGATATTTTAGTGGGCAGAAAATATTGACACATTAGATCAATAAAGTAACATGGACAAATGAGTAATAAAGAGCAGAACGTGCTTGATGTTAAGAGTTGTTAAAAGAAAGTGCAATCTACCACAAAAGAGAATTCATATTCAGTATTCGCACACTGGCAGGCAGTGTGGCTAAATGGTGAAATACACACAAAATTTCAAAGTTTTTATGTAAAGTGTTTCTTGTCTTCAACTTTTTACTTTAGACTAGTATTAGTTTTTGCTGTGGCAACAAAACTTAAAACAGTCAAATTTAAAATTTTAATCTAAACTTGTATCATATCATGATATCATGATATAAGATTTTGGTAATATCACCCATTCCCACACTTTGCTAGAGACCAGGAAAAGTTCTCACAGTTTTACATGTGACATATTTATTAGCGTTCACTACAATTAATACGGTGCAGTGTAAACTGGGAGGTTCAACCAACTCTGAGTTAAAACTTAAACTCTGAGTTGATTTACCCTGAGATGGGAAACTCTGAGTTTTCGGTTCCAGAACAGCTGAATTGAGTTAGTTTAATCAACTCTGTAGGTTGACTCTGAGTTAAGCGCGTGCACCATGACTGTGAAAAGCCACGATCAATGGAGCTCCGAAATTACGATTCACCATGGCAACAGCACAACAAAAAGACGTCCGCATTCTTCCGAGTCAATACACAAGTATAATTATTTTTCACTGTTATAATATCAGAGGTGTGTCATGATCACACCCACGGAAAAGTAAGATCCAAAAGCAGTATTTAATAGGGTAATCCGTACTCACAATCCAGTACTAACAAGGTGACGGGAAACAGCTGAGTGCAATGATGAATGAGTGACAGAACAGGATGATGGGAAATGTAGTTATGAGTGAAAGACACCGTGGGGGAAGAGGACCTCTAGTGGTTACCCAGGGAACACAAACCAGACACTGTGACATAACCCCCCCTCTGTGGAGCGGCTACCAGACGCTCCAAGACATAACTATAAAACAAAACAAGAGTCCAGGAGGGAGGTGGAATGGTGGAGGATCAGGGGGAGGGATGGGAGGCAAAGGTCCATGAAGGGGAACAGAAACAGGGGGTGACGGCTTAGCCGGCGGCCATGGTGAAGCAGACAGTCCATCGGGCGGCCAGGGCAAAGCAGACGACCCATCGGGCGGCCAGGGCGAAGCAGACGACCCATCGTGCAGCCAGGGCGAAGCAGACGACCCATCAGGAGGCCAGGGCGAAGCAGACAACCCATCGGGCGACCAGGTTGAAGCAGACGACCCATCAGGCAGTCAAGAAGGAGACGACAGTCCATTGGGCGGCCAGGGCGGAGACTTTCCCTCAGGCGGCCAGGGTGAAGACGTCAGTCCATCGGGCAGCCAGGGCGGAGACTTTCCCTCGGGCGGCCAGGGCGGAGACTTTCCCTTGGGCGGCCAGGGCGGAAACGACCCCTCGGGCGGCCAGGGTGGAGACGACCCCTTTGGGCGGCCAGGGCGGAGACGACACCTCGGGCGGCCAGGGCGGAGGCTCAGGAACAGACACCGGCTCAGGAACAGACACCGGCTCGGCGGTGGCCATCTTGTCTGGAGACACAGGCTCAGCGGCGGCCATCTTGTCAGGAGACACAGGCTCGGCGGTGGCCATCCTGTTCAGAGACACTGGCTCGGCGGCGGCCATCCTGTCCGGAGACACTGGCTCAGCAGCGGCCATCCTGTCCGGAGACACTGGCTCGGCGGTGGCCATCTTGTCCGGAGACACTGGCTCAGCAGCGGCCATCCTGTCCGGAGACACTGGCTCGGCGGCGGCCATCTTGTCCGGAGACACTGGCTCGGCAGACGTGATGTGAACAGTCTCTGGCTCGACAGACATGACGTGAACAGTCTCTGGATCGGCAGACGTGACGTGAACAGTGTTTTTGGATTGGCAGACGTGACGTGAACAGTCTCTGGATCGGCAGACGTGACGTGAACAGTCTCTGGATCGGCAGACGTGACGTGAACAATCTCTGGATCGGCAGACGTGACGTGAACAGTTTCTGGATCTGCAGACGTGACGTGAACAGTCTCTGGATCGGCAGAACTCATGTGCTTCCTCCATGCATGCAAACCCACCAATGCATAAAAAAGGAAGACAGCTCTCTTGGCCATGGCAGGACTGATGGTGGGCAGGACTGATGGTGGGCGACAGCGGGCTGCTCCGGGACAGCCTCCGGGACGACAGTGGGCTGCTCTGGTACCTCCGGGATGACAGCGGGCTGTTCCGGGATGGCTTCCAGGACAACAGCAGGCTGTTCGGGAACGGCCTCCGGGACGACAGCAGGCTGTTCGGGAACGGTCTCCGGGACGAGTACCAGGATGGCCTCTGGTTCATTGGGGAGGCAGGAAGTCCTCCTCCTCCGCTTTTGATGGCTCCGGGCTGGACAGGGCCAGCGTTGAAGGGAGCTCTGGGTTGGGCATCACCGGTCCAGGGCCGAAGAGAGACCGAAGCGGAGAGTGGTGCCGGGGCTCACATCTAGCTCCTCCTCCCCTGCGGCCTCCATAGGTCCCAGAAAACCTGGCCAGACGGGTTCCCTCAAAAGATTGTCCGTTCCTGATGGAAGGGGGCTCGGGGGAATTGACCGCCATGGTCTCCTCAGTCTGATGGGCCCACAAAGCAAAACACTGAAAAATGTTCATATGAGGCGGAACCTCTCCAGCTTGTGAACTCCCCCTCTTCTGCCTCCTCTCACGTCTCAGTCCTTCTGTCACGATCACACCCAGGGAAAGGTAAGATTCAAAAGCAGTATTTAATAGGGTAATCCGTACTCAAAATCCAGTCCAGGCAAGGGTCAAAATCCAAACAAGTCAATCCAAAAAACAAGAAACAGACAAAAACAGACTTCCAGAAGTGTAGACATTAAACAAGGACTCCATGACAATGACTAAACAGACAGGGTATATATACACACACAGATACTAACAAGGTGACGGGAAACAGCTGAGTGCAATGATCAATGAGTGACAGAACAGGATGATGGGAAATGTAGTTATGAGTGAAAGACAATGTGGGGGAAGAGGACCTCTAGTGGTTACCCAGGGAACACAAACAAGACACTGTGACAAGGTGAAGACTGGCAGGACGGTAAGTTATTGAACTAATACTAATTTACATGGTATACCACAGGCAAAAAAAAAAAAAAAAATAAATAAATAAAATAACGTGGCAGCAACTAAAATTGAACAAAAAAAAATTCAATCAGTTAAATCGTTAAGCATAAAAGGTCCATGGTTGTAGGCTATATGACTTTACAAACATTTGACATAATAAATAAATATAATTCAGTGTCTGTTTCAATGTGCCGCAGCGGTTTCCATGTAGTATAATGCTCTTTTCACATAATTAAATGTTCTCTAATCCAACCTGTTACATTTTCTATTTATGCTGATGAAATTAACATGACCTGCACTACCACTGATAGATGAAACGGAGATACACAATATTGGAAGAATAGTAAAATCCAACAGGAAAAAGGATTACTGTTGCTTTTGTACAGCTGTGGTGGTTACGGCATATATCTCTACCCTTTCATTTGGCATCCTCCCATTCCTTACAGTAATCGGTTTCATTTTCGGCAGGAGTGATGATAGGATTATGCGTGTCAACAATGCATCCACATTGTGGCACACTTTCCTTCCCGCTCTGATATAGTGGCCTTACTAAGGTGCTCTGCATCTACAGTGATATATATAAAAATGCACAATGAATGAATGTACTGCACTGCAAAAAAAATATTTTCTTACTTATATCCTTTGTCTTGTTGTTTCCATTCAAAATATCTGAAAATTCTTAAATCAAGATGCATTTACTACATAAGAAAAACTCTGGGTTTACCGAAGAAAACCTGCTCCCGACCAGGTTAGGTTCACAGAGTAAGTTACCATGGTAACTGACTCTGAGTATAAGTTACCTCTCTTTCAGAAACGGGCTTGACTTACTCTGCTTTCTCAGGTTTGACATACCTCCCATTCTGAAACGGAAAACCCAGAGTTTCCCTCATTTCAGGGCTAACATACTCAGAGTTTTCACTTAAAATCCTTTCTGAAACAGGCCCCTGGTCAGAAATAAGTTTAGGAATGGTGCTGAGAAAACACCTTAAACCCAGTCTTCTTAAATAATTGGTGGTAGATGGCTAAATGAAAACAAAAGTTTCTCAAAAGCAGTTGTACACACCATGTTCTTTGCATTCAGACAGATTCAGCCTAATAGTGATAGTTCACTAAATGGCCAATTCCACATGTATTTTGTGTATTTTCAAAATACTAACATTTTTTTTAAATAAATAAATATAATTCCATGCAGTATTTGGTATTTTATTTTTAAATATTTTAAATTTAAGTATTTAAATTAAGTACTTTGTATTTTTATTTTAAATACATTTTCATACATTTATGCCCATCTCTGCATATTGTCATGGAACAGAAGATAACAAACACAGGTAGAATCTGAACAGAGTTTATTGAAAGACACACAGATATCCAGCAGGTGAGTCTCTGCGTATCAGATTGTACTGGTGATGCTGTCAGGTGAATGAAAGTCTTATCTGTTGCAGGTTATGAAGAGAAGTGACATGATGAAGACAACTCATGAATAAGACGGATGAAGACAAGATAGTTCGCAGCTCAGGTAAGTGCTCCAGAGGTGGTTAGTCAGGTAAGAGTTCTGTAACAAATAACAAGACCTGGGGCCGTATTCACAAAGAATTTTAAGGCTAAAAGTAGCTCCTAACTGGCGAATTTAGGAGCAACTCCTTAAAATAATGGGTGTGTCACTCATAACTTTAGGACTCCTAATTTTTTCACTAAGAGTAATTCACGAAGCATTTTAGCCCTAAAAGTAGCACCTAAGCCTGGGACAGCTTAAAAGAAGTCGAGAGGACTCCTAACTCACTAAGACCTATTCACAAACCGCTTTTTGTGGCATTTCACGTTGCAATGTTTTGAAATGCGTATGCGGCGGCTACAGGAGCTTCCAATCGCAAGGGAACAATTTTGCATTGTAGGCATAACTAGGGATGCAATAACGCCACCAACAACAACCAAAACTAGGCTACTCATTGCATGTAAACTAATTGTAACGTTTTATTGTGAATCAAATTAAAATGTTCTTCTCTTTGCAAACGTAGGCAGAGGCATATAGTGACAGATTAATTCAATAATGTTGCAAAGATATTGCATCAATCCATATGTTTCATTAGGCTACTAGGCTAATTGTTTTGCCTTACTCTTTATTCATTTAGGCTATTTATTCAGTTATTCATCATCTTCCGTCCTTCACACTACTTGTGTAGCGCACGCATTCTCAGACCTGTCACCTGTCACTCATCATCGTAGGGGAGGAGTTTGGAATCATTCCCGCGTTACAATCATCAGCCAATCAAGGTGGTCACTTCAGTCAAGCTCGTGCATGAGTAATGACGTCATCCATAGCAACGAAGACTCACTCTTAGTTTAGGAGTTGTCATTTTTCTTTACTAAGAGTAGGTCTGAAAGGCGTTGTGAATAACTTTTAAGAGAAAACTCCTAGCTAAAATCTTTTAGTGCGATTTAGGAGTACTCCTAGTGGTAACATAAAATGCTTTGTGAATACGGCCCCAGACCAAGATGTGTGTTTAGTGCTGGCTTTTATGGAGAGGAGCTGATGAATGGTAGTGATTGATGGCAGGTGTGAATGAATGAGGAAGGAGTGCAGGTGATGGTCAGAGAGGATTATGGGAAGTGTAGTGTGCTGAGGTGACTGGTCTTGTGACAGATATAGGGCTATACAGGGAATATAGCCCTATATCAGGGAAGGGGGAACAGGGAAGTTTTTAACATTATACCTCAACAAGACCTGTAAATTGCCAATCTAGTCCCCAAACCATCAGACCTTAACAATTTCAGCTGTTCATTTAAATGTAAACATGTAAATATATAATTTGATAAAGAAACAGGATCTATAAAAATAATTACTCATAATCATTCACATATTTACTGTTTTACAATAGATTAGGTCAATTCACTAAATAAATCATTTGATAATGAGGAGAAAACACAGAGCAAAGTTCCTCTGAGAAAACATCCCGTATTAAAACCATCTCTTAAATTAATTTAACCCATATAAATAAGGGTTAAACTAGTCAATAAAAATAAAATTTGAGGAATCACACGATACCTATGCCTCTCAAGCAGATCTGCAAATATGAGTGGGGAAGAAATGCAGCGACTAGATGTTCAAAATTAATGGAGACGTGCAAAATCCACACAATCTCAAGGCTGAGGTTGTGAAAGTTTGTGTTTTCTCAATATGCTGCATCTACTATCATAAAAAGAAGTTTTAAATACATTATCTGTGACTTTGGGAAAGTTCTTGTTTTCTCAATATGCTGCACACAGTTTTCTACAGATGGTTGAGATCAGGAATCTCTAGACTCAACTACCACAGATCGGGACTGCAGGCACATCCGGGTGATGATCTTGTCACAACTATGATGAACTAAGATAATTTTGCTGAAGGTGATCAGTGTTATGTTTTTCTAATAAAATCGGTTAATAAAGTTGATGCTTGATTTTTTTTTTTTAATCTTGTCTATGTTAGGTGGTTCTTCACCTTCATATTCTGCATTAAAATTGAGTTGATCATATGCTTATATTGTCTAATCTTATACAAAGATACTGAGAAATCATAAACCCCAAATCCAGCATAGAGGGGTTCAGTGAATCTGGTGTTGAATGTGTGTGAGTGTGTGAGTGTGTGTGCGTCAGAGACGCTGTAGAAGGACAGAGTGCAAATGTTGAGTATATATTAATGACCCATCATCATTTTAACATCTTTCCCCATCTTTTAACAATTTTTTTCTCTAAACTTACCCTTCAAAATTGCAATGCCTGTTACCATACGTCATACACATATCGTTTCCCCACTGGCTCTTCCAAAACTAAAAGTCTGATTCAGATGCATGTGTCTCTTGGATGAAAATAAATAAATCACAAAAATATTTTCTACAAAGTAAAAAGATTGCTCTTCTTTTAACTAAATTTCTCATACCTCTACCACTAAGCGAGAAAACAGCGAGTGAACCCACTCACAGAAGAACTTCAGAACAAAAGTTTACATCTCCAAACCTCTCTGCATAGCATTAATGTTTACCTGGTAGCATACTGTAAGCATTAATGTAAACATGAGTCAGACATAAATGTCATTGCCTACTTCTCAAGAACTCCTTCCTGTCCACAAATGCTCTGGTCCCGACAAAATAAGCCCTCCTGTCTTCTTTTCGTGCAGCTTCAACACTTGGCCACAGCTGACTCCTGATTTCTTTATCAACTACTGTCAGATCTTCAGCAAACCTCAACTTCTTTTCTTTCAAAAAGCTGCTTTTCTTTGCACTTTTCCACAGTAAGTCTCTGATATGCCTGGATCTGAACAGGAGAATCACAGCTCTTGGTTTCTTGTTCACGTCAAACCTCCTTCCCACGTGATGAACTTCAGTAGCGAATCAGCGATCAATTTCAGTAGTGTACTTTCCCTTTTCATCTAGAAGCACTGCAGCGCAGATGTCCATGACCTTTTGTTTAATGTCTTCTCCTTCATGTTCGTCAAGACCATAAAACCTCAAGTTCCACCACCTTCTATATCTCTCCATTTCATTCATTTTAACTTCCAGATCCAGTATTTTCTTGTCATGGGTACCACTCGATGTTTTCAGTCCAGTCAGATCTGCTTCAATGCCATTAATCTCACGAGACAAGAATTCTGTGGATTTCTGGAGAGCCTCAATCCCATCAGAGTTCATTTTAATGTTGTTGTTTTTTCAAACCGTTCAGCTCTTTCGTTATTTTTTTCTGTCAGCATTCTGACAATGTTGTAGCACTGGACTTAAACTGGAGCAAAAATAAATTATGTTTATACAGTTTATTAAAAATACTCAATCACAAATTTAATCATCAACAACCTCTCACGTTCACGCTCCTGTTGCAAACCGCAAATCCAGCAAATGTGATGGGATTTTCTGTCAGGACCACTACCATCAAATATGATTGACAATTAGCATACAGTTTGGATTGGCGGTATGGTTCCATTCTGGGCGAGAACTCCCTGCGCAGCCATGCAGCCTAGCATGGATAAGAGCAGGGAGAGCAGCAATAACCCCCCAAAACAAAACCATATGCCAAAATCCCAACAGCGCAATCTGGATACTTTTATAGTTACCTGAGTGAGCCAAGGCAACAAGCATGTTGCCAATACCTGAAAAGCTTGAGCAACAGCATGTTACCAAAAATACCAGAAAGCCTTAAGCAACAAGTATGTTGCCCTTACCTATATGGCCTAAACGAGTATGTTGCCAATACCCACATAAGCCATAGCAACAAGCATGTTGTCAATAACTGAAATGCTTAGCAGTAAACATGTATATTGCAATGAATGACATAGGCTACCACCTGAAATGAAGAAGTGAAAATTGAGATATCAAAATGAATCAGCTGCTTGCTTGTTATCCGCAGTCCAGATCCAGTTTCTTTGAGTGACGCCTGTGGACTAGAGATGAGAGATGGAGATTTAATTTTCAATTATCTTTTTCATTGGAAATAAGTACTGAAGTACAGATGGATGGTTTAATGTAACAAGCGTGATGCTGATGCTTTGATATATTTAGTCACAAATATGTAGGTTTGAAAAAATTCCAATCACTAGACAAGATATTTATTGACGTGCACTGCATATACTATCACCTGTCAGTGACGTCATAACCTTGTTATACTTGGTTGTAGTTTACTTCTGTAGAAACCAAGAAAAAATATATATATATATTAAAAATAATATATATATATATAAATATATATAAATATATATATATATATATATATATATATATATATATATATATATAATTTATTTTTTACACACTACCCCCACGACTGAGGCTGATAGAATGGTTACATCCTGATGTTAGCGTAATATGTTGAGCACTATAGATCCAATCTTATGGGGGAAGCATACACCCTACAGCAATAGCTCAGACTAGCAGCAACAAAATGGATACAACTAGCATGTTTGTATAACCATAGGACTAGTATTAAACTAGTGTAGCCTGGTCGGGGAAGCATACACCCTCTAGCTCTGAGTCAGATGCAGTGCGCAGCTAAGCAATGAAATACAGTGTGCATTCATGAACATGATTTCTGCTCCCGTCCTACGGATTCCATCGGCTGTGGAGGTGAAGATGACGACTCCCATGATTCCACACTCCTTCACAGGACCATCAAGCTACGATGTTCTTAGTGTCACTGAATACCAGACCTCTGCGGAGAATGTACTGTGTATTTTGCACTAGTATGTTACTGATATCTAGATAGCTTTAGCCACAAGCATGTGGTTACCTTAACACAGCATGTTGCAATAATCAGATAGAATAAAGAACAGGCATTTTTCCAATGCAACCAGATAAGCATAAACAGCGCTTGATTACTACAGCATGTTCCTGAGGACAGTATGCGCAAAATACTAAAAGCCAAAGTAACAAGCTTATATTCGATAACATTGCACTAGAAATCACCATACGGTACTGATAGCAATGTTGCTGAAATGACAGAATATTGCTGATACCTAAAAAGCTTAGCACAGCATGTGACAATGACACCTGGTATAAGCCTAAAACACAGCCATGTTCCAAATAACGACTGGGTTAAATAACCTTAAAAGTAAAACAACCATGTTACCAATAGCAACTAACAGCTTTACGTCAATAGCCACTAGATAGCCTTTAGAACAAGCAGGGTTTCAATAATATATATATATATATATATATATATTATATATATATATATATATATATATTTATTTTATACACAGCTTAAATATAGCCTACCACCATGTTGAATTTCAGCCTATAAAAATGCAAGCCCTTAAAAAACAATGCATCAAAATGAAAGCACTGTATACAATACACTAAGATAGACCAAGCGTGTCCGATAACGCTGAAGTGACTCAACTGAATAGTGACTGTTTACGATGTCTTTTTTTAAAGCTGCGCCACAGCAGAATTATTCCTTTTGCATCATGAATTGTTAATTCCTATCAAGCAAGCTGCTTGAATCTGTGCTGCGGTGCAATGCGATCAGTTGCCAATGACAACAGATAGTAAAGCATTGATCGCATGAGCCTAGCAAGAGCATTTTGATGAAAATGACTAAGTTAGATAAGCCCAAGCCACATGGATAGCATTAGCAACAAGCATGTTGCCAGTACCCTGATAGCTTTTAGCAATGAGTATTAGCTTAGCTTTGAGACTTTCAGAGATGAATGGAGAATGAATCCTGTGTCCTGTGTCAATAATGCAGCGATGCGAGCAGCAATGCAGACTGAGGTCACTTCCAAATCATACAACTTATGATCAATGCGGCAAATCTTGTGTTCAAGTTTAAGAGGTGAAATCCTTGTGGGGATTGAATTCCTCTTGCTAAATTCCCGATTGCACGATTCCTTGTGAGATGATGTTGTTTGCCTGCCGAATTTCGCCATTTAATTAGCTCCTGAGAAACGCAATAGCTGCTGATAATACTGAAGGAGCTTATGTATACGGTGATAGGCGTCATATTCCTATAGGTAGACATGGATCAGCTGAGAGTCACTGATGTGAGCTTGACTAACGTGACCTGCCAGAACTGATGCTATGCTTGATTATTAACAATACAGTACTTACCCTCTTATAGTCTCTAGAGAACCTGATGCTATTTACTGAAATCAAAATTCAAACAAAACTTCAAAGGTGAATGCTACCTCACAGATGCAACACATGAGAGAATTAAAGAGCAGCTTCGATGCCTCTGATTGGCTGTAGGAAGCAACTGGATATATATAGCCCTTAAAATTCACCAAATCTCTAATATAACACTATACTATTAATATATTTTAGTGATACTGATAATGTGATGAATTAGAATCAGAGAACCTACACATTACACATAAACCTTGTATGTGCTTTACCTGACATACATGAGCATGACTGTATGATCTTTTCTGCAGTTCACTCAGTTTATCAAACACAAATATAAACTGTAATTAAGAATAATCCATTTAAATGAGTGTCCAGTGCGAGTTGATGTCAGTGTTTATTGAACACCTCCCTCTAGTGGTGCACATCATCATCACATTCTCAAGTAACGCAACGCACGTGTTAAAGGGACAGTTCACCCAAAATTAACATTCTGTCATCATGATGTTGTTCCAGACTGTTGTTCTCCCTGGTAAAACAGTCATGAATTTTCATTCTAACACGTCTGCATACAGACATCCCAGCTAGAAATTTTTTGTTCTAAAAATGTTCTAAGAACATTAGCATGTATTGTTCTATAAATGTTTTCAGCGGCTAGTTTTATTTTTGTTCCCAGAAT
The DNA here is from genome assembly GCF_963993115.1 of Abramis brama. Taxonomy (NCBI): domain Eukaryota; kingdom Metazoa; phylum Chordata; class Actinopteri; order Cypriniformes; family Leuciscidae; genus Abramis; species Abramis brama. The sequence continues at coordinate 3,763,351 of NC_139964.1, read as the reverse complement.
GTTCTTTTAAAAGTTTGGAGAACATTCTTTAAAAACATTAAAATGTTTAGTAGTAACATTCTTTTAACATTATTCTCTAACGTTATTAGAAAGTTTTCAGCGGCTAGTTTTATTTTTGTTCTTAGAATGTTCTTTTAAAAGTTTGGAGAACATTCTTTAAAAACATTATTAAAATGTTTAGTAGTAACATTCTTTTAACATTATTCTCTAACGTTCTTAGAAAGTTTTCAGCGGCTAGTTTTATTTTTGTTCTTAGAATGTTCTTTTAAAAGTTTGGAGAACATTCTTTAAAAACATTTTTAAAATGTTTAGCGATAACATTCTTATAACATTATTCTCTAACGTTCTTAGAAAGTTTTCAGCGGGTAGTTTTATTTTTGTTCCCAGAATGTTCTTTTAAAAGTTTGGAGAACATTCTTTAAAAACATTATTAAAATGTTTAGTAGTAACATTCTTTTAACATTATTCTCTAACGTTCTTAGAACGTTTTCAGCGGGTAGTTTTATTTTTGTTCCCAGAATTTTTTCTTTAAATGTTTGGAGAACATTTTCTAAAAACATTATTAAAATGTTTAGTAGTAACATTTTTATAACATTATTCTCTAACGTTCTTATAATGTTTTCAGCGGGTAGTTTTATTTTTGTTCCCAGAATGTTTTTTTAAATGTTTAGAGAACATTTTTTTAAAAACATTATTAAAATGTTTAGTAATAACATTCTTATAACATTATTCTCTAACGTTCTTATAATGTTGTAAGCGGATAGTTTTATTTTTGTTCCCAGAATGTTCTTTTAAATGTTCGGATAACATTATTTAAAAACATTATTCAAATGTTTAGGTGTAACATTCTTACAACATTATTCTCTAACGTTCTTAGAAAGTTTTCAGGGGGTGTTTTTATTTTTGTTCCCAAAATGTTCTCTTAAACATAAAAAATGCTTAACATTGTTAAAACATACAATTTTATTAATCTCTAAAATAAAACAAAAATCTAACAGGATTATGAATGGCATCCACATAAATTATTAGAAGTTCTGCGTACAGTAGATGCCCAACATTACATGAAGAACTCAGTAAAGTCCAATGTGCAATCACACGTCTTGACTGCTGTTTGCTCAGAGCGCTCATCATCAGTCTTTGGTTGTCTTGGTTCTTGCAGAAAAAGAATAAAGTCATCTGCATTAATAGGTGTTCTACTGTTCTTCTCTTCTTGTTTTTCAGCTGCTATCCCAGTTAGCAGAATTGAGCTCCATTCTCTGTGTGCATGATAGAGTTTTTCCTCATAGCCTATAAAAGAAGATCATGCAACAGTGTAAACAAAAATAATACAAATACATATTACATATTAAGATCACAAGCAATATTGACTTTGAAAACTTTCAAAATTAGCCAGCCTAATTATTAATCAGAAATTAATTAGATTAGTTTATTTAAAAGTATAAATATGATACCTTATGAGTATCTATTTTGTTTCTGTAATTTAAAACATATACTTAATCCATTATATACATGTTAATAACACAACTAGAGGCTAAATTATTTTAACAAACTACAAACTTGGCTTGAGAAGTGTTAACCTTGAACTCAGGTCACCTTGAGCACAGCTGCAGCATGTCACAGCACTGCCCACGATGCTTTTGCACTGCTCTGCTCACGAACAGCTCAATTTCATCAGTTATATTGTCTATGGATTGTTACATTTCTTACAGATTTCTGCTTGTTTTAAATCAGATACAGATAAAGTAGAACTGCATTTGAATGCATTGGCGATGGAACAATTTCTAGTGTGATTTAATCATACCTGTGTATCGTCTCTTTGCTATTAGCTAAGCTGTAAGTTTTAGTTACTTAAAAAGCAGAAAGAAATATGCTATAACTTCTGTTTCTACGCAGTTTCTTATTGAGAAATCACAGGACAGTGTTGACACTAACTTTCTGTGCTCCAGTAGGTTTCTGTGTGCGCACAATCTGCATGTTAAATGTGAGCTACTGTCTGTGCATATGAAAGCTTGTTTCCGCCATGGAATACAATTTTTAAAAAAGGTAATTGCGACTCACAATTCAAACTTTTTTTTCTCAGAAGTGCGATATATAAACTCGCAATTGGCTGTTTGAAAGTCAGAATCACAGGATAAATTAGTAAAACCTGAGAAAAAAAAGCAATTCTGGCTTATTTTGTTTTTGCTGTCTTTTCTATATGAGGACATTAATGCACTTCATCAATACAGCCGCTCTTCAGCAGCATTTTAGCTTCATTTGAGAAAAACTATCATCATAAAACACAGAGAGACTCAAAGGTCTACACGGCAATCCGTCAAATAAAAGTTTGGTTTAACCTTTGAAGAAAGTTTTGCTTAAATCATTACATTTTAAATAATTGGTTATAGCAATTTAATTAAACCATTAAAATGGAATCAAGAAAACAAAACAAAAAAAAACTTTTGGGAGATGCGAGAGCGAAGTAGTCCAGTGATAATTAACAGGCAGCCATGGTTAATGCAATTTGCAAAGACCCGCCCCCTTTAGTTACTGTTGCTATGTCCAACAAGCCATGGCGCTCTCACGCCACACATCATGTTGTCACGCAATGAAAAATACATTGCGGATCAAAGAAAAAACGTTGAAACGTCTAAACGCTGAGACAAGACAGAGCAGGTTACTTTTGATATGAAACAAAGTCTCAACGTTTAATTTGTGTAATTTCTGTAGAAAAAAATTTTTTTTTGTAAAATAGAAATGTAAAAAATAAATACCTGTCAATCAAACTCCCTCGAAGGGTGAATTCTGAGGGGAGTAAAAAAGACAGCTCACAATTCTGATATTTTCTTGCAATTGTGTGTTCCTGCCTCACAATTCTGAGAGAAAAAACAACAAAAAAAACGGTAATTTTACTGATGGAAACAGACAGTAAAAAAGTGGACTTCAAAGATTTCTTATTCTGTAGCTCCCTGTGGGATTTTTTTGACAAGTCCATAAAAATGCATCCATCCATGATAAAAGTACTCCACACGGCTCTGGCAGGTTAATAAAGGCGAAAGGTGAAGCGAAGTGATGCATTCGTGTAAGAAACATATCCATATTTTAGGGCTGGGAATCGATTAAAAAAAAGTAACTGATTATTTACACAATTTGCTGTAATTAAATGCAATTAATTGCATTTCCCCCAAGCTTGTAATCATCAATATTTAAACTTAGAATAACCTAATTAAACAACACAGGAAAAAAGGAACAGAAAATAGCCCTGTATTAAAATAATATTAAACATCAATATATCAATATATTATTATTTTTCAATAATCAATCAACATAATCAATTTAACAATTTATTATTATATATTTTTTTTTTTACTAATTATCAAAATAAAACATAGTCCTACAAAGCTATTATTACAAGAGCATGTGATCAGAGCAGGTAATTTTACCATTGTTGCCAGCATGACTATACCAGCTCAGTAGGGCTATTTCACAGAAGTCTACTACTGAGAAAATTCACGTTATTTGACTTTGCTTTCCAGTGCATGATCGGTACATGATTGGAGCGTTTGGGCCGTTAACGACAGAGCAGAACACGCAGCGCAAACACGGAGCAGAACATTGAGCAAAGAGCTCAATGTTTGCTCAATGTTGTGTGTGTGTGTCAGTGCGCCGACACACACACACGGAATGGAGAGCGCGGCGCGGAAAAGACCCGCTCATGAAAGCTGCGTGAGAATAAAACCTGATCGCCGAACACGGAGGGGCGGGACGGCATATTTTGCAGCCTTTTCCGCAACAGGAAGTCATTAAAACGAGGCAAAAAAAGTGCTGCGTTAATTGCGTTATTTTTTTTTAACTCGTTATGCATCTCAAATTAATCGCAAAGATTAACGTGTTAATTCCCCCAGCCCTACCATATTTATAACTTTATCGACTTAAATAACTAGCTTCCAGCAGACAGCCATATGCAAGTCAAATTACGCCCAAAGAGTTATAGAGTCAACGCATCGATACGCATACGCGCCTGCAAGGCTACGCATCGCTACACTTCGGCCGCCATTATGCATCTATGCGTAGCAAAATGTGTCGTCCCAGTTTTTGATACGCGACGCACCATTGTATGCAATACTATGCGTTGTTGGTGGGGGCAAAACTGCAAGTTGCTTGCGTCCGACGTGTAGACTATAAAAGCCTCTTGTCGATGTATGACGTAGGAGTAACATAAGCTTTGACGGCTCTCGCGGTTCAAACAAACAGGGCTAGGTAATAAATTCAAGCTCCTCCCACATTTCTCTTTATATGATTCTCTTTAATGATAATTTTTCTAAAAATCTCTGTGGAAAGAAAGTCAGATATAAATCTGGGACAGATATAAATCAGGCACGAGGGAGAAAAAAAGAGACCATTTTTATTTTGGAGTGCATTGTGCCTTTAAAATTGACTACGGTTTTATAAAATGCAGTGGATACTTACTAGTGATGGACTTGTTTCTCTGTTGGTGCCTGTTCTGCTCCGTGAACATTGTTCCAATGCTTGATCTTAAGAAAATTTTAAAAGTGTGTTAATGTGTGTTAACAGACTATTGATCTGGGTGACATAGGACCATTTTTTATGTTTTCCTTAAGTGTTAGGCTATATAAATCTGGAGAACCCTTACTAACATTAACCATGGTTTTGCTACACTAACTAAATGGTAATAAATTATTGTAATCAATCCACCATAAAAACATTGTTTCTACACTTTACTATAATAAAAACCATGGTTAATTTAGCAAAGGACCCTGGGAACATGTCCTAAAAAGTTCTCTCGTTATTTACCGGTACTCCATGTTGTTCCAAAACTGTATGAATTTATTTTGTATAACCTTAATTAAGATATCTTGAGAAATGACTTCACTGTTTTGTTTTTTTCCATAAAATGGGTTCCAATGTTGTTTTATTCCCAACATTCTTGTGTTTCACAGAAGTAAGTCATACAGGTTTGAAAATAATTTCATTTTGAAAGGACATTTATGTTATGTATAAAGACACAATGTTCTCAGTTCACTCATTGTAAAGCTCCTATGCTGAGGTTTATTTAATTTTTTTCAAAATGTTGCAAGTAAAATGTTCTAATTGTGTTAACTCGTCACATTAGAAAAACGTTTTATAAAGAACATTCAACATCTCATCTCTCAATGATATCCTCAAAACATTTTCCTAATGTGACAGAGAGAATGTTCTTCTTTTGTTTTTATGAAACATTGGGACAATGTTATATTGAGATCATTGTACAACTTTAACTTTAGCAACATTCCCAAAATATGCTCAAAATGTTGCAAGTAGAATGTTCTTCTTTTGTTATCATGAAACATTGGGACAATGTTAATGTGTGTTAACAGACTATTGATCTGGGTGACATAGGACCATTTTTTATGTTTTCCTTAAGTGTTAGGCTATATAAATCTGGAGAACCCTTACTAACATTAACCATGGTTTTGCTACACTAACTAAATGGTAATAAATTATTGTAATCAATCCACCATAAAAACATTGTTTCTACACTTTACTATAATAAAAACCATGGTTAATTTAGCAAAGGACCCTGGGAACATGTCCTAAAAAGTTCTCTCGTTATTTACCGGTACTCCATGTTGTTCCAAAACTGTATGAATTTATTTTGTATAACCTTAATTAAGATATCTTGAGAAATGACTTCACTGTTTTGTTTTTTTCCATAAAATGGGTTCCAATGTTGTTTTATTCCCAACATTCTTGTGTTTCACAGAAGTAAGTCATACAGGTTTGAAAATAATTTCATTTTGAAAGGACATTTATGTTTGGGTCAGCTAGGCCCGTAAACTCATATCAAGAAGACAGGTAAAATATTGTCTGGAGGGTTTGGACCAGTGTGCCTTTGAGCAGAGTTTACATGTTCTGCCTCTATTTCACGTGTATTTTACTATGACAATAGCCTACTCACCGCAAGATCGTGTGGCTGGATAATATTTATTCCCAAAATTCCTAGATAATGGGAAACACACACATACAGCAATATTATTAGCTATTTGTATTTACTTACTAAAAGAGACATTTGCAAAAGCTTGCAAAATTTTACTCACCAGCTCAAAAACATATTATGATGATGACTCATCATTTTGACGGTAGGCCGATATCCCGCGATCAACAATATTCAAAAGCCTAGTTTTCATAGTGTGGTTCGAGTTCCTCTCTGTATAAAGACACAATGTTCTCAGTTCACTCATTGTAAAGCTCCTTTTTTTATTTTTTTTTATCAAAAACTAAGTTAGCTGACAATATTTACACATGCTTAGCCTGAAACATTGACATAATGTCGATATTGCTCTAATCGCATTTAAAATTGGCTTCTCAATTTAACACACTATATTTTGATGTAGCAGAATGTATTTTTATATAAAATAAAGTTATTTACCTTCCGCAGATTGCAATATGTCCGTTACACGTACGTTGTTAAAATTCGTTGTCCATTTACATCCCGCAACTCGCTCAAAATAAAAATGTAACAGTACGATGCAAAATAATCCATGTTTTAAACAATGTAAAAGCCACAGAACCGAAGGAGGCTAGTACTGAAGATCCCGAGCAGCAGCAGCGCGCGCGCGCACACACACACACACACACACACACACTCTAACAGACGAATATTCAAACTTGACCAGTAAAAGGCGCGCATAGCTGTCATTGGCCAGATTCCTGGATGACAGTCTGAATAACCAATCATGCTCAAAACAACTCGAAGAGACAGCCAATAATGTGGTAACATTGCAATTACAGGAAAAGATGACATGTTTTAAAAGAAAGAATATGAAAAAAATGTGCACGTGCTATTTATTTAGTTGTATTTGTAAGCTGGCTGTTATATTTAATCAATTGGTTAAATGGTGTCTTCATTGCAGTGCATGATAAAAAAAAAAAAAAACTTACAATAACATATAAATAATAATAATAAATAACATAAATAATATATACCATATATAACAAAATTATATTTACCACTGCTCTGCCAACAGCAGTTTAAAAGAGCAAACATATTATATATTAAACAGAGCAAACATTGCATATGTAGGCTATTCATATACAATTCTGTATACCTTACCTACATGAAAAAATAATGGATTGGTGTCATGGTGACATTAGAGTTACATTCATGTGACCCATAATGATCCTTTTGCACTTTAACAAAATATTGACCTTTCCTTTAGAAACACTCTTATGCCTAATAATGTCAACTTGCTTTTCACCCTGTGTGGCACTGTTACACAACCTGTTGGTTTAGGGTTAATCCTCTGTCCAACACAACACTTTGCTAACATTGGCATAATTCTATACAAGTTGCAACATATACCCCGGGTTTCACAGGCAAGGTTTAAGCCTGTAGTCCCAGACTAAAATGCACGTTTGAGCTGTTTTACCTGAAAGCAACTTGCACTGACAAATCTTAAAATATGTCAGTGCCATTGTTTTGTCTCAAGATGCACACCAGTAATGTTTCTTTTTTCTTTTTTCTAAGGCACATTTTTAAAAGCTAATTAAATGCACTAAGGCCTAATCCTGGCTTAATCTAAACTCTGTGAAACCGGGTCTGGGTTAGAAATTAAGGGTTAAGGTTAACCATAACTCTAACCCTAACCCTTGTCTACAGACTTTTATTTAACAGCATGGATAGACTCCAAGGTGTTGACTGCAGTGGTTAGGCCTTTAGCGTTGATACAGGATGAATAACTTCTCACTGTGACAGTCTGTAATGTATTTTAGCAAAGAGTGTTTGTATGGATTGTCCCTAATTAAGCTAGAGCTATTGGTGCATTCAAGTCATGTCATAAAGATCGTATTTACAAGTTGAACGCCAACACAATGATGAGAATATGAGTAGGAAGCTCAGGATTTTCTTTAACCCCGATCTTGAAGAGTTAGGGGCGTGTCAGTGGGAAACATTGTGGGATACCACTATACTTAGGTATTCAGCAGTGACAATGAAATAAGCTAATGCCTGCACAAAATATGATAGCATTAATATATAACAGTATAATATGTGATGATAAAGTTTACAGTGGCTTCATTAATTTAAAACATTAAAAAAATTGTAAAACCTCATGAATACAAACTTCCCAGGAGGACTTAAACGCACCATATAATCTGTTATCTCAACAACATCCTCAAAACATCCTCAAAATGTTGCAAGTAAAATGTTCTAATTGTGTTAACACATAACATTACAAGAACGTTTTATAAAGAACATTCAACATCTCATCTCTCAATGATATCCTCAAAACATTTTCCTAATGTGACAGAGAGAATGTTCTTCTTTTGTTATCATGAAACATTGGGACAATGTTATATTGAGATCATTGTACAACTTTAACTTTAGCAACATTCCCAAAATATGCTCAAAATGTTGCAAGTAGAATGTTCTTCTTTTGTTTTCACGAAACATTGGGACAATGTTATATTGAGATCATTGTACAAACTTTAACTTTAGCAACATTCCCAAAATATGCTCAAAATGTTGCAAGTAGAATGTTCTTCTTTTGTTTTTACGAAACATTGGGACAATGTTATATTGAGATCATTGTACAAACTTTAACTTTAGCAACATTCCCAAAATATGCTCAAAATGTTGCAAGAAGAATGTTCTTCTTTTGTTATCATGAAACATTGGGACAATGTTATATTGAGATCATTGTACATACTTTAACTTTAGCAACATTCCCAAAATATGCTCAAAATGTTGCAAGTAGAATGTTCTTCTTTTGTTTTCACGAAACATTGGGACAATGTTATTTTGAGATCATTGTACAAACTTTAACTTTAGCAACATTCCCAAAATATGCTCAAAATGTTGCAAGAAGAATGTTCTTCTTTTGTTTTTATGAAACATTGGGACAATGTTATATTGAGATCATTGTACAAACTTTAACTTTAGCAACATTCCCAAAATATGCTCAAAATGTTGCAAGAAGAATGTTCTTCTTTTGTTATCATGAAACATTGGGACAATGTTATATTGAGATCATTGTACAAACTTTAACTTTAGCAACATTCCCAAAATATGCTCAAAATGTTGCAAGTAGAATGTTCTTCTTTTGTTTTCACGAAACATTGGGACAATGTTATTTTGAGATCATTGTACAAACTTTAACTTTAGCAACATTCCCAAAATATGCTCAAAATGTTGCAAGAAGAATGTTCTTCTTTTGTTTTTATGAAACATTGGGACAATGTTATTTTGAGATCATTGTACAAACTTTAACTTTAGCAACATTCCCAAAATATGCTCAAAATGTTGCAAGTAGAATGTTCTTCTTTTGTTTTTATGAAACATTGGGACAATGTTATTTTGAGATCATTGTACAAACTCTAACTTTAGCAACATTCCCAAAATATGCTCAAAATGTTGCAAGTAGAATGTTCTTCTTTTGTTTTCACGAAACATTGGGACAATGTTATTTTGAGATCATTGTACAAACTTTAACTTTAGCAACATTCCCAAAATATGCTCAAAATGTTGCAAGTAGAATGTTCTTCTTTTGTTTTCACGAAACATTGGGACAATGTTATATTGAGATCATTGTACAAACTTTAACTTTAGCAACATTCCCAAAATATGCTCAAAATGTTGCAAGTAGAATGTTCTTCTTTTGTTTTCACGAAACATTGGGACAATGTTATTTTGAGATCATTGTACAAACTTTAACTTTAGCAACATTCCCAAAATATGCTCAAAATGTTGCAAGAAGAATGTTCTTCTTTTGTTTTTATGAAACATTGGGACAATGTTATATTGAGATCATTGTACAAACTTTAACTTTAGCAACATTCCCAAAATATGCTCAAAATGTTGCAAGAAGAATGTTCTTCTTTTGTTATCATGAGACATTGGGACAATGTTATATTGAGATCATTGTACAAACTTTAACTTTAGCAACATTCCCAAAATATGCTCAAAATGTTGCAAGTAGAATGTTCTTCTTTTGTTATCATGAAACATTGGGACAATGTTATATTGAGATCATTGTACAAACTTTAACTTTAACAACATTCCCAAAATATGCTCAAAATGTTGCAAGTAGAATGTTCTTCTTTTGTTATCATGAAACATTGGGACAATGTTATTTTGAGATCATTGTACAAACATTAACTTTAACAACATTCCCAAAATATGCTCAAAATGTTGCAAATAAAAAGTTATAATTTTGTTAACTCGTCACATTAAAAGAACGTTTTATAAAGAACAATAAACATCTCATCTCTCAATGATATCCTCAAAACATTTTCCTAACGTGACAGAGAGAACATTCTTCATTTGTTATAATGAAACATTGGGACAATGTTATTTTGAGATCATTGTATAAACTTTAACTTTAACAACATTCCCAAAATATGCTCAAAATGTTGCAAGTAAAATGTTTTAATTTAGTTAACTTGTCACATTAAAAGAACGTTTTATAAAGAACAATAAACATCTCATTTCTCAATGATATCCTCAAAACATTTTCCTAATGTGACAGAAAGAACGTTCTTCTTTTGTTATGATGAAACATTAAGACAACGTTATTTTGAGATCATTGTACAAACTTTAACTTTAACAACATTCCCAAAATATTCTCAAAATGTTGCAAATAAAATGTTATAATTTTGTTAACTCGTAACATTAGAAGAACGTTTTATAAAGAACATTAAACATCTCATCTCTCAATGATATCCTCAAAACATTTTCCTAACGTGACAGAGAGAACGTTTTTCTTTTGTTATAATGAAACATAGGGACAATGATATTTTGAGATCATAGTACAACTTGTTACTTCAGAAACATTCCCAAAACATCTTTTGAATGTTGCAGTTAAAATGTTATATCTTAGTTTTCATATAACGTTATAGGAACATTTTTTAAAATGAGAAAACATCCTTAAAATGTTCGGTAAACATTACATTCAAATGTTTTCTTTAGAACATTAACCAAACTTGTAGGGAATGTTAGCGAAAGTTCTGAGAACGTTCCCTGCTAGCTGGGATAATGCTTTCAGTGATGGAATTTTAATTCAAGTTAAGTCGTTCTAGTGCCTTTCACCACACTGTGACACTTATCTGTGCTGTTTCTCTGAATTTCATCAATAAATACCTGGGAACATTCATCCTGTTGCCTGTTATTCAGCAACGCTTGCAAACATCCATACATCCACATTTCACTAAACAAATGACAAATGGTTGACTGTCACAAGTCTCATCCTTATTATGCAATTTAATAACTTTTGTTCTGTCATTTGACAGATGTGATGCAGGCGAACTTTGTTAGTAATGTTAGTTTTTATTTGCATTTATTTTTTATTCTGTTACGCAGAAGACTTTGTGAATGTATTCAGTGTTTTTCCTGATTTAAAATAAGGTATTTTCAAAAAACCTGTTTCAACACTCAATATCACAGCCAGCGCAATTTGTACTTGGTTAGTACAATAAGTGCAAATGGTTAATACAACACACTTAACACCCAATACTGAGACAACTAATACGACACACACAGCACCCAACATTAAAATATCATACGTTTTTTCCACGTTTAAACAAACACTAGACAGGCAGTTCATTTCTCAGCGTATGATCACTAGCCCGTGCAGACCTTCCTTGAGTGGAACATACTGTGAGGCCACCCTTATCGCCTACCAAAGGGGCTTTTCACTTCCTTTGGCCTTGCCCACACTGGAAGCGTTATCTGCAGGTTTTTTACACCTCTCTTGCATGACCTGTCCGTTCAGCTCTCTCCCGTGGTGCTATTATGAGAACAGCTGATTTGTGAGCCGCTGTCCCCAGCCAGCACACAGCCCCTTTGGGTTCCCCCTTTTTTGTTAGTGTCACCACAAGAGAGCAGTATCCACAGGATTTTACGCACTTCAACAAGCCCCTCTTGGGCAACACACACCTCTTACATATGAGTACTCTTACACCTTTCCTTTGGCTGTTTCCACAGCAGAGTACTCCAGAGCACAGAAACACTGATGATATTCTGCATTTTGCTTTATTTAAAGGCAGTGACTGTAGTTTCTGATGCATTGATGATCTTTTTGTTAAGTTCTTCATCTCATGCATGTTTTTCTGTTGTTAATTAGCAGGATCTAGTTAAATTGATGTTTCTAGTTAACTCATTTAAGTATTTTTCTTAGTGGACTCAAATGAAATAAGCTCACAGTATAAATATTTAATGGCAATTGACCAATTGATTTCCCCATGAAATGAGTTATATCTTTTAATTCAGTGCATAATTAATAACAGTAACCTACTGTAAAGATTACAGTAAAGAACTGTAAATTAAACAAGCTGCTCTTGTTTTTCTACTTTTACATGCTGTGTGCTGTATAATTTTACAGTATAATTGTAGTTTATGATTTACAGTACTCTTGTAAAATTTACAGGCTTACTGGCAAACCAAAATTGCCAGTGAGTTGCTGTAAATTTTATAGCATTTTTTTTTTCAGTGCACCTGTTGTTTACTGGAAAATACTTGACTAAGCAAAAACTGTTCAGTGGCCACAGGACTTTTCTCAGATGCATCTGACTTTTGTAATAATTATTTATCACAGTCACATGGGCAATAAGGCCTTCAAAACATATCTGGCTTTCAAATTATTTCTACAATTGTTCTACAATTGTTTTCTATAGGATAAAATATTTCATCATTGGCATCCATTTCTAAAACTGTAAAGCATAAATGTACAGATGGTGCCCAACCAGAATGAGACTTTTACCGCCGCCGTTCCCGCGGCGGTAAAATTGGGATGTGTATTTGCTGCCTTTTACCGCTGAGTGGCGCTGTAATCACAGACTTTGAAAAGTGTCAGTTTATTCTCTTTATGACGTAATCTGCCGCGGCAGTAATCTGAGCTGAGGTCACAGATAAATTCAAGATAAATATTGTGGTTAAACGAATTCAAATTCATTAAATTTAAACAAAGTAGACACACGTTAACATTGTGTGCCCAGTTTTTCTATAATTTAGAAAGGCTATGTCAATAGGTTACTTGTCATTTACTTCGTGTTATTTTAATGTGTTTGTAGATTTATTAACTGAAACATAACAGTGAAATAAATTAAAATAATTTACCGTAAAATTAAAACATTTTCAGGACTTGCAGTTACTAACCGATGTTAGTCGGTTTAAGCATTCTTTGTTATATTCAGAATTAAATAGGCTTACATGTTGTTATGATTATCAATTGAATTCTTTAATAAATAATCAACCACAATGCCTATTACTGCCGCAGCAAAAATAAACCAGTCGAATTTCAAAGTCGTTCGCGAAATGACTTAGTCATTAGGCTAAACAAAACAGCAGCAACTGCGGCATTTTAAAAGGTAAGTTTCCTATATGTTTATTTTTTTAAAAAAATAATAAAAAAAACATGACGCAAGATCTTGTAAAAAAAACGGGTTCTAATCCCGAACAAACATGGGCTACTTTTTTATTATTAATGCAGAGAGATTTGATAGTTCTAAAATATTGCTACACCATATTGTTTTTTTCTCCTATAGCCTATATTAAATATTTTATATTTATAAAATAAAATTACCATTCATTTCCATTTTACATTAGGGACAATTTTTATCCAACAGAATGGCTGAATTAACATCTGCATAATAATAATAATAATAAATAAATAAACAGCACAAGGTCTTGTAAAAACACTTTTTTTTTATAATTTTTTCGACACATAATTTCGAGACAGTAAATTGCCAATGTTAAAAAACATAAGCAAATAAAAAAAGAATATAACAAACTTTTAAAACAGAGAAAATAGTAGACCTAGGCTATTCAGACGATAGCTCTGTGGTCAATGCATTAACAATAGCCTCTCAGAGCTTCAAACGATCTGAGATCGAATCTCAGTGTAGCCGACAGTGTTTATGTCTTTCCATTCTTGATGCTTAAATATGCATCTGTTTATTAAAGTCAATCATCTTGTTTAATTATCAATTTACAACATAAATTTGCTACATTCCAGTTGAGCCGCTGCAAAGACGACACATCTGATGAAGGAAGACTGTCAGCCGATTGCACCAGAAAATTAAGATGATGAAGCACTCTTTAATCTGCTAAATTATTTTTTGTGTGTGTGTGTGAATCATTCACGAGATTGAGAAGACATTTTTCAAAACAGATCGAACAAATCAGAAAAATACTTTCAATACAGTATTGCTTTCAATTAAAAAATAAACAATGAAAATGTAAAAGAAAAAGAAAATTAATTAAGTTTGAAAACCCATCGCACATTTCAAGGTATGAATAAAGTGTCGGAACAGTTTATTTATTTAAACAGGGTTGCATCGATAGAGTTTATTCCCTTTGTGATGCAAAATAAGAAACACAATCTTATTCTTGCAACATTTTAAATTTCTATTGTCAAAGAAATTGCAGCTAAATTAAAAAATTAAAACGGTACAAAACGAAAATAGTTCAAAGCAACATAAATTAAGAACAGGCGTTTTTCTTTGCCTCTCTCGCGCTGGATATTTTTTTAGTAAGTTTGGTCTCCCTCACTGCGCGCGGCGGGTCTTTCTCGAAATTAAGCATTTCAGCGTAAAAAAACACCATACAGCTGATAATACTGTATATGTCGCTGTGTGTCATCCACACAAATCACGAAAGAAAAAACTGTAACAAATAGCTTTTGTTCCTTCAAAGATACAACATGCCTTGCTGAATTCACCTTACAATAAAACAAGGTGGGTCGCGAATTAAAGAGCTCTGTATCTGCTAAATTGAAATTGTGTGTGGAAAACCTTTAAATACAATCAATAAAACTACAATATATAATTTAATAAGATATAGGGCCTACTGTACATAGACTATGGACTTTTGGAGATTTTGAGATTAATCCTTAAAAGAACTTTGCCTTTGCCTGCTCATCAGGCTGGCTCCGACACTCTCCATATGAAAGACGGAACATTAACACCTCTGTCCTGCACCCCCACGATAAAGCAACTATTGCCTTCTCCAAACCCCCCACAGGCTAGCTGAGTTTGCAAAACAAAACAAAGAGTTTGCCACTCGTCGTGGTGTGCCAAAACACTTCATTATAAACTTCAATATTTCATTCAAAACAATCTCAAAACGCTTTGTGACATTTTGAAAAGCCGCAGATGCATTACTGCCACTGGAACCATGAACGCAAATACTGGTTCTGATTTTATTGTTTGTCGTTTAAACGTCATACATATATTTTAACAGAACTGCTTTTGAAATTACGATTGGAATTTTTATAGGCTACAGAAGTAAAGTCATTGTATAATATGTGTTCCTTAGTGTAAAATGGAAATGCATGGTGATTTTATTTTGTAAATAGGCTATAAGCAAAAAACTATGTTTTAGAACTAGACAAATCTCTCTGCATCAACAATAGACTATAAAATGCATTAATAGGCTAATATAAAAATATCAGTAGTCCAAGATAGATCGGGATTCGAACCCGTGTCATCTAAATGATCGTAACGTAAGTTCAACCACTCGGCCACGATTCACTCGTTGCGACATGGCCTAACGTTCCAGTGTGTGTTCGCTCACACGAGCGAGAAGCGCTCTTCATTCAAATGAACGCGCCGCCGCGTTTGTCGAACACTATCAACATGCCAGAATAAAACCTGGCTTTAGAACAATGCATAGCGTGAGACATAAGGTGTCTCAACTGTACACAGTCTACCCTATACAGTGTGAATTCGTTACAAGGTTTCATTTAATTAAATTAATGTGCAGCAATTTGTACAAATAGAGTCTATAGGCCTACTATACTGTTGTAGCCATTAAATAATCTCATTAAGTATCATATTTGTTAAAATATTATAATGTTATTTTTTTCCATCCATGTTGAATATGAAAAGTGAACAGCACGAGTAAGATAGGATGCATTATATCGAGAGATGGATATGGAGTGGGTCAGACATTATTTTGACCACTTCATTAAGTTTTGTTTAGTAGAAAACCTTTCTTTAAAGTGAATTTCGTTTTCTATAAATTGTATCTTAATTTTAATCAATTTTTCATCAACCAATTGCCTGTATTTAATAAGTAAGAGAAGCAAATATAACAGACACTAATCATGGAGGCGCCCGCGCGGTCACTTGCATTGCACGTCAGCTGGAGCGCATCTCATCCTCCTAACTTAACGAAACTCAGCGTATGCCTCACACAGACATGAGAAATACATCAAATACACAAAGCTTGAAATGTCTTCAAACGAAATAATTCAAAACGAAAATAAAAAGGCTACTCTCTGATTATGTCTTTATGTGCATTTCTCTCTAGGTGCGTTCACTACAAATATGGCGATCGTCAACTTCATCTTTGCAGTCGACACTGTCAGAAAACACTAGTTTATTGATAAAAATCAATGCACGCATCACCGGATTTACAAATACACATCTTGCTTGTTGCACGCACACATATTATGTCGAAAAAACGAAATATTATGTTGAAATAACATTATTATTAATAATACATCTTTTAGAATATTTGATTAAATGCTGATGGTTGCGCTTGTTCAATTTAATAAAATTAAAACTTTAATTGTGATAATTAAAATAATTGAAAATTAAATATTTAGTGGCCAAGTTTTGCTAATTTATTATATAGGCTATTATATGCTATTGCCTATATTAAGTAGGTCATATTAAGACAAGGCATATATTAAGTTATTTTAGCTGTTATGAGAAAAATAAATCTAACGAAATCTAAAATCTAAATCTAATAAATCTAAAAAAAAAAATCTAACGCCAATTCAACATGCCAGAATAAAACCTGATTTTTGAACAATGTGTAACGCCACTCGGCCTGGTGTGCCAAAACACTAAATTTTAAACTTCAATGTTTAATTCAAAACAATCTCAAAACGCGTTGTGACATTTTTTTAAAGCAGTAGCCTAGCCAATATAGATTAAGGGCATTGAAACCAGGATCTTAACTAAAACGCGTTCCGCGTATTATGCCACACTAGCCTACTCCATGTTTTTTTTTTTTTAAGGACTGCTTTTGAAATCACTATAAATTACTATCCGATTGTATCGCTCACGAGAGCTCTTCATTTATCTAATTCCTCAATAGAATAGTAAAAATATTCAGCGTCATTGCTCCTAATATCGTCTCTATTTTTAACTTTTGATTCTATTTTTTCAGTTCTAAAATTGATTCTATCTTTGGTTCTATTCTGTTGTAGCCTTATAGGCCTATTTATATATATGAAAAATATGCCTATTAGGCTTAGGGTTTTATATTCAACCCACTTACATTTTAAAATACGGCAATTGCTGCTGATTTGCACAATGTCCCTTTGCGCCACCTGGCGGTCATTTCGGGAACGACTTTGAAATGCGGCTGGTTTATTTTCGCCGCGGTGATTTCGCCGCGGCGGCTGGCGCGGCGGTAATAGGCATTCTGGTTGGGCACCATCTGTAAACATAAAAGATGGTGGCGTCCATAAAAAGTGAAGGACTATACAAATGTAAATGAGTCTATATAAGGAGCTGAATGTAGGGAGGGTAAGATCAATTATAAAATACAGTTGTCACTCTAGTTAATAAACTCACTGTGTCAACATAACCAGTACCAAACCTAAACGTATGTGAAGATTCACAACAGTCACTGACCTTTCATTTGCTGGTCATCTGTATCTTTCTGATTTATGCACTGGTAGATCAAATACTGGCAAGACGTGTCTATTATCTGTCTGTTGAAGTGTTGTTTTCTCTGACTTGCTATCAGTTACACTTAAAGGGAAGTTCAACCAGAATGAAAATTCTGTCACCTGCTACCATCAAAATAATAGCATGTAGCAGAAGTAACATCTGGACTTGGATCAATGGGTTTTAGGCAGGTCTGGATCAGTGTTCTCTGTTTGATATGATAAATCACTTTGTGATTTGTTTTATCATAAAAACGCGTTATATGATTTGTTTTATCATTAAAAAGCGTTATATGACCCCTTTAATAAGCAAGACCGTATTGTAAACATTACCAAAAACTCTCAGTTTTGATCACAAACCGATGTTAGCCAGTCGAGTTGAAATGAAAGTAATGACATGAGTATAACAGCAGCTTAAGAACAGTCTAGAGAAAGTTATTATGTGACTTTAACCTGTTACCTGCCTGTGTTTGGTGCTCATTTTATTACTGCCATTTTTCCTATCACATATTTTTGATAGAAACGTTTTGAAATTGGACATTGCATTGCCATGGAAACTGTACTTTAATCATTTTCACCTAATGGGTGGTTTCAGGTTTCATATTACAAAGATTACTGCACTATTTTATAATCAAAACTTATAGAAATCTTGTTGAAAAGGTCTTAGGCTCGAGACTCCATATTGCCATCTGTTTTGTGATAGAAATGATTCTGTGACAGAAATGTATTAATTTGTGAAATGACAATACATCAAAAAACTGTAGACACCCAGTGTCCTCCCACCCAACTCCAATAAGGAACACGTCAACATAGGAAAGAAAACTGCACTTGTTGAATCATTTCATGGGATCTTTGATTTCGAATCTAAATTAACTCATAAATAAGGAGATAAACGCTTGCTAAAATGTAGCATTCAACTTATATTTGCACTTGAAAGAGGATGAGGTTTTGACGTGATTTCAACCCTGATCTTCTGTTTCACTTTTGAGGGTGTGTGGGACATCTGACCTGATGCCCAAACGCGTGAAGTGTGACCTGGAAATATGTGAATATGAGTCAATATCAGGATTATTTAACATTTTTACTCATGTCCCTCTGCCAATAGAACAATACTAACTTTTCTGTCATATTTTAAAGATATAAAAGGTCTCCTCCTCTGATTTGAACATTGCAATTTCGTCTAAATTTTACATCTGTACCTTCAAAATAATCTATTCCGCTCAGCGGATTCTCAAAAACACAGTCATGCTGCAGATGAGAGTTTAGCAACGTAAATTCAAGTACTAACTTACAGTACAAGTTTTTGGTCAAACTCGCAAGTCTACCTAGTCCCAGTACTTTGGGGTTAAACCAATATAAAAAATAAAAAATAACTTTAACAGTACATCAAACACAGTTCCTTTTGAATCTTTACAGAACTGTAACTCATTAAGCTTTAACTTTGTAACTCATAACATGAAACTGAAATTATCCATGTGCTTCTTTTCTAGATTAATATAAATGAGGTTCCCTCATTTAAATATTAAGAAAAATATGTTTACCATTTTTTTCCCCACTTCAGGAATCCCTCAGTGTGTCGCTCACCCAGTGTAAGAAAAACACAGGACAGAAGTTAATCTCATAAGTGAAAATGATTAAGTTTATTGCAGTGCAGCAGTGACAATTACACAAAGCACCTCGAGTCAGACTGAACTAAACTCAAACATTTTATCCAGTTTGTAAAACAGTGTAAACAACCACCCCTAATGTAAATGAATAAATAAGTTCAATCTCCAAGTGACCTGACTGAGCTCAAGCAGTTTCGCAAAGCTGAGAAAGATTCATCAAAGCTGATGCGAGTCATCTGACACTTGTATATGGAGACATTTGTTGAGAAAAGCTGAATAAAGATGACATGATTAAAACCTTTATCTGCATTACTTCTGATCGCACAACTTCATTGGAGTATCACATGGTAAGATGAAAGTTTTTGTGATGCTGTTCTCATTTAACTGTCATTCATTCATGTTCATCTCTAAGTTTAGCATTGCTTCAGCTGTTTAATATTAGGGTGTTTTAACCCCCGCCCGCAGATAAAACACAAGGCCATGCACAGATGTATGTGAGAAATTAATGTACTTATTTTATCTTGAGTGTGCAACTTTAAGTTTTAATCTGACACAGAGACACTGAAGAGTTCACATAAACCCTAAATCCAGCATAGAGGGGTTCCTTGAATGTGGTGTTGAATGTGTGTAAGTGTGTAAATGTGTGTGTGTCAGAGACGCTGTAGAAGGACAGAGTGCCGGCTGACACGTCCACATACACTCCTACTCTAGTAGACATGGGTAAAGGGACACGTATGACCGTTTGCTTTTTATTGTGACGGACAGTGAATCTGTAATCAGAGCAGATCAGACTCCAGGATTTGTCATTGTTTCCAAACTCACTGTCATGCCTTCCTTTCCTGTTGATTCCTTTATACATCAATGACATTCCAGCATTATATCCGCTCCATTCAGCCTCCCAGTAACAGCGTCCAGTCAGACTCTCTCGACACAGAACCTGGTCGCAGTTCTTAAATCTCTCTGGATGATCAGGATACGGCTGATCCTCTAATACATGTGTCACCTTCCTGTTCTCATCAGACAGAATGAGTTGAGTATATGCTGTGTTTGGATCCAGTGTGAGATCAAAGGCATCTGAACACAAGAAGAGAAAAAGATCCAGAATAACAACACAACAATCATTACTTACTTTTACTTTTAAAAAGCATGCAACCGATTACCTTAAAAAAATGAGAAAGCACCACGTCACGTCTAGGACAACTCGAGGTATCGCACACCGGACGCGCACTTTCTCAGTTTATGGCCAGCAATATTGTTATGTTTAAGGACATTATGAAATTAAGATAATGCCTGTACTTTGTTATGATTGTACTGTACAATTAAATACAATAGTTGCTAAGTCTGCAGTCTGAATTCACTTTACCTCAGAGCGTCCGTTAACTGAATGAATTGAGAATATCACCTGAAAATCCGATAGCATGAGCAATTTTCATTCAAGCAGCTCATTTCTGTGAATGAATGTAAAACTAAATGTATACTGCAGCACAGGGTGAAGTCAGTATATACATTAATGACGATTTGAGACAAATAAATGTACATTTAATGTAAAACTATGTAAATGGTGCTCTGTGGCGCGACACGATTTTGAACAAGGTCCTGAGCCGTAGCTGGGCACCGCAGACAGACGCCGAAAGGCGCCGCCGGTGTGTGTACACTCATAGAGAGTAATGTGTTCGAATTTTAAAGACGTGGCGCTGCGCGTCCGGTGTGCGACCCCCTTTAGTGTCCATGTTTCTGAATTTTACAATAGTATGTTGAGTACCAAGGCTTCATAAACTTCATAAGAAGTTTTGCATTACACCACACGCTAGTCCAATTCTTCTTTTGTGGTCCTGTTCTGTAGAGGCGTTCTCACTAATATTTCCTCCCAAGTACACAAATTCTTCTATCTGCTTAAGTTCCTGGTTTTCTATTTGGACGAATACTTTGGTCTTTTCCCGTCCAATATGTTGTACTTCTGTCTTTCCTGTGTTGACCTTCATGCCCATCCTTGTACTCTCCTCTATGATTCTGTTGATCACTATTTGTAGATCATCCTGGTTTTCTGCCAAAGCTGCGATGTCGTCCGTGAATCTGAGGTTGTTGATTATTCATCCATTCATGACTGCTCCTCTTCCTTCACCTCTTCCAGCGCACTTGCCATGATCACCTCTAAAAAGATATTAAAGAGAAGTGGAGACACCATGCAGCCCTGTAGTACTCCTACTATTGTTTCAAACCATTCAGTCACATCAGCACCTATTCTTACGCAGTTGAATGTACCTTTATATAGGCTCTCTAATATTCAGACGACTTTTTCTGGGTATCCTAATCTCCTCATTCCATTCCACAATCCAGCTCTCCACACGCTATCGAATGCCTTTTTATAGTGTAAATAGCATACAAATAAGTCCTTGCTGAAGTCAGTGTACTTCTCAGCTAATTGTCAGAGCATGAATATTTGGTCTATTGTGTTCTGTGATGTTCTGAAGCCCGCCTGTTCTTCGGAGAGGATTTCTTCTGTTTTCTTCTTTATTCTTTCCATAATTATTGTTGTGATGATCTTGCCACTGTGGCATAACAGGCTGATGCCTCTGTAGTTATTGCAATCCAGTTTATCTTTCTTTTTGTATATGGGAATGATGACAGCTTTTTTCCACTCTGTTGGTAACACCTCCTCATCCCAAATTCGTTTACAGAGCTGGAAATAATTTGGAATCCTGTTCCATCTGTACCTGCTTTTATTTACTCTGCTGTAATATTATCGATGCCTGAGGCTTTCCTTGTTTTTTTCCTTTAGCATGTAATCTATCCCAAGAGGGTTTAAAGGAGTCACTTCTTGGCTCTCGTTAAGAGGATCGTCTGCTTGTTGAGTCGATATAGCTGGGATTTTAATCCAGGTGTATGTTTGTTGTTCTTCCATGTTGGGGTTTCTTAGTCGATGTCGATGGTTTGAAGGGCGGCTGACTAGACCTCTGCCTCTTCCTGTTCTGATTTAGCCATCGGCATCTTCTCTTGTTTGCCGACGTTTCCAGAGGAGATGGACGTGGATGTACTGGACTCCTCCTCCAAGTTCAAACTTGACTTAGTATAGCTACAATTTTTGTGTTTTGCTCACTGAATGTTGAAGTCTGTTTGTGGCTCAAGCATGGTCAATTGCAAGATATTGTCATAAATATGGAGGTATAAATGTAGAGATTATATCAACACAATTAAAAGTTTCAAAGGGTGTTTATGACATAAGTCTAAGCAATAACATTTTAAAAGATCATTATTCAACATGAAGGGAAGTAATAAATATGTTGCTCTTTCTTGTTGCAATTCTGCATCAATAGGAAGAGAATTTCAATAATTTAAATTAAGTTCGAAGTGCCCAACCAAAGGGAACAATAATTACCATAATGGGGATTTCAAACAAAAACATTTTAGGAAAATCAATATTAATTTAAAGTTTTCTGAGTAACCAATGCATAGTATGTGAATAGTACAGATTACTAGATTTTTACAGTTAAGACATTTAGTAAAGTTAAGTAAAAAGTGTTAGAACAACTATTGGATTTTACAGTGTAGACGTGTGTGTGTGTGTGTGTGTGTGTGTGTGTGTGTAGACGTACACTTTCGTAGTCCTGCTGTCATCATGACCTCTCCTGCATGATTTACACTATAAACACACAATCACACATTAATGTAGATATCTATCATGCACACACGTTTAGTATTTCGGTATTAGTGTGTGTCATACTTGAGTATCTGCAGTGAGCAGTTTGGATCCTTCAGTTTGTCATTGAGTAGCTGGACTCCTGATTCTCCTGGGTGATTGTAGCTCAGATCCAGCTCTCTCAGATGTGAGGGGTTTAAACTCAGAGCTGAAGACACATAACCACAGCCTTCGTCTGTCACCATACAGCCAGACAACCTACAGACAAACACACAGTGTCAGATCGTCCCAACCAGCTGCATACATCATACATATTTCAGTGATGTCACACTAAGGAGCCCCGTACACACTGAAACCTCCTTGGACCGAGGTAGCACTCCTTGTGTATATTAAACATCAAACATGGATAAGAAGAGAGTAATTGCAGATGTTTATAATCAGATATTTTATCACAAATCCCTCAAGTTCCATAAGGAGACCCATAAAAGCATCCATTCTGGTGAAGTAACCCATAGCAGATGTGTTGAGAATGACATGCGTGTTCTTAGTTTCACACTATTCAACTGCAGTTGTGAGTGATTGGCATTTTTTTTTTTTTTTTTATTAAAATAAATTTAAAAAAAAGAATAAAAAAATGTATTTATTTTATTTTTTGATTAAGGTTATGGTACCACACTCATTCATGCTAGTGTAAAACCATCAACACAAGACACTTCCACTTTCTGCCATGTTTTGTTTTAATCAGAAAAAGTTAGCAATAAATCAATAATAATAATAATAATAATAATAATAAACATTTATTTGTATAGCACTTTTCATACAGTTCCATAAGGAGACCCATAAAAGCATCCATTCTGGTGAAGTAACCCATAGCAGATGTGTTGAGAATGACATGCGTGTTCTTAGTTTCACACTATTCAACTGCAGTTGTGAGTGATTGGCATTTTTTTTTTTTTTTTTATTAAAATAAATTTAAAAAAAAGAATAAAAAAATGTATTTATTTTATTTTTTGATTAAGGTTATGGTACCACACTCATTCATGCTAGTGTAAAACCATCAACACAAGACACTTCCACTTTCTGCCATGTTTTGTTTTAATCAGAAAAAGTTAGCAATAAATCAATAATAATAATAATAATAATAATAATAATAAACATTTATTTGTATAGCACTTTTCATACATGGAATGCAACTCAAAGTGCTTCACAAGCATAAAAACAAATAATGGGAATACAATTTAATACAATATTATTGTAAAAATATTTGAAAACAATGAAAGGTTCACAAAGGTTGTGTCAGGAAACACAAACTTGCAGGAGTAGTGAGAAACAATAACAAATGCTTATTCAAAAAGGTAAATGGCAAATTAAGTATATCGCAGGTATACTTAAGATGACGTCATCAACGCGAGAAGCTTGCTGGTAAAACACTGCTTGGATCATCCAGCAAAACCTAACAAATAGTATGATTCTTTGGTGCATTTGATCAGCGGTTTGCCTCTGCTGTGTGCCTAAAGGTGTTTGCTGCCATTGAGGACACAGTAAGCAAACAGATTGATGCACTTTTCCAGGATTATGGCTTTATTCGTAAAATTAGTCAATTATTGGTTGATTCCTTGATTGAACCTATTAAACAAGCTATTACTACCTCTATCGCCGAATCTGTAAAAGACTCACTGAAATATGAATTGCAAGACACGGTTGACAAAGTGATCGATCTACAAAACAAATACAATGAAATTGAGGACATCTTGGATGAGCAAGAACAGTACTCCAGGCGAAACTGTCTTGTCCTCTATGGTGTCCCGGAGAATGACCGTGAAAATACAAGTAATGTGATTATGAACATTATGAAATCCAATCTTAATATTGATGTGAAGCCTGGAGACATCGACAGGTGTCACCGTTTGGGATCCAGATTTGGGAGGGAAAGACCAAGAGGGATCATAGTCAAGTTTTCTAATTACAATATTAGAGACATGGTCTACAGGACAAAAAAACGACTAAAGGGATCAACACCAAAGATGTACATCATGGAGAGCTTAACTGCGAAGCGGGCCAAACTACTGGACGATCTGCGGAAAAAGTATAAGGACAAACTTGCAGCCAACTGGACTCAGGACGGACGCCTGTATTTACTGACCAAATCAGATCAGAGGCACGTCTTAAATAAGCTGTCTGATGTCAAAAAAACTGTGTCTATAATCCTAGACTGTGTAACGATTAGTTGACTATAAACTATGTGAGTAAATATGTGACCAGTCACGGAAAGTAGGGACACAAGTCGGTTCTGGGGCATTTTGAGTTATTCACATATTCTGAAAGTGTAGTATTCAAGCTTTCCAACGATGTGTAACACATGGAAATCTGATAATATTTGGAGAAGTTGTGGCCATTTGAAGGTAGGAACTCAAAAAAACTGAAATGGTAGAAATCTGCTTCTAAAGATTGGCAAGTTCTCACGCTTCTGGGAATGACAATAGGGCTCATTTACATCTCATTTAGATAAGTCATACCCCCTGTAAAGCTCCCCCGTCTCCCCCTCCCCCCTGAATGTACCAATTCTACAAATTCTCTAAATAAAACATCTCCAGTTAACTGGCAGAGCATTCATTTCGTTCGTTTTTTAAATAAGATACTAGCGCTGAAATGTGTTTTTTTTTTTTAATCAAGTGATCAAAGTGCTCGTTGCCGCTGCGATCAGTGGCGCAGATACAGTGTTTACTCGTGTGGCTCGCGCACACACTGCATTGTCTTCACTCGACGCGCGCTTCAATCCGTTGCGGATACTCTCTATTTGTTCTGTTGAAATAACAAAATAATTCAAACGTTTGCGTGTCCCTGCTTGATATACAACCACTGATGAACATAATCGTTTTGAAGAGAGAAAAAAAACTATACGAGAAAAAAAAAACTTATACCAGGGCGGATTTGAACTCTCAACCTCTGACACGGCTGGCGAACGCTCTACCACTGTACCATTCATTAAACAACAAATTAAACCCCATGTAAGCTACTATTTAAATCGATTGCTGGACATCGTAATGTTATTGGCGTCCATCTTCATTGAATTTTGAAATCAGATAGAGCTGGCCCGAGCGCTGCATAATAAGTAGCCACGCCGGCAATTCAGTATGGAAATACACACCGACAATGACACGCCCCTACTGCGTGCTAGAATCTCCGAAAAACAAGACGATTTCAACATCAAAATGTACGCTTTTAAATATACCAATACTGCTATCTCAAACATGGAGAGGCTTCTTCGTGATCTCAACTTACAGATTCTGCAAAAAAACGAAAATCACCAATTTTGAAAAAAACCCGCTTCTTTCTCATTTTGCTCGAAAGTTGTGCTGCCGACTTGTGTCCCTGGTTTCCGTGACGGGTCACATATATATCTTTGTACTGACTTGTTGGCTCTGATCCAGCAAAAGTCATAGTTGAGTCTCTTTTTTTTTTTTTTTGGGCGGGGTTGGAAGTTTGTGGAAGTTAGTGGGTTTGGGTTAACTGAATATAGACTAAACATTGTAGATTGATAAATCAATTTTATTCAGTGATAAAAGGGTAAACTTGTTATTTACCATCGAGAGATGGATTTTATAGGTTCTATATGGGGTTTAAAATGTTCTACAATTTACACTATGGGATCTCAACCATTTTTTAATATAGATATTACATGGGGTTTGATGAATTAATTACCTTTAGGAATCATGAAGTGCTTGACCAACATTGCTTTGAAAAACTCATATGTAAATGTGTCTTGCCTGAAAATTTAGTAGAGTTTGATAAACTTCCTTTTTCTTTATTACATCTTAACACGAGAAGCCTAATAAAGCATCATAATGACTTACTATCTCTCTTAGCTAGATCATAAGCTATAGATCATAAGTTTAATATTATCGGATGTAGTGAAACCTGGATAAATGAGCGGTCATATCTGAACACACTCAACATGGACGGCTATGTGCTGTATAATAAAAATAGAACAAGCAGACCGGGTGGGGGCGTGTGCTTATATGCCAACATACAGCAGAGTGTAACTGTTCGGGATGACCTGCTTTTGGATGATGGGTTATCAGATTCCTTATTTATTGAAATACATAATGAAAATATGAAAAGTATAATTGTTGGAATAGTCTATCGACCTCCTGACTCTGACTTAAATTGTTTCTTGACCAAACTGGATGAAATATTAAGTAGCATCAATTACATGAATAAACATTGTTTTATTCTTGGCGATTTTAACATCAACTTAGCTAAAGATGACGGTGCGAAAAATGATTTCTTAAATTGTTTGTATTCTTCAAAATTTTTTCCAACTATAAGCTCATATACGAGAGTAACAGAAACAACTAAGTCCACCATTTTGTAATATTATTACAAATATAAATGTACATTTTGACTCAGGTGTAATTATGTCAGATATCACAGATCATTTTCCAGTTGTACTTTTCATAGACCTGGATACTAAGACCAGGCAACAACAAAAGAAGATATTACCTCTTAAAAAAAGCATAAAAGTATTAACAGGAAAATATTTAGATAAATTGCTTGATAATCTTAGGCATAAAACATGGGATTCTGTATTTACCTGGAATACTCCGGAAGAAGCCTATAGTGCTTTTATCAATGAATTAACCAACAGTATTAATATCACTATACCGGAAAAAATTGTTAAAGGAGATACAAGCAATCAAAATACTTGGCTTAAAAAGGGAATCCTAAAATCAATTAAAAGGAAAAATAAGCTTTACAAATGCTACATTAAAAATCCAACTAATGACAATAAAGTAAAATATTCTACATTTACAAATAGACTCACAAAGTTAATACGAATAAGGAAGCGGAATTACTACACTGATTTAATTAAGGCTTCTCGTGGTGATCAAAAGCGATGCTGGAGAGTACTAAATACTGTGCTCAGCCGGGATCAAAAAGCAACTGTCCTTCCAGAAATTAATGTCAAACATAATGATAATCACTATCTCAATGATGACGATCTTGCCAAAGGTTTTAACAACTATTTCATCTCTATAGGCGAAACTCTTTCGAAATCCATAAATCCTCCAGGGGGAGCTTCATACCAACAATATTTAAAAGGGAATTATTTACCTACCGACAAAATGGAAGTTTTGAAAATTATTATGAATATGAAAAGCTCTTATACTGCTGGCGTGGATGATATATGTAGCAAAATTGTTAAATCTATTGCAATTGAAATTCTAGATCCACTTGTCTATTGTATAAACCTATCTTTATCTCATGGTGTAGTACCAAAAATGACAAAAATTGCAAAAGTTATACCTATTTATAAATCTGGTGATAAAAATAACTTACAAAACTATCGACCTATATCCATTTTGCCTACTTTTTCCAAGGTGCTTGAGAGGGTTGTGTACAATAGACTTAGCGGTTACCTGGATAAAATGAATATACTCATTCCATCTCAATATGGATTTAGGAAAAAGAGCTCTACTTGTTTGGCAATTCTGGATCTCATCGAGAAAATTAATGACGCTATAGATAATGGTGAGACTGGTATTGGTGTATTTTTAGATTTATCAAAAGCCTTCGACACCATTGATTTAGAAATTTTAATTGGGAAACTGCAAAACTATAGTGTCAGAGGGAAGGCACTCAGCTGGTTCAAAAGCTACCTAACTGAAAGGGAGCAATTTGTCCAAATAAACAGTAGT
Organism: Abramis brama; assembly: GCF_963993115.1. Lineage (NCBI taxonomy): Eukaryota > Metazoa > Chordata > Actinopteri > Cypriniformes > Leuciscidae > Abramis > Abramis brama. Next base: position 3,734,751 of record NC_139964.1, on the reverse strand, counting down.
TATTCAGAATGCACAGATATTGTTTGTGGAGTCCCCCAGGGCTCCATATTAGGTCCACTTCTTTTTATTTTGTATGTAAATGACATTATAAGTTAAACATGCATCAAATATTTTTCATCAGGTTGTTTTTGCAGATGACACTAATCTTTTTTTGTCTCATAAAAATCTTGATATTTTACAAAAGCTTGTTAATGAGGAATTAGTTAAAGTAGAAAGTTGGTTTAAATACAATAAATTATCTGTAAATGTATCTAAAACCAAATTTATTATATTTCGTTCAAATAGAAGTCGGACAAACATTGAAAGTATACAAATCAAAATACATAATAAAGTAATTGAAAGAGTAGAGAACATCAAAATCTTAGGAATTTATTTGGATGAGTCCTTAAACTTTAAACAACATATAGAGTTTTTAACAAAGGAATTGTCAAAATATGTTGGTTTGTTCTATAAATTAAGATATGATCTTCCTTTTGATGCTCTTCTAACATTGTACCGGTCACTTTTTGAATCACATCTAAATTATTGTAATATTATATGGTGTAACACATATCCAAGCCATCTTGAAAAATTGGAGACTCTACAGAAGAAAGTTATACGTGTTATATCATGGGCAAATTATGATGCTCCCTCTGGTCCGCTTTTCTATAGGTATAAGCTTTTGAAGCTCGCTGAGTGCAATAGTTTTCAAAATGCTTGTATTATGTATAATGTAGTTCATAAATTGCATCCAACACTTTGCCATCTCATTCCAGTAACCTTGTGTATGCATGACCATAACACTAGAAGGAGAACTCTATTACGAGGGAAAAAGCGCAAGATGAAGTGTACTAGTTTTAGTATAGCATGTAAGGGTCCTGGGATCTGGAATGAGATTGACAATTCTATAAAGGAACTACCTTCTCTTGATATATTTAAAAAGCATTTTAAACATAAATTGTTACAACATTATGCTTGATAGACGCCACAAGGCTGAAGGTTTCATATTTTATTGACTTATCTGATTTTCTTTTTTGTGATGTTTGAATACCCCTATTATTGGCTTTGTTTGAGGGATGGATGAGATGTGTGATGTATGCTGACTGGTGGGAGGATATTTTGTGGTGAATGGTGTTGTTGTTGGTGTAGATGGGTATTGGGTGGGTGGATTAATATTTGTTGTTCTGTGAATAAAACAATAAAACAAAACAACAACCATGACTTTCACATCAATGATTCGTTGAGTAACTTGAATTAAAGGGGGGGTGAAATGCTCATTTTCACTCAATCTCCTGTTAATCTTGAGTACCTATAGAGTAATATTGCATCCTTCATATCTCCAAAAAGTCTTTTGTTTTATTATATTTTTAATTGCAAGATTGGCTGTACCGAGTCTTTCCGGAAAAAAACGAGCGGCTGGGGGCGGGCCGTGTGGGCGAAGCTAAAGCTGTGCTAACGCGCCGAGCTAACAACACACAGAGACATTTGTTCAACAGTTTTACTCACCGTTCCAACGCACGACCGCGAACCTTTATCATTGTGACTGCTCGATCCTTAAGCATTAGACGATCTGGGCTTTGTTTATAAAACAATCATCGTCGAAATGCAGGGAACAACAGTCTTACACAACTCCGTTTGCTCAGGAAAACAAACTCCATCCACGGGTTCCTTAACGCTGGGTTCTTTGGGAATCTGTGCAGGGTTATCTTGCCCTGGCAACCAAAAACACACTTCTTTGGTGACATTGACTTCCCAAAAGCCGGGCAGGGCGCTTTGATGGCAAACTGCTTTCACTCTCTCGCTCTGGTTTACGAGTGCGCGCGCGCCCGCGCCCGCGATCTTACCGGAGAAGTGCCCTTAGGACCCATATAAGGAAATTCCGCCCTCTCTTACGTCAGACAGAGCCATACTCGAAAAAAACTTTCCGAAACTTGTGACAAACCGGAAGGACAATTTTTGGAACAAAAATACTCCTTCAAACGTACAACTTAACTTTTGAAACTTTGACCATGTTTAGCATGGGAATCCAACTCTTTAACAGTGTAAAAAACTCAGTATGCATGAAACAGTAATTCACCCCCCCTTTAAGGATGTTTCTTCTTACAGGGAATCGGAGAGCACACTCATAGAACTGGAGACATGAGGAGACTGGCTGGAGTGGAGACGAGGAGAACAGGTAGGATTCTAAGGGAAAACAACACGTAGGTAGGTATCTCAGGTAAGATTATCATCCAATGTAGGGTGAGTCCTAGTTGAGACCAGACAATCGCCGTAACTTGGTAGCGGTGTTCAACTAGATTTCGAGAGCACATGAGGATGTTGTCAATTTAAACCAATACAAACTTGTGAAGAAACTCTTGAAGTACTTCGTGCATGAAATCTTGGAAGACTGAAGGAGCGTCGACCAGGCCATACGACCTAACGTAGTACTGAAAGTGGCCTGTAGGTGTCACAAAAGCTATTTTTCACTCATCTCCATCGCAAATCCTGATTAGATATGCGCTACGGAAGTCACACATTAATGTATGACTTTGTAAAGATGGTGGCGCCACAGAGTTGTTCTAGGGCTGCCGGGATGAGAGGAAGTGGACATATGAGTTTTATGGTGATCTTGTTAAAGGGATACTTCACTTTAAAATGAAAATTCTGTCATCATTTACTCACCCTCAAGTTGTTTCAAACCTGTATGAAATTCTTTCTTCTGCTGCACAGAAAGATAGATATTCTGAAGAATGTCAGTAACCAAACAGTTAACTGGAACCATTGACTTCCATAGTAGGAAAAAAAAGTACTATGGAAGTCAATGGTTCCAGTTAACTGTTTGGTTACTGACATTCTTCAAAATATCTTCCTATGTGTTCAGCAGAAGAAAGAAATTCATACAGGTTTGAAACAACTTGAGGGTGAGTAAATGATGACAGAATTTTCATTTTAAAGTGAAGTATCCCTTTAAGGGAACGATAATCAATAGAGGGCTGAAAGCCTCCTTCCTTCTTTGCCACAAAGAAAAATCTGGATGCAGCAGGGGATGTTGATGGTCGAATGTAGCCCTGTAGGAGAGCTTCGTTTAATAATGCGGTTTCAGTCAAAATCAAAACCTGACTGTTATTTCTTCTGAATATTATATTAATCTAAAAATTGACACAACTTTTTCTAAAATCTTCATTAAAAATAAAATGTTAGAAATTGGTCTGTAGTTATTAAGGAGAGAACAATCTAGGTTTCTTATCTTTAGTAGTGGCTTCATATTTGAAAGCATTAAGAAAGATGCCTGTTTCCAGGGAACAATTAACTGTATCAAGGACGTAGTATATCAAACAGTGCAAATTCTCTTTTAAAAAATACTGTTGGTATAGGGTCAAGATATTTAAAAACACTGCAACTAAATATAAAAACGTGTTGCTCTTTCTTTGAAGAAAAACAAAGCTTCAACCACGATCTGCCTGTAACTTTCTAATAATCCTAAAGAACTTGATGTTCTATTTTATTGTATTTCACTGCATTTTTTAACAAGGGAGTGTAGTTGTACTTTTTTCAAAACACACAGACCAGTTAAATATCCCCATAACTACCTCATTATCTCCAGCTGACAGTTATTCAGTCCATCAGAGAGCAGCTTCACTCCTGAATCCTGCAGCTCATTGTTACTCAGGTCCAGCTCTCTCAGGACACAGTTTGAAGATTGTAGAGCTGATGACAAACTCTCACAGCACTGAGCAGTGAGATTACAACATGGTAATCTAATATAAAAAAAAGAAAAATGATACTGAAATAATCATTACAAATTGAAAGTGCTTTGAAAACACACACTAATGTCTCATATTTCAACAATCTCCTCATTCTTTGAATTTCACTTTCCAATTTCCTTACTAAATTTGTATGACTACTGATATACACAATATGAATGCACACAGAAAAAAAAAATTATTGCAATTTGTAAATGGTGTGACAAAATATGTTTGTATATTGACTTTTCACTGAGTCAATGATCACATACAAATTTTAGTGATTTGCTTTATACAGTAGCTGTGCTAGTTTCAAAACTCTTGTATCACTCCACACTGTCTCTGCTCACATAATAAAATCATTTACACTCAAATGTCCATTTCATTTCCATGTATTTTTTTTTTATTACTCATGTAATAAGCAGGATTTAGTTCGCAAATAATCATATGACTGTACATTATCTTATGCATAACGTATGATGTGCCTCAACAAACTGAATGAATCAATGTTAAAGTCAAACCTCAGTATCTCCAGCTGACAGTTCTTCAGTCCATCAGAGAGCAGCTTCACTCCTGAATCCTGCAGGTCATTGTTACTCAGGTCCAGCTCTTTGACACAGTTTGAAGATTTTAGAGCTGATGCCATAATTTTACAGGACTGACCGGTGAGATTACAGGACTGTAGTCTGTGGAAAACAAAAACCTTTATCAGCTCTCTGAATCTGAGTTGTTGACTAGAGAATAATAATAATAATCAAATAATCAAATATTATTATTATTATTATTATTAGGGGCCAAGCACCGAAGGTGCGGAGGCACCTATTGTATCTGTTCCCGTTCTTCTTCTTCTTCTTCCGCTCTGGGAGTCTATGGCAGCCCATAGAACCGCTTGCGGGAAAGTTATGAAATTTGGCACACTGATAGAGGACAGTCTGAAAAGTCACCATAGCAAATTTGGTGTCTTAAAACCAATCCCTCTAGCGCCACCAACTGTCCAAATTTGCACTCATGTTTATGCTAATAACTATTGAACCCTAAGGCCTATCAACAAAATTCTGTCCACTTATTCCCTAGCTCAAGACGATTCGATTGCACCCTATGACGTCATTTTCCGTCATGGAAATCTTTCCGCCATTTTGAATTTCAACTCATATAGTCCTATATATACTCCTATACACCTATATATATATATAGTTACCACAACGTTTTTTTTCCATCTCTACCCGACTCGACTGGTTCCTATTCCAAGCCTGGGATACAGGGGAGTACTTTGGGTTTGGGCCAAATTCCAAACTCAGAGTCCTCGAAACCATCGGAAAACAACTGCCACAGATAAGACATTTTGTTCTTTTTTTTCAAAGATTTATTTTTGCCGTTTTTGCCTTTTTATTATGATAGGACAGTGATTAGACAGGAAGTGAAGTGGAAGAGAGAAAGGGGATGGGATCAGGAAAGGTCTATGAGCCGGAACTCGAACTTGGGTCACCCAAGCTGCCCAAAAGGCTATCAGCGCCGATAATAGGATATTCTTTTTCAACTTGACCGCAATGTTTTATTCTCCATCATTCAATGTTTTTTGCCTGTACATAAATTAACCTTTGTGTTACTTCATCGCAGATTGAAATCTATAAATCAAAATATTTATTGCATTAATAAAGAGAAGGCTCAGCACCTAAGGCTCTATCGCCTATTAACTTAATGCTGTACAATGTCTTTGGGTGGATTGTTGAGGTGGACTGTTTGTGATTTAGTCTTAGTGACTTAAGAGTCCTCTTGACTACCCCTAACCTTTCACAGATTTAGGAGATGGTTTTAGCGCTAAACTGCTTTGTGAAATAGTCTTAGAGCAAACATTTAGTATTAGAGTAAATTTTTTATTGACAAGCCCATTATCTTAGTATTAGTTTCTCCTAATTAGGCAAGTTTGTGAATACGGCCCCTGCAAAGTTTAGGTTCAACTCTAATCAAACACCCCTGAACCAGCTAACTAAGATCGTCAAGAACATTCGATAATACTAGAAAGGTGTTTTAGAGCAGGTTTGGAACTATCCACAAAGGTAGACCTCCAGGAAGAGGATTGGGCAAGTTTGGCCCAAACTCAAACTTCTACAATTATGGACCAATTAAACTAACAAAGCATGCAAATAAATTAATGTAAAGACAACTCTTACAGTGCTCGTCTAGTGTTTTTGATCACTGGCAGCAGTCTCATCAGAGCTTCATCAGAATTGCTGCTGATGTCAAAAGATACTCAGGAGAAGTTTGAACTGCAGAAATAATGCAGTTCAAACTTCTCTTGAGTCGCTTCTGACATCAGCAGCACAAACACCAGAGCCGACCATTGAGCAGAGGAGAGATTCTGTGCTGAAAGATTTCCTGATCTCATATTCTTCTGAATGTCCTCCGAAAAGTCATCTTTCAGTTCATTCAGACAGTGGAAGAGGTTAATGGTCCTCTCTACTGATTTCTCATTTTCTACTGTCTTTTTTATATAGTAAATAGTGTCTTTGACATTCTCTGTTTTCAGTTTCAGTCTGGGCAGCAGTTCCTTCAAGTCACTCTGATTGGACTCCAGCGAGAGACCCAAGAGAAACCGGAGGAAAAGGTCCAGGTGACCATTCTTGCTTTGTAAAGCCTTATTGATCGCAGCCTTATGAAAGTCAAATAATGACTTTTTGGAGATACTCCACTTCAGGTTTTTAGACCATGATTGAAGAAATGGGTTTCTTCCAGAACATTTGTGTTTAAAAAGCACATAGAGGGCAGCAAGGAACTCCTGGACACTAAGATGAATGAAGCTGTAAACCTTTCTCTCCGACACAGCTTTTTCCATCTGAAAGATCTGAGTGCATAACCCAGAGTACACTGAACCTTCACTGATATCTAGTCCACACTCCTCAAGATCTTCTTTGTAGAAAATCAGATTACCCTTTTCCAGCTGTTTAAAGGCCAGTTTCCCAAGCTTCAGAAGAATCTGATCAAAAGACTTGGCTTTGGAGTGACATACAGGATCAGCACAGTATTTTGTTTTCATTTGTTGCATCTGTGAAAGTAAGAAGTTTGTGTACATCCCTGTGAGAGTTGTTGGTGTTTTGTCATTGCTCTCTTGAGCCAGTAGAGGCTGAAGAACAGTGAGAGAGATCCAGCAGAAGACAGGGATGTGGCACATGATGTACAGGCTCCTGGATTTCCTGATGTGACGGATGATGTTTCCAGCAACCCCAGGACTGTTTTTGTTGAAGTATTGCTCCTTTTGCTTGTCGTTGAATCCTCGCACCTCTGTCACCTGATCAATGTAGTCTCGGGGGATCAGACTGGCTGCTGCTGGTCTGGATGTGATCCAGATGAGAGCAGAAGAAACCAGGTGCGTCTTGATCAAGTTTGAAACTATTTTACTCACTGTTGTTTTTTCATGCACATCTGTAAATCCATCACACTCTTTAAATCTCAAAGGGAAACGACATTCATCCAGCCCATCAAAGATGAACATGACCTTACCATCACTTTCAGGAAGAGAGGGCAGTTCTTCAGGATCGTTAAAGAAGCATTTGTTTAGTAGTCCCATGAGACTGTGCTGTTTTGTAATCATATTTAGTCTGCGGAATGGGAGTGGGAATATAAAGAGTATATCCTGATTTTCGTTTCCTTCAGCCCAGTCAAGAATGTATTTATTGACAGAGACTGTCTTCCCCACCCCTGCAATGCCCATCGTCAACACTTTTCTGTTTTGTCGACCCATATGAACTTTGAATATGTCATTGCACTGGATCGCTGAGTCCTTCGCAGTAAATCGGCTGATATTTTGTTCAATCTGTCTCACCTCATGTTCATTCACTATTCCTCCAGTTTCATTCTCCACCACATATAGATCAGTGTAAATATCATTCAGGTACTGCCGATGACCTGTCTGCGAATTACCAACCAATATCCGCTTGTAGACCTCTTGCAATTTGCTCTTCAGCCTGAGGCTGATCTTTCTATAAAGATGAAGATCAGCTACATTGTCCTCTGCAATTGAGCCTTTAAAGAAAGAGGAAAAGATGGCAATGAGTATCCATTGTCTTTTTGTCTTAAATTTTACATGTAAAACAATGAATAGCCTTGAATAGTGCTGCACTGTAAAACCTTGCTGTAAAAAAATGGCCAAATTCTGACAGTAACACACCCTTTTCCACTTAAACAATAATATACAGTAGAAAACAATGCATTCTAAGAAATATTTGCCATTTTCGAAAAAGTAGCCTACACTGTAAAAAAGAATACATTGATTTTATTGATATCTAATTAATAAAAATGAGGCAACAGATTACAAGCAATATTATTAATTAAATTTAACAAATTATAATTGAGTAATAATTAATCAAATGAATTCCTTAAAAGGTAACCATTTAAAATGAGTAAAATTTACAAAATATCTTTTATTGCCAACATTGAAGACAGCTGGTGTTAACAAGCAGAATCACTGAAGGAGAAAACCATAATTAAAGTCACCATTGTGGAGATCAGTGTGTGTTTTAGTTGGGCTCTTGACCTTAAATTATTAACTTTAAGTTTTGTTTGGCTGCTGTACATGAGTTATAACAGCCAGATGAACAAAGAGAAAAGGTGATCTGATGGTGTTGGTTGTGTTTTAACATAATCATTATTTCACAATCATTTGACCTGAATCACTGAACTCATAGAGTGCAATTTATGAGTTAGGTTTACTTTATTAATTATAGCAGCACTGGCCTTGTACGGCATAATATTTTTAAACTTTTACAATGTAAGGCAAATCATTTCTAAAAAGTTTCTCTTACATAAAAAGGAGACACACAGACATCAATAATCAGCCTGTGAATCTCAACAATGGTGACATTTATAAAGCATGTTGCAGTGCATTCTGGGTGCCACCAATCAAAACTCATTCATGGCTCCCATCATGCATTGCTGCATGAATAAATAATGAGCTTATGTTCAGAGGTGATCTGTTCGTCACCATTGCTGAGATTCATACGCAAAATCTTGATGTGTGTTTGTGCCTAAAAAAAAAAGAAACAAAAAAAAACATATATATTTATTTTTTTTTATTATTGATTTGATCATTTGGATTTCATTGAAAAGGCTAAAAATATTATACTGCTGTAATTAATAAAGTTAACTTAACTCATAAATTGGACTCTATATGAGGTTCAGTGATTCAGGTCTAATGATTGTGAAATAATGATTATGTTAAATCACAACCAACACCATCAGATCACCTTTTCTATTTGTTCATCTGGCTGTTATAACTCATGTACAGCAGCCGAACAAAACTTAAAGTTAATAATTTAAGGGTCAAGCGCCCAACTAAAACACACACTGATCTCCACAATGGTGACTTTAATTATGGTTTTCTCCTTCAGTGATTCTGCTTGTTAACACCAGGTGTCTTCAATGTTGGCAATAAAAGATATTTTGTACATTTTACTTATTTTAAATGGTTACCTTTTAAGGAATTCATTTGATTAATTATTACTCAATTCTAATTTGTTAAATTTAATTAATAATATTGCTTGTAATCTGTTGCCTCATTTTTATTAATTAGATATTAATAAAATCAATGTATTCTTTTTTACAGTGTACAGGAATACACAAAAGCAACACACTCAGAGGCTGTGTTGAAAATTACACCCTATACCCTCATTCACTATTTCCTAAATTAGTTCACTAATATAGTCCACTTGACAGAGTGAATAAAAAGAAGTGACTGAATTCAGACACTGATGAACACCTGGCAAGCAGAATCACTGAAAGACAGAGAAACAAGAACAGAAAAAGAGAAGAGACAAGCAGAAACACAAGAACTACTACTGAGTGTGAAACCAGTTTACAAACCAGTTTGAAATTATTTATTTTCATACATGTACAAAAGTTCTTGCACGGTTGTTCCATGGCGGCTTGCTATTATAACGGCGGATTTGCCAGGCGCACGCCAGGAGCGGTTCACAGCCGAGGAGACCAACGTTCTCGTCAAGGCCATAAAAGACAGAGAAGTGACATTGTATGGGGATGGGAGAAACACACCCAAATAAGCTTACGGTACAGATCCACTTTTGCGACACGACTGACGCGTGGTGTCGCGACGCCTCCCCACATTTGTACATTGATGGGTGTTCTAGTTTACCTCTATGGGCGTGCTTTTTACAGAGCGGGAAATGTGGCGTATTTAAAACCTGTGAGAGACTTCCCCCTGTCTCCATATGCTCTACTTCTATTGGATAGTCGCGTCGCGTCGCGTTCAACGGAATTCATTTGCATAAAGATGGGCATCGGCCAGCTTTTTGACGTGCAGCATTTTTCCAAATGAAGCGTCGCCTTCCCGAAATGCTTTGCGGGCAAAGTCGCTTGACGTCACCCATAGGAATAAAGTGGAGTGCGGTGCAACAGAAGTGTCGCACGGACAAGTGGATCAGTACCGTTAGGTTAAACAGGCGTATAATAATTTGGGTAAATGTGTAAGCTACACTGTTAAAAAAACACTATGAAATTTACGGTAAAAAACCGGCAGCTGTGGTTGCCAGTATTTTACCGTAAAAAATATGGTGGCAACCGTTTATGTTTTTACGGGATTTAAATTTACGGGCAAAAAAACACAATGTAAAAAAAACTGTGAAATTTACGGTAAAAAACGTCAGCTTGGTTGGCAGTATTTTACCGTAAAAAATATGGTAGCAACCTTACTTTGAAAAAATAAAAAAAATAAATCCTTCAGCAGGATTTAAATGTGTGGTAAAAAAAAAAATATCAGCTGTGGTTCCCAGTACTTTACCATAAAAAATACAGTAAGAACCTTTTAGTTTTCACAGGACAACCATTATATTACATAAACCAATAAATGTTATCATTAAATTTCACTGAAGTATTAAAGTCTGCTTTATGTCTTTGTAATATACTGATAACCATCATAATAACACAAGTGATAAAAAAGAAAAACACACGATGATTTAAGTATACCATTAGTTTTCCACAAACTGAGGCACATGTTAATATTGAGAAGGTGCACAGTGTCATACACACAAACACAAAACACCATCATGGTGACACACACACATGACTCCAAATAATGCCATAAACATTCATTAAACAATATATGATGTAATATAAACCCCAAATGTATAAAACTGATAACAAAAACCAAGAAGAAACATAATTATTTAAATGAAATAGCATCAAATGTGAAGTGTCACACAGGGAATTCTGGGAATGTCCATTTAGAGAAACAACAGGAACAGAAAAAAGAGACGAGCAGAAACACAAGAACTACAACTGACTTCAGCCACAGCCTTAGATGAAATCAACTGAAGATAAAAAACATTAAATCTGTGAAGATCTCAGCAGAGGAGGATTAAACAACTCCACAAACAGCATTACCAGCTTCACTTATTACTGACCAGACTGACTTTATTTCTGTCAGACGTCTACAGTTCTGTTTGAGAATTAACAGAGGTTTAGATGTTGATGATTTATTGTTTCATTTGAAGTCACCATGATGGAGATCAGTGACTGCTTTAGTTGGGCTCTTGACTTTCTGACATTAGTTTTTCTCTGCCTGCTGTAACTCTGTGTTTATAAGACATGTTGATTATGGCTAGGAAATCAGAGAGAAAAAGAATCATGTGATGGCGGTTGTGTATCAGTGATGGCAATCACCATGTTTGATTCACTGAACTCTTATCTTTATTTATATGTGTTATTAATTTTTACATTATTGATTTCAGTAGCCCTATGATTCTATAGCATGTGATCTATCATTGCTGTGATAATCAGAAGAATTTTTTAAAACATGGTGTACAATAACGGTTTGAACAGCTGCATCTTTTAGACACACACAGACATCAAGAGTCAGCGTATGAATCTCAACAATGGTGATGATAAAAATGCAGTGCACTTGATGGAGCCTCCAATCAAAACTCATCAGTATCTCCCAGCATGCATTGCAGCAGGAATACTTTATGCTGAATTGCCTTAGTATTTTCTTTTATTATTATATCTGCTTTTATTTTTGATGTTGTTTTGTTGCAGCTTTTTAGTAGCTTGTTTTGTGATGTTCAGAGTTTTATCTGATTATTGTGTTGATTGTAGGGCTGGACGATTTAAATTGCGATATTGTTATGCGCATCTCGTCAGTAAAGCCGGTTCCTTGATTAGCAGTAAATCACCATCACCTGCTTTCAGATGAAGCGGCATTTAGGGCTGAGGAGATAATTAAGTGATTAATTTAGTGATGATTGAGCATTATTGAAGACACCTGATGTTAACAAGCAGAATCACTGAAGAAGAAAATCACAAATTGTAAGTTACCATTAAGGTGATGGGTGTTTGCTTTAGTTGGGCTCTAGACCATTATCTGTTTACTTTAATATTTACTGTTGTTTGTCTGCTGTTATTGATTTATAACAGTTAAATGAACAAAGTAAAATGTTATCTTATAGTGTTGGTTCTGTTTTGACATAATCATGCTGTGATCTGAAAAAGGAAACTTATTGAGATAGTTTGGTTTAACTTGTTAGCAGCAGTTTAGTGATTTTTCAGCCTATGATTATCAGTACTTATAATTCAAAATATTTAATAAACATTGTTCTGATCAAAAGACATTCAGATAAATTCATTTAAAACACAGACATCAATAATCAGCCTGTGAATCTCAACAATGGTGACAATAATAAAGCATGTTGCAGTGGCTGCCACCAATCACAACTCATTAATGGCTCCCATCATGCATTGCGGTATGAATAAATTATGATCTGAATTGTCTATGTAATTTACTTTTCCTAATTGAATATTCTGCTTCTCACCATTGTTGAGATGCATAGACTGAATCTTGACATCTGTGTGTGCCTAAAAGAATGATTTTTTTTTAAACAACTTTTAAGAAATCCTTTATATTATATCAAAAATTCTGGGCACTTATGCAGATTCATTAACCAACGACATAAATCGAAGTCAGAAAGGAGGATTTTAATGAGTTCAGTGATCAAGTTCAAATGATGATTGTCATAACATAACCAACACCATCAGATCACTTTTTTCTTTGTTCAACTGGTGATTTTAATTCAGAAACAACAGACAAACAAAATCTAAAGTTAATAATATATGGGTCAAGAGTCCAACTAAAGCAACCATTGATCGTCATAATGGTAACTTACAATTTGTGATTTTCTCCTTCAGTGATTCTGCTTGTTAACATCAGGTGTCTTCAATAATGTTCAATCATCACTAAATTAATCACTTAATTATCTCATTAACTTCAACACTCTTGAGTGTTCATATACACTCCCAGGAGTGTTTAAGTTTTTGCTGTGTACAAAGAGCCGTAGTTAACTGACAAGCTGAGCCATATCGCATTAATTATCGCTGGCGATACGTCCGCGATATTAATGCGATATGGCTCAGCTTGTCAGTTAACTACGGTTCTTTGTAGTAAATGCCGCTCCATCTGAAAGCAGGTGATGGCGATTTACTACTAATCAAGGAACCGGCTTTACTGACGAGATGCGCATGACAATATCGCGATTTAAATCGCCCAGCCCTAGTTGATTGTCACCGTTGTTGAGATTCATACGCTGAATCTTGATGTCTGTGCTGGTTTAAATCAAGCAGTAGTTCAAAACCTTTTTTCTACACCATGTATTTTTAAAGTTCTTCAGATTATCTATTGCTCACTTACAGATATATTATACTCAATAATATTAAATATTTATTTTTAATATTATAATTAATATTATCACTTGCTCAAAGTGAGAGATAAGACTCTTTATGAGATCAGTGAATCTGGCCACAATATGACAAGTATCTCATCATCACCTGATCACATTTTCTCTCTGATTTTCATGCCATAACTTTGTGTTATATAACCACACAGTTAAGGCAGTCAGAGTAAATCTAAAGTTAAAAAGTCAGAGAGCCCAACTAAAGCAAACACTCATCTCCATAATGGTAACTTCAAACTTTATTATTTTCAATAAAACATCAACGTCTAAACCTCTGGTAATTCTCAATAATTAGATTACAGGAAACCACAGCTGGCAGGTTTTTATTTTTTATTTTTTATATAAAAGTTCAGTTCAATGTTCAATGCCATAAAACCTAAAATATTACTACCGTATTTTTTACGGTAAAGCACTTGCAAGCTGCTAGTTTTTTACCGTAAACTTTAGTTCAGTGCTGTAAAAGCAAAAAAAATTCTACCGTATTTTTTGCGGTAAAGTACTGGCAACCACAGCTGCCAGTTTTTTTCCGTAATATTTAGATCACTGCCGTAAAACCTAAAATATTACTACCGTATTTTTTACGGTAAATCGCTTTCAACCAGCTGCCAGTTTTTTACCGTAAACTTTAGTTCAATGCCGTAAAACATAAATATTTATACCGTATTTTTTACGGTAAAGTACTGTCAACCAGCTGGCAGTTTTTCACCGTAATTTTTAGTTCGATGATGTAAAACTTTGTAAAATTAGTAAACATTTGCTACCGTATTTTTTACGGTAAGGTACGGTAAATGCAACGGTAAGTGTTTTTTTTACAGTGTACTTCCAAAATCCGTACATTTAACAGTATATTAATGTAAAATTACATGAAATGTCCCGTGAGAGCTATTACAGTTTTTCACTGTATATAGTAAGGGTACATACCGTTAAGGAATTAACATTTTTTTTCCGTTGCTTTTTTACAGTTTTTTACTGTTAAAATTACGAACATTTTTAACAGTGTAGATTTCTGCATTTAATCAACACACTTTTGCTCCCGCAATTAATGTTGAATTTATTTATTTTTTTCATCCATAAATCAATGGCACAATGTGATGTTGGTTCACCATCATGCTTGCACTCTCAGAAAATGAAACACAACAATTACAACCGACTTAAAGCCACACAGCCTGAAATCAACTGCAAATAAAAGAAGACAATACATCTCTCAAGATCTCAGCAGAAGTTTATATACATATATATATATATATATATATATATATATATATATATATATATATATTCAATTAACAGAGGGTTGGTAGTTGATGTTTTAGTGAAAAAGTTTGGTTACCATTATGGCGATCAGTGTTTCTTGTAGCTGGACAGTTTGACTCTTAGCTTTTATGTGAGTTTCTGGTCTTTGTAACATTGTTTACCAACATGTATCATTTATTGCAAAGAAAGACAGAAACAAAGTGTAACGTAGACATCCACTGGAGGCAAGCTTATAGAACCCAAATGCAGTTTATTCAAAAGATCCAAAACATAAAACAAAATACAAAACAAAGACTTGGCATGGCTTGGCTTAAATACACACAAGACTAATGACAAGACAAGAGACCTGTGAACAAAGAAATAATGAAGTTATGACAAAATGACACATCAGACAAGGAAACACATGGCAGGATCACATGACTAACAGGGAATCACATGACAAGGCGATGAAACATGACTGACATGAAACAAAACCAAAACAAGACATGACAGATTTGTAACAGGAAAATGAAACATAGCCAAATCAAGACAAGATGTTACATATGTTACATATGAACCTGACAGTTCAGGGAGCCAGGGCAGACCCGACAGTTCAGGCTTGTCTGTTACAAACTTTCTTGCAACAGATAAGATGTTCTGAATGTTGATTTTTAAATATACAGCAGGATTTATTTTATTTTTTTAGACACACAGACATCAAGAATCAGCATACGAATATATACATTGCAGCAGGATGCATGTCACCATTGTTGAGATTCATACGCTGAATCTTGATGTCTGCGTGTGTATCTAAAAATATTTTCCTTTAATGTATTTTACAAATCTAAATTCAGAATGTCTGATCTGTGGTAAGAAAGTATTGTTTGTGAATATAATTTATTAATAACAAATTGCCACTTTTGATCAGTGGTACAATTAGGGAATTACAGTGCTGAAAGTTAGTTCACCTGATTATCTTTATTTCTGGCTGTCTTTGCAACAAAATTGTGTTTTAGTGAACACTGTTACAAAGACCACAAACTCACCTAAAAGCCAAGAGTCAAACTGCCAAACACAAATCACCACAATGGTGACCAGATAGTTTGAAATAAAAACATCGACATCTAAACATTTGTTAATTCTTAAGAACAACTTCTGCTGAGATCATGAGAGATGTATTGTCTTCTTTTATTTCCAGTTGATTTCATGCTGTTATAGTTGTTGTGTTTTATTTTCTGAGAGTGGAAACATGATGAACCAACATCACATTGTAACATTGATGACATTTAAAAAAATACAAAATTCAAAATGGCAGACGATCAAAATGGCCAATATGGAAATAATTGGAAATCATATGACTCAACATGATGCCCCGAATCTAACGAGACCTTTTATGATTGTTGGACAAACCTTTCAGAAGTTATAAGCGAAAAAAGCCATTTTTGTATCTCCAGACCAGTAGGTGGCGCTGCGCTGAAATGCTGTATGTAGCCTCAGGTCATGCTTGTGGTGACATGTACCAACTTTGGTCTGAATACGATAATGCGTTGCGGAGATATAGTCTTGTGTCCAATTTGGGGTGCTCTGCATCAAGTTCATTAATGTGTTATGCAATAACAGTTGGGTTTATCAAAAAGATTTTAATAACTTTTTGCCAGCATTGTCTGAAGAAGATCAGATTCTATTTTCTTGAAAATGAGAAAAACTGTCTAGGAGGAGTTTGAAATTCAAAATGTGGAAAAATGTTCCTGATGGAAAATTACGTCATATGAGCCGAATAGGCTTGGGCCAAGGAATCAAGTGGTCTTTAGTCCTTACGGTTTAAAAGTTATTAGCATAAACATGAGTGCAAATATGGAGAGCTGGTGGTGCTAGAAACTGTAAGGTGGGTGCCAGTAAGTTTGGGCTACCCCTCGAGAAAACAAAAGGCTCTCCTGAGAATTAACATTTGAACTCTCTCTTGCACATGCAACAGCAACATCCAAGACGCACAACAGAGTGCAGCTCACACCTCACTTTTACAGTCTCATCATCTCCCCCCGCTCCCCCCTTCTCCACCTCACCTAAAACTCACTGAAAACCTATGCAATGTTAAGTGTGTACAAAAAGTAACTATACATGTTTGGTATCATTTAAAGTGTCTCAGTGCCCCTGGTAAAATTCTCACAGCCATAATGAAAAGCTAAAAAAAAGTTATAAAATATGAGAAATGTGGTGTGCCCCTTAAAGGTGTGCCCTCCCCCAGTTCCTCCATTCAAACTACCTCCTGTATGTAAATAAGTATTCTCTTCTACAGGTATCAAGAACCCATTCAATTACAAATTCTGATCCCACAGTTGTGAACCCCTCAATAGGGGACCAAAATCTAATTATAATGACAAACACCACCATTTGGTAAGCATATTTAGGCAAAAGGTTCAGGGAGTCTGTAGGTAGACTTCCCACACGATCGCTGTGTGTAGTTTTCATTGCCAGGTAAATATCTCTACAATTCCTCGATTTCTGAATTGTTGTTATTGTGTATGATTAACTGATGATTTTATTCTATGAATTAGATTTTGAATTATTGTTTTATTACCTGGTCAATATTATGTTTGAATTCATTCTGAATTACTCTGAATTTATTTTCTCAAGTATCGAATAAGTGAAGTCTTATGTTTCCACAAATCTGCGTCCAGGGTTAAGTACATACTAGATCCCAGTTTAGATGGAACGTGAGGCACATCTGGTGGGATTCTAGATTCCTGAGTAACTGCTTGATTTTAAATTGTTATGCAGTCGAAAATTAGCCTGGCTCCGCCCTCCTACGTACTTCCGCTCAATTTTCATTTTCCTTCAGTAACTCCATCTGGGATTGTGGTGTATTCTTTGGTTTTCTCTGATCAATTTTTAACCAGTCCAATCAGCGAACAGAGGGAGTGGCTGAGAACGATGACGTTGAGATTGTGCACTAGTTTGAGTTGACATACGTCACAACCAAACGTTAGCAATTGCACAGTAAAAACCCCAGTGTTAAATCAACACTGCTCAGAGCACATATGGAAGCAGTGTTGAAGTTAATGAGATAATTAAGTTAACACTGAAGCAGTGTTGAAGTTAATGAGGTAATTAAGTTATTAATTGAGTGATGATTGGCCATTAGTGGTGACACCTGATGATAACAAGCAGACTCACTGAAGGAAAGAGAAACAAGAACAGAAAAAAGAGAAACACAAGAACTACTGACTTTGAGCCATTATTGCACTTATTATTTTACCAGTTTGACTTTATTTCTGTCATACATCTCCACACGGTCTTATTTAGATTTAACAGACGTTTAGATGGTAATGTTTTATGGAATGTTTCGTTTCAATTCACCATTATGGTGGTCAGTGTTTGCTTTTGTTGGGCTCTTGACCCTTTAATTTTTAACATTAGTATTTCTCTGGCTGCTCCCACTCTGTGCTTATAAAACATATGTGTTGTGGCAAGAGAAACTGTGACTTTGGCTGTGTTTCCTGAAAGCATTGCAAGCCTAATTTGATCGTATAGACCATTTGTTCCACTTGGTCTGCAATCAAGTAAGGCTTAAGATGCTTTTGGAAATGCAGCCAGGGTTATGATTTGATAATGAAATTACTAGTGACCTGATTCAATAATGGCACCCATCATTATAAACTGATTATCCACATGTTTTATTAATTTTTCACTACAGTAGTTACTTCCAGCAATATTTTAATGATCTGAAAGTTTTAAAATCACACACAGACATTAAGAATCTACATATGAATCTCAACAATGGTGACAATCAAACAAATGCTTAATGTTGCAGTGCATGATGGGAGCCACCAATCAGAGCGCATCAATGGCTCCCATCATGCATTGCAGCATGAATAAATTATGCAGCTGAATTGTCCTGTAATTTTAATTGTTTTTCCTGTTTGCTTTTATTTTGCTATTGTTTTGTTCTGACTTTAGTAGCTTGTTTTGTGATGTTCAGAGTTGATCTGTTCGTCACTAGTTTGTTTATTGTCACCATTGTTGAGATTCATATGCTGATTCTTGATGTCTGTGCGTTTAAACACAATAACTTCTTTGCACAAAGTATTTTCAAAATTTTTCATATTGCTGTTGGATCTCAAACTGTAGAATCTCAGAGCTACAATCACCAATACTAAAATGAGACATCAAGCATATAGTCCAAGATTTAGACTCTGAATGACATCAGTGAATCAGGACACTACATGATGATAATGTCATTATCATCAAAACATATTGTGAGCAGGTCATGTTTTCTCTTGCAGTATCAAATGTGCTTTGATGGAATGATGGAACAGTCAGAGAAAAACTAATATTAACAAAATGAAAAGAGTCAAGAGCCCAACTAAAGAAAACACTGACCACCATAATGGTAACCGTAGCCAAGCGACATCTAGTGTATATATCTATACCCGCCCGCGGGTGGGTATAGATATATACACTAGATGTCGCTTGGCTACTGCAGTTCATTGGAACGAAACCGTACCCAAGGCGACATCTAGTGTATATATCTATACCCGCCCGCGCCCTCAGATCATTTGGACGCGGCTGTGTTCAAGAGGTAACAACGATATAAATACTGTTCGTTTTCTCACACAAACCGCTCGTTTCGTGTCTTAGGCCATCAATGTGTACTTACGATGGGAAATTGTTTAATTTGGACGATGGGGAATTGTTTTAATTTGGACTTTGTGCATGCTCTTTGAGACAGTGACCATAGACCTGCATTATATGACTGACAGACAAGAACGGTTTGACCTAAAAATATCAAAATTGAAACTACTGCGGAAAAAAAGACACCTACATCTTGGATGCCCTTGAGGTAAGCTAAAACATACCAAAATTTAATTTCAAAGTGAACTATCCCTTAAGGAAATAAGGTAATAGCAAGTAAATAGCAGTGTTATCTTAATGTACTAGTCATAACCTCTGGTTATTCTTTGGGCTTTAACTAAGTTGTTATATGGGTGACTGTAGGGAGTTACATGGGTACTTATCAATAGCAATAGCAAGCGTGTATGCGGCATTGTTGAATTGCTTTAGCCATAACCTCTGTTTATCTATCAGACTGGCGAGTTTGTGACCGTGAGATCTGCTTAAACGGCCGGCGCAAGACTCTCTGAGCGACATAGCTTCCTAATGAGCGAGTGAAATATAATGTAAAGAGTTAAATAGAATAATCAAATGTTCACCCACATTTCATGATACTCGGATATCATTAAAAACTTTTTTTCATTTATGGAGTCAGATAAAATAACAAGGTAATACATATTAGAAAATGTGATTTATTTAATCTGGTTGTGTTGAGTAAAAGGAAATACAGTAAGGTGCAGAGACCTTCACCCATCCTATCGGATTAAAAGGCTTACAAGGGATTGAGGTAGAGACTCCAAATTTGCTATGGCGACTGTTCAGACTGTCCTCTATCTGTGTGCCAAATTTCATAACTTTCCCGCCAGCGGTTCTATGGGCTGCCATAGACTCCCAATCGGAAGAAGAAGAAGAAACGGAAGAATAATAAGAACGAAAACAGATACAATAGGTGCCTATGCACCTTCGGTGCTTTGGTGCTAATACGTTCACAGTAATAATAAGCTCACATTATTAGCACATTATAAATATTAGTTAATAAAATTAAATGGCTGTTGGTCAATTTAAGGCAGTCGATTTCTGCAAATGAAATGATTTAGCTCAAGTTTTAATTTAGTGCATGGTATTTTTACAGATTACAGTAAAGAACTTTACAATTAATAGTAAATTACTGGCAACAGTGTTGTTGTTTTTTTGTTGTTGAAAAAACTACTTCCTAATTCCATCCTGTGCATTTACCTAATTTTGCATGTGTCATTGTAATCATGTCCTGACAACACAAATTTGGTGACTGTCCCAACTACTGGTCACAATTATAAGCAACTGTGTAACAGAATAACTGTGATGGATTAGTCATCTGACTATGATGCTTCCCTACCTATAGCCTCAGATGCTGAATCAGTTTCAGCATCCCTGTGACCCAAAATAAGACAAAAGGATTTATGGTTTACAGTATAAGTAGTTTTAAATATGGCCTTTAAAGCAACATACAATTGATCCAATTTATGTCATGTAATTTCTGCTTGTAGTTATATGTTCTTTTGTACCTACATAAGAAGTATGTACGTAAATACGTATGAAAGAACCCAATTAAAGGGCCAATATGTATTCCCCTTAACAGACAGTGACCCTTATTTACCACAGATCTGTACTGAAGCAGCTCCAGCAGTGACCGAAGCCTCCACATTTCCCTCAGCCTGAACTGTAGAAAGAGAGATGAAACAAAATGAAAATGATTTGACATAAATCACACAAACAGCAGCAGAGAGGAAAGCTGAAAGCCAACAATTACATTATTGTTCAAATTAAAAACCATCACACTTATAAAAAGTCACTCTATTAAATAAAACAATACTTTTTGATTGTATTAATATCATTTTAATGTTACCTTTTTTATATTCATTCTCTAACTGTTCAGCCAGAAGGTTCTGGTTCATCTTCCTCAGGATGTTCACTGTGATCTTCACAGCTTCTGTTGGTCCAAAACTTGCCACCATTTTATCCACTGTGTCTAAGACATCCGTGTTCTCCATCTCAGAAGTTGAAACACACTCATGATTCTTCAAGTGCCACTGAAACTGCTTCAGATCATCCTTTACTAGTTCCTTCAGTGAGTTCACGAGCTGCTCCTTAACAGACGCCATATTCCTTCACTGAATCACTATTACAGGACGAGAAAAAGATCACTCTTAACATTTGGATTTAGGTCCTCAAATGTTATCTGAATTATTAAATTAAGCTGTGATTAAATAGTTTTTTAATTTTCAACCACAACATTTAGATTAAAGTCTCAATATTGTCTGATACTGAAGGTCTAAATTCAACTTTTGAATCTATACAGGAATATATTTCATGAAGTAGTATTTATTAACTTACCATGAATAATGGGGATGTAGATGTTTCTTGTTCCTCCATTAAACGGTCGTCTCTTATAGCAGAAGTTTTGAAAGTCGTCCCACTTCTGCATTTTTTATACAATGGGAGTGTTTTGTCCAAAATAAGCAGAACATTTAGTTATACACTGTTAGACCTTACCGGGTTTTTTTACAGTAAAATACTGGCAACACTGTTGCCAGTAAAATACTGTTAATTGTACAGTTCTTTACTGTAATCTAGTTTGTTTCTGTAAAAATGCACTAAATTATAGTTAACTAATTACACTTGCAGAAACCGACTGCCTTAAATTGACCAACTGTCATTTAAATGTATTAACTAAAATGTATAGTGCATTAATAATGTGAGTAAAGTATTACTGTGAACTTCTTTTATTTGAGACCACTAAAAAACTATTGTACATAAAAAGATTTCCACTGGACCAGCAACTACACAGTCACCGCCTGTTAAATAAAGCAACATGCAGCATATCATCAATGTTTGTAGATCTTCTCCTGGACTGAAGCACAGGCTCTACTCTTCTGCACAACGGTGACCCAAAAAATTAATTTTACAGTAAACTACTGGCAACAGTGTTGCCAGTATAAACCTGTTTTATAACTTACAGTTTATTACTGTTAAAAAACATTTTGTGGGTGTGTCTTTTTTATCTTACACAGTTAACCCTTTCAACCCCTCAGGGAAATCCACACTACGAGTAAAAAGTAACGATGCAGTGAGATAATTAAGGGAATATGTAAGTGATTGTAAGCAGAATCACTGAAGAAAAGAGAAACACAAGAACAGAAAATAGAGAAACACAATAACTACGACTGACTTCCAGCCATTACACATTATTACACTTATTATTAACCAGTATGACTTTATTTCTGTCATACATCTACAGAAGTTGTTATTGAGATGTTTAATTGAAAATGTTTGGCTTGAAGTTACCGTTATAGAGATCAGTGCTTGCTTTAGTTAGGATGCTGATGCTAAAACATTAATTTTTCTTTTGCTGCTTGAGCTGTGTTGTTGCAAGTCACACTTGCGCACACACAGTTTATGAATGACTGCAGTTATAATGATTATGATGACAAAATCATCATATTGCCTGTTCATTCACTAAGGAATTCATTCTCACTTATTCAGAGTTTAATCCTCAAGTAAAGTGTTACATTACCACCACTGTGAAAACGCAGCAATAAGATACAATGACTCTTTTTTTTTTAACACATGATGCATAACCAGAGAAACAGACCTACACTGTGTTTTAGAATCACCGAGATATCACAATTTAGCACATTAATCTCAACAATGGTGGCAATATTTATTTTTTATTATTATTATTATTCATGCAGCAGTGCATGCTGGGAGTTTTATATTATCCTGGAACCCAGCATGCATTGCGACATGAAACTTTTCACCATTGTTGAGATTCATGTGCTGATTGTTGATGTCTGTGTGTGTCTGAGTCAAGCAGGAGTAAAATAAAATTGAATGCACTGTATGATTACAATATTCTTCAGAAGACCTGATTACAGAAATATTGATTTCATTTAGTAGATTCACAGATATATGCTAAACATGAGATAACTATAATTTCAATGACTATATACAGGAAAAATCTGAAAATCAGGCATGTCCAGGATGATTGTGACATCATCACAAAAAAATAAAAACACCTGATCATCTTCCTCTTGACTCTTTCTTGCCATAACAAATGTGTGTTATAAACTCACTGTTACAGCAGCCAGAGAGAGATGAATGGTAAGAAGTCAAGGGACAAGAGACCAACTAAAGCAAATACTGATCTCCATCATGGTGACAACAAATTTTATTAATAACTAAATCTCTGTTAATTCTCAACAAGAACTTTTGTACATGTATGAAAGAAATAATCGTAAACTGGTTTGTAAACTGGTTTCACACTCAGTGTTGCTGGAAGTCAGTTGTAGTTCTTGTGTTTCTCTTTTTTCTGTTCTTGTTTCTCTGTCCTTCAGTGATTCTGCTTATCAGGTGTTCATCAGTTTCTCAATTCACTCACTTCTTTTCATTCAAGTGGACTATATTAGTGAACTAATGTAGGGAATAGTGAATGAGGGTATAGGGTGTGATTTGGAAAACAGCCTCTGAGTGTCGATTTTGAGCGCTGTTAATTCACAGTATATTCCTGTAGGCTAGTTTTATTTTCTACGGTATATTACTGTTTTAATGGAAAATGGTATAATATTGTCAGAATTTTACAGCAAGGGTTAACAGTGTAGCAGAAACATTTTAGAAAAAGAAAACGAATCAAACTGTGTTTTCTCCCAGAGACGTCGAGAGAGAAAGTATGTGGAATGTGGAAAATCAGTCAGTCTTAAAAACATCCAAAAACACCTTATCTGAAGTACAATTCAGTGTATTGGAAATTACAGGTAAAATGAGACCGACATAGATGAGACATACAGATAAATATAGACAGACAGAACCAGAGACACTCTGAATATGGTGGAGTAAAGGATGATGCTAGTTGATAGTCTGTTAAATCTGGAAAAATAAGAGTCATTAAACCACATGTTGCTACAGTGACAACTAATGAAGTGCATTTTAGTGAGCTTATTTACTAGTTTGAGCAATCTGGGGTCTTGCTGAAGACACTCACCAACTCAGTGAAAAACATTTCAGAAAGCCTGTCTTTTTGCTCTGTCTTCAGATTACCGTAATTATCAAAATAAGCGCACACTATTTTCACTGTAACTGGTGAGACAAATGCCGTGTTGAACGCTGCCGAGAATTGTGTCATAACCATAAAATTAAAAGATGCCTCTTTTGACACATTTTTGTAGAGTTATTACTTAATTT
Source organism: Abramis brama (assembly GCF_963993115.1). Classification (NCBI taxonomy): domain Eukaryota; kingdom Metazoa; phylum Chordata; class Actinopteri; order Cypriniformes; family Leuciscidae; genus Abramis; species Abramis brama. Next base: position 3,710,255 of record NC_139964.1, on the reverse strand, counting down.
CATGACAGGTTATTGTTTTCATGATCAGTCTCACTGCTCAATAAACATCACAAGTGCTCGATGTTACAGTCACTGCCCTCGCCGTCCAGAATACAAGAGAACATCCCAATCGAGTGAAGGGGTTTGTGGAAACTGTGGTTCCTAATTATTGTGATCCAACATTTCCTCGAATTTCAGGATGAGAAGACAAACATTTCAGGTGAAGGATAATCCACTTCTTACCTCTGAGACTGTGTTATGATCTATATTACCTTATTATTTTTATTGTGAGTATTAGCCTTATCGGTAACACTTAATAATAACTGCACGCTATTAATCATTAGTTAAGCATTAGTAAACAATTAATTCATAATTTATAAAGTATTAGTAGACATTAATAAGCAGTTTATAAATACAGTTATAAATGCTTTGTTCTTGGTTTATAAAGTATTTTTTTATTTTCATACTTTATTAATGATCAATTTATCATTTCTAAATGAAGTATTGCATTATTTACAAACCGGTTATTTAGAAGTTGTCAGTGGTTCATAAGATCACTTAGAAAGTGTAAGTAAATGATTAATAAACTGTTTATATACATATTATTAATCAGACATATAGTAATAGTTACTTAGTGTGTTAATTAATGCTTTATTAACATGTATTTCTACTGTAATTCATGGTTAATTCAGGTAGTTGTAAAACATGTAGTAGTGGTCAGTGAACTATTTTTGTGAGTTCATCTAAAGTGAGGACTAGTTATGCCTTATAAAGCGTTTATAAAGGAGATTTAAAGGCTCAGTTTAATATTTCTAAGTTCTGTATCGCTGTGTTGTGTTTGTTTCCTTTTTTTGTTTAGAAGATAACTGAGTCTATAAATCTCATTTATAAATGCTTTACAAAGCATAACTAGTCCTCACTTTAGATGAGCTCACACAAATAGTTAACTGACCACAACTAAATGCTTTATAACTACCTGAATATACTACATTTACTTACACTTTCTAAGGGATCTTATTAATCAGTGACAACACCTAGTTTGTAAATAATGTAACTGGTTTGTAAATAATGCTGTACTTCATTTAGAAATGATAAATTGATCATTAATAAAGTATTAAAATACAATTATTATAGATATGCTTATAAATCAAGAATAAAGCATTTAAAGCTGTATTTATAAACTGCTTATTAATGTCTATTAATGCTTTATAAATGATGAATTAACTGTTTATTAATGCTTAACTAGTGATTAATAGCATGCAGTTATTATAAAGTGTGTTGTGGATATTTTTCTAAACCTAATTATCTGGGGTGTCTCCAAATGGACACCCAACTCTGTACCTGGCTCTATTGGGTCTCGTCCCCGACGTCCCCACTCTATAGATCACCTGTAACTAACTACCTGGCTCTATCTATTGGGTCTCGTCCCCAACGTCCCCACTCTATAGATCACCTGTAACTAACTACCTGGCTCTATCTATTGGGTCTCGTCCCCGACGTCCCCACTCTATAGATCACCTGCTATTCTGACTCGTTTTCCCTAAACCTAGTTTTCTAAACTAGCTTCCTACCTAAACTAGCTTCCTACCTAAACTAGCTTCCTGCGCAGGAATAAATTGACAAACAGACCTGCAAATGTCCTTTAAATACTTTAATCATGGCCAGGAGATCTTCCCGAGCAGTTCTCAGGGAATCTCTCCCAAGAAACAAGGCCGGAGGATCTCAGACAAATTCCATTGAGAATCCCACCGAAAAATACATATACAACAGTTTTTATAGTATAGAGGTATGGCATAAATTTCATGCTGTATTACATCATTTCCCCACTATTTGATTGGTTCTTCATATTCAAACCCCTCTGTTACTAGGTAAAGCAAACTTTGATCTTGTGATTACTTATCACAAGGTTTTAATGATGACTTAATTTGTTCTACAGACTGTCTAGTTTCACTTCCCCTTTTTGTTATTAATACACATAGACACATACACTCAAAGTCACAAGTTTTTCCCCAAAGAGTTTGGAAACATTAAAAGCATATGAATGTTGTTCCTGCAAGAAAAACAAATGTTAGTTGATTAATTAAAGTTGATTAATTAAAATTCATTCACAAGTGTTACCGGCTTATCATTATTGCTGATCACTGGTGATATGCTATATTTTTACTATACAACTCTTATTGACATAGGCATGTCTTCTAATATCTTCAATTGTTACGTATACCAAGCTGCAAGACACATTTGTAAACGACTTTACTTGGACCCATTGTGCAAGCTGTCTCTTTAATACCGCATGGTTTATACACATGTTGCTGCTGATTGGGCTGACATTTTTGACACACCCAACAAAGAGAAAATGTATATCGGTGTCAAGAAACAGAGGGGTCCAGAGACGAAAGCAGGTACAGTCTTTTCATGAGAAAATTAGGCAACGCCGCTCAGGCTGATAAACAGAAAATATCTTCACAAAAAGTAACCAAGGGGTACTTCGCTGATTTTTCTAAATACAGTAATAGATGATTTCAGCCGTAGATCCGGGCGGCTCTTGAGCAGTGTGGTCTGGACAACTGGTGAGACGGGGAGCCCTCTGCTACACTCCACGGAGGCAACTGGATACAGCACAGAAGTGGTAAAACACAGCAGTAGATAACTGTGGCTCAATAGACAATCAGGACTACACAGGACAGGACGAGACAGGAAATAACTTCTGAGAAGTAACGATAGCAGTCTTCAACGTGCATCAAGGTCAAACAAAAATCCGACAACACAGACACGAAAGAGAGAGCTAGATATGCGTGGACAAAAGAGAAAGATAGAGAACAGGTGTGATGATGAGATGTGAATGAGAGCCAGCTGATGGTAATGAGAGGAAGAGATAATGGGTGTGTGCGTAAGAATGTAAGAAAAGAGAAGGTAGGGCGTAATACAACCAGCAGAGGGAGGCAAAGGAAAGAAAAAGAGAAAGAAAGAACCAGGATCATGACATATCGGTATTATACACCGTTTCCAGGAAACATGTCGTTCAACCCAGAAAACATAGCAAAACGTTGCGCACCGGTTTGAGCTTGAACGTGCCCCTGGTGTTACTAGACAGCGTTAAGGGTACATGTTGCAACATGTAAAGGACCCCTAACCTGTTCCCAAAGACCTTATAAAGTTAAAACATGAAAAAAAGAATAAGAAAAGAAAAGAAAAAAACAAACTGAAAAGCTTTACAACAAAAGCCACAAGCAGAACAAAGAGAAGTCTCCTTGTGTAAGTCTCAAGTCTCAGTGTGTGAGGCTGATCACAAGACAGGCAGCGATTGGCTGGAGCAAATGCAAATGGATGAACCAATGGGGGGCAGGCTCTTGCAACAGAAAACACACAGAGAGAAAGTAAAACACATAGGCCTAGAGGGCATAACACTCAGATAGTGAGCGAGTCTTCCAGCTTATCTGTTCTTCTACAACAGGAAGGTTTAATACATGACAGTTTTTAAAGAGGTATGATCTAATTTTCTCTGTTTCACTTTTGAAATAAATACTAATGGTATTTTAAACAAGATTATTTATTACACTATGTGAAATACAAAGAGAAAAAGCTCTTAAAGAAACAGAAGCAGATTAATAATCATCTCAATATTGATCTATAAATAAATACTGTAATGTTGGAGTGTATGCTTTGTTAGGCCAGTTGTTTTATATATTTTAATGGTCTCTTTAAGAATCTACAAAAAAATTTGGGGGTGTAAAAAAAGTACAGATGTCAAACATTTCACTCAGTTACAGCCAAAAACATACTTGAAAGTAAAAAAAGTGTCCACATTTAATTGTACTGAAGTATTTAAAAGTAAAAAGTAAACACTTATCTTAGCTTTTTAAGTCAACTTTTAAAACTTTTCTCATTTTAGTATTGTAAAAAAAGAGAAACCTGTCAAACCTGTTATCATTGTTCTGATTATGTAAGACTCTGACACACCAGACATTAAGCTAAAGCCAATGCCCAGAAACCTGAAACCTTTTATCTTATCAGCAGATGATTTTACTGGTCGGACATTTGAAATAATGACGTAATCCACTGAAGACTGTAATGCAGGTTTGGAATGACAATGATAACACAATTCTTCTAGAAAATGCTGCCTTATCTGTACTTACACATGTCATTGGCGGTTTAAAAAAGTAAAGCTAAATTTATGCGCGTATGATTGAGAATTAGAAAAAACTCATTTTCAATAATTATGGAAAGATGTAAGTCATGATTCCATATGACTTTGTACTTTTAAATCTACATGAAATTGTAATGGAGTAAAAAGTCTAAAAGGAAAAAAGGAAAAAAAATCCTTGTAAATGTAGGAGTAATAGTACAAGTATTAGATTTTTTTTTTTTAAATCCCGTAAAATAATACTTTAATAGTAAAGTACTTTTACTCAAATACTGTAATACCCTAATAAATAACACCCTCTGAAATAAGTTAAAATAATTCTAAAATAAGTTAAAATAATCTAACTCAATATTTCATGGCTATGTTCAATATTTTGCCTATTGAACACATACCCACCAAATTTAGTCACTCATTGCTTATTTAGTTGAAACGTGTCCTCAGTGTTGTTACTGTTTTCAATTGACTACTTCTCAGAAATTTGATCTTGTATTTTAATAGATACCTATACCTATATATGTATGTATATATATATATTTATCTCTCTTCCTAAGGTAAAGGATCATGATGAAAACATTAAATGAATTAGCCCACCTGAGAGACTCTGGGTTCGGCAAACCCAGGCCCAGACACGGACTCAAACTCCTCTACTGGTTTGCCAAAGATTGTGTTTCTTTTGACAATGACAACGTCATGCTCTCTAAATGTAACCCAGCCGATGGAGATTTCGGTTTTCACGATTTTGAGAACAGAATTGACGAATATGGTAATAAACTTCTTCCAGACAGAGATTACCCTTACTATGTGGTTGGCAATCTGAACATTAAAAAATACCCAAAAGCTGAAGATCTTCCTAAAGACGTCTTAAAAGACAAATCTTCTGACCAGCACAACAGCAACACAGACCGCATCATTGTCAGTCTCTACGATGAGGAGGAGTTTGATAGAGTTTATGTGACTCAACACCACGATCGCTCAAACTACGATCCAAACGCCACTTACCAGATCTCCAGAGGCCTTCTCATGATCATCAGGAGGATGCGTTTAAAAGAGTTTCTGGAGAAGATGGGTTATACATATATTCAGCCTGTCTTACCAACACCTGTCGTCAATTACAGGCCTCAAACTACAAACATAGTCAGTTCAATTTCCACTGCGGTCACTATACCATCCAGTGATTCAGATGACAGTGAGCCTCCTGAAACACAGATACTCATACCATCTCCACAAAACTCCTCAGAGAACCTACACACAACACAGGGATTCTGGGAAAGATTGTGCACCATACTTTAAAACAAACTATCTTCTACTGCTGGACTCATGCTCTGGAAATCTTCCACAGGATGTGCGTTCCAGTGATTTTGGTTGAACTCACTGGACAATTTCATATTTCTCTTTTTCTTGACTACAAAGACAGAAGCAAATAATGAACATTAAAAATATTTACTCTCTTGTCACCATAAAAATTGATGTGAAATGAAATTTGGTCTCATCAGAACCGAGTGTTTTCTGGTGAGCTTTATCGCTATTTTTCTCCTACGGAACACAAAATGTGTACAAACTTAATTGTACAGTTACACTGATAAACAATAATATTACTGGTATTCAAGGCCGAAGACAAAACTTTTTCATGCTAACTAATGTGGTTGCTAATATTGACAAATGAGATGTTATTGTAAAGCTTTACAGAAAATTCTCAGTTTTGAACAAAGATTTGGTGGAAACACAAAGAAAAAAAGCCAACTAAAAGATCAACACTGCTCAATGACACTGAAAATATGACAAATCAATAAATAATGCTCTTTATGATGAATAAAAGCAGGAAAGACACACTGACTGTTTAATTTTATTAAATTAAAAGTGTATGTGTCTGCATAAAATTAAAGCACTGCTAAAGATGTTAGTGAGCATTACTCAGTTCAATGCAGTTACAGTTTAAATACTTTATTGTCTTTATTATGTTATGTTATAATGACTGACATCCCACTACTGTATAATGCAGCAGTGATGTAATGTAGTGATGTACTGTACACTTTAAATTGTAATGTAGACTCATGCATTTTCTGTAAAGCTGCTTTGAAACAATATGCATTGTGAAAAGCACTATACAAATAAATGCATGTTGTTGTTAAGCTAAATTAAGGACTTTATAAGACTGGTTTATTATTTCTATATATTTTAGACATGTAAAACATCTGTGTTTGTGCATCAATGTCTGTAATGTGTGCTGTAGGTGTGCAACCTAGGGACCTTGTCCAAGATGTAGGATACTCCATATTGGTCAGTCGTATCCGATATGAAGGATCTGCAGATGAAACTGTGACCACAAACACTATTAACTCAAGTGAATGAAAAGCAATAAGCAATATGCATTCACACAGTTGACTCTGTTTCAATATGCGTTGACACAAATTACTCTATTTGAATGTTTCATTGAAATAACATGACACCGAGATGTTAGAAAAATGCCTTGTGACATCACTGTGTGATGACATAAGGAACCAATGAATGGTTTTTTTGAACCGGTTCACGGAAATGAATCGGACTCCTTCACATCACTAATGAAGTGACTGCAGAATAAATCCTGTTCATTACAGTTTAAATATAATTTTAGATTATTATCTTTGCTCAACTGTCACCTGTTTAAGTTCAAGTTTCTCCTCCATCTGCTTCCTGCGGACGAGGACCTCCTGAAGCCCCGCCCTCATCCTCCTGAAGCTCCACACTCATCCTCCTGAAGCTCCACACTCATCTTCATGAAGCCCCGCCCTCATTATCATTAAGCTCCTCCCTCATCATCCTGAAGCTCCGCCCTTATCCTCCAGAAGCTCCACACTCAAGGTGTGTTCGACATCGGCATTTTGTTTATCAAAATAAAACTAATTTTTTAATCAGTTTTATTTTCGATAAATATGACACAATATAACATCGCGACTACATGAAAAGAGTGTTTACTGTTATAAAAAAAAACTGATTTGTGAGCATTAGTGGAACTATAGGCGTGAGAATAAACACGAAACACAAGTGATTGTTGTCATGCAATGAATCCAGCCAATCGTGGAACAGCTGTATCTTCATCAGAGCTTGTCGCTCTCGCGGTACTTTGATGGCATACGTCACAGTCACGTGGTGTCGGCGCTGTATCAAGTCGGACAAAATTTCTAATCAGCATGCACTGCTTCAAGTCAGCTGCCGATCGGTCTGTGAAGAGCTGCATGAAGTCGAACAAGCCCTCATCCTCATGTAGCTTTTAATGTTTTATTTTCAGAAAATGCACTGAAAGATGACGGAAGAAAAGAATGGCACTACTGTTAAAATAAAATTCCCAATAATTGCAAAAACGAATTGCAGAACTCTAAACCTCAATGTGATCCAGTGTAAATCCTCTGTCACAATTCTTAACTTTGAAGTGGGAAATCAAAACACTCACAAGAGCCTCCAGATTTGATTAATAACTCTTATTTAGGTAGTTCATTGGAAACCATCCAACTTTGTGAGTAGCTGAGCATGTAAACTATCACCAATGAATGTTTTAGCCCAGAAAAAGCTTTCCTGTGTGAAACTAAAACAAATCTTGTATGTAAATGTATATGTAAATAAATTCAAAGTTTAAATTCGGCAGAAATGACCATCCCTTAACCCAACATGTGTTCTATTTAACCAGCTCTTGGTGTGTATGTATTTGTATACACATTTATATGGATTGGTGTGTTTATGTGTGTATTTAGTAGCCTGACTACGTCAGACTTCCTACTTCCGCTCAATTTCATTTCGCTTCTGTAGTCAGTCTGAGACAGCAGCGTATCTTTCAGTTTTCCACCGGCCTGAAAACAGCCGGGCCAATCAACAAACAGAGGGCGGGCTGAGAGCCGTGACGTAGATGCTGATTGTACCGTGGATGCGTAGATTTTTACTTAACATAATCTGCTAAAGTCGTTCACAGCCATGTTCACTCCGGTATTTCGCTCAATGGTTTAGTTTTTGCATCATATATGTGTTTACAGTGGAAGTTAGATGCGGCTGAGCATGCACATAACACACGCCATAACCAAACGTTATGTGATTGGCTTACGGGTAACCAATGATTTTAAACTTCAGACATGCGCCCCCCCGCGCGAGAGAAAACACTTCTCTATTATGCTATTCCAGACTCTGTCTACGAAGCAAAGTGAAGTAGCAGAGTCTGGTATTACCAGGCTATGTATTTAGGTGTGTATGTATAGGAATATGTATATGGGTATATCCGTGTATGTATGTATGTAGAGGGATGTATATGAATATGTATGGAATGCGTATGTACTTATGTAGATACATGAACACACTGAAAAAAATGTGGAGTGACATTTACTTAAAAAAAGCTAGGCAACTTTTTCCACACAGAAAGTGCTTGTAATCTTTACTCGGGCTATTTCAATTAGTAATTAATTGTAAAAGTAATTAAATTGAACAAATTATAATTGAGTCATAATTAATCAAATTAATTCCTTAAAAGTTAACCATTTAAAATGAGTAAAATTTACAAAATATCTTTTATTGCCAACACTGAAGACACCTGGTGTTAACAAGCAGAATCACTGAAGGAGAAAACCATAATTAAAGACACCATTGTGGAGATCAGTGTGTGTTTTAGTTGGGCTCTTGACCCTTAAATTATTAACTTTAAGTTTCGTTTGGCTGCTGTACATGAGTTATAACAGCCAGATGAACAAAGAGAAAAGGTGATCTGATGGTGTTGGTTGTGTTTTAACATTATCATTATTTCACAATCATTAGACTCCCTCCACCATAAGCACTGCACTCAACACAGTGTCACTTTTGTTGTTCATACTGTCACTATCTAAACATTTTATGAATAATGAATTAACTGTGTGTGTGTGTGACAGGGGGGGAGGGGGGGAGGGGGGGAGGGGGGGGCACACACTGGTTCAGAATGAATTAATTTGTCTGCTATTTCTTTGCACAGTAGCTAGGTGTCACTAGTGAGCAATGCTGAATGAAGCTTCAAGTAATGAACCTTTGGCTGAAGCAATGGGCTGCGAGGTCTCAGTGGTTCAGGAAGCCTCATTTTGCCATCACTACATTTGTGGATTGGTCCGCACGCATGTGGATCTCTCGTGTGCATTTGTGGAAGGTTTTGAGACTGTTTTCACTCCATAGTATGATCCTTTCCACCTGTTCAGTCAGTTTATCAAACAAATATAAACGGTAATGAATAATCCATTCAAATTGAGAGTCCAGTGCGAGTTGATGTCAGTGTTTATTGAACATCTCCCTCTAGTGGCGCACGTCATCACATTCTCGAGTAACGCAACACGCGTGTTAAAGGGACAGTTCACCTAAAATAACAGTCATCATTTACACCCCCTCATGTCATTTCAAACCTGTCTGACTTTTTTTCGTTTTCTAGACTCATTCTAGATATTTTGCCATCTTTGATATCAACTGTAGTCACTGTCACTATGGGTGAATGAATATACATGTCATTTTTTTAGATTAAAACAGTCATGAATTTTCATTCTAACTCATCAGCATACAGACATAATGCTTTCAATTATGGAATTTATTGAAGATTTAAAAAGTAATTTGGTTAGTAGGACGCAAAAAAACAAGACAAAAAAAAAAGACTCTGTAGCTTTGTTAAAAATTCATTTACTAGTTGCAAATCTCTCTATAAATTACAGAAACGTCTGTCTGTCTGTGTGTCTGTCTGTCTGTCTGTCTGTCTGTGTGTCTGTTAACCACATATCTCTTGAACCGTTAGTCCGATGGATTTCAAACTTGACAGGTGTCTCGCTCCGGTCACGAGTAAGTGCAGTGCCAAGTTTGACGTTGTTTGGATGAGAAATGCTAAAGATATCGTTAAATATATCATTTTTAAAAGGTTGTGGTTTAAAAGTAAACATTCTGACATTAGAGAGTTGTATCATTCAAAGAAGCCCCAAGAAGGTCTGTCTGTGTGTCTGTTAACCACATATCTCTCGAACCGTTAGTCCGATGGATTTCAAACTTGACAGGTGTCTCGCTCCGGTCACGAGTAAGTGCAGTGCCAAGTTTGACGTTGTTTGGATGAGAAATGCTAAAGATATCGTTAAATATATCATTTTTAAAAGGTTGTGGTTTAAAAGTAAACATTCTGACATTAGAGAGTTGTATCATTCAAAGAAGCCCCAAGAAGGTTGTGGTTTAAAAATAAACAATCTGACAATCAGTCAGCTACACTGTTTACTTCTGGATATTATAGTTTGGTTCCAAAATGTGATAAATCCATTTTGATTAATTTGAGTAAAAATGTGTTTTCTTTACCAAGAAACCAACAATTACTAAAAACACACACGAAAACTGATTTTGCACGGGCACTTTGCACTGCTCCCTGAATCGATGCGCTTATTCATTTGTGCATGTAAACTGAATCTATATGTCAGCTATGCTGTTTACTTCTGAATATTATGTTTCATTCTGGTGCGCTTAGCCGATGCTATTCACCAACTAAACATATCCTATTCAATGCGTTCACAGTCTCTTTCACGGGCATCATTTGTAGTAGCCCATTTTGCTGTGCAATTGTAACAATGAGCATTCAATCACACCAAACCAACAATTACTAAAAGCACACACAAAAACTGATTTTGCACGGGTATTTACCACATTTCTCTCGAACCGTTAGTCCGATGGATTTCAAACTTGACAGGTGTCTCGCTACGGTCACGAGTAAGTGCAGTGCCAAGTTTGACGTTGTTTGGATGATAAATGCTAAAGATATCGTTAAATATATCATTTTTAAAAGGTTGTGGTTTAAAAATAAACATTCTGACATTAGAGAGTTGTATCATTCAAAGAAGCCCCAAGAAGGTTGTGGTTTAAAAATAAACATTCTGACAATCAGTCAGCTACACTGTTTACTTCTGGATATTATAGTTTGGTTCCAAAATGTGATAAATCCATTTTGATTAATTTGAGTAAAAATGTGTTTTCTTTACCAAGAAACCAACAATTACTAAAAACACACACGAAAACTGATTTTGCACGTGCACTTTGCACTGCTCCCTGAATCGACGCGCTTATTCATTTGTGCATGTAAACTGAATCTATATGTCAGCTATGCTGTTTACTTCTGAATATTATGTTTCATTCTGGTGCGCTTAGCCGATGCTATTCACCAACTAAACATATCCTATTCAATGCGTTCACAGTCTCTTTCACGGGCATCATTTGTAGTAGCCCATTTTGCTGTGCAATTGTAACAATGAGCATTCAATCACACCAAACCAACAATTACTAAAAACACACACAAAAACTGATTTTGCACGGGTATTTACCACATATCTCTCGAACCGTTAGTCCGATGGATTTCAAACTTGACAGGTGTCTCGCTACGGTCACGAGTAAGTGCAGTGCCAAGTTTGACGTTGTTTGGATGATAAATGCTAAAGATATCGTTAAATATATCATTTTTAAAAGGTTGTGGTTTAAAAATAAACATTCTGACATTAGAGAGTTGTATCATTCAAAGAAGCCCCAAGAAGGTTGTGGTTTAAAAATAAACATTCTGACAATCAGTCAGCTACACTGTTTACTTCTGGATATTATAGTTTGGTTCCAAAACGTGATAAATCCATTTTGATTAATTTGAGTAAAAATGTGTTTTCTTTACCAAGAAACCAACAATTATTAAAAACACACACGAAAACTGATTTTGCACGGGCACTTTGCACTGCTCCCTAAATCGACACGCTTATTCATTTGTGGATGTAAACTGAATCTATATGTCAGCTATGCTGTTTACTTCTGAATATTAAAGAAACCAACAATTACTAAAAACACACACGAAAACTGATTTTGCACGGGCACTTTGCACTGCTCCCTGAATCGACACGCTTATTCATTTGTGGATGTAAACTGAATCTATATGTCAGCTATGCTGTTTACTTCTGAATATTATGTTTCATTCTGGTGCGCTTAATGTTATCGCTACTGTGTAATACTAGCCTATGCTATTCACCAACTATCCTATTCAATGCGTTCACAGTCTCTTTCACGGGCATCATTTGTAGTAGCCCATTCACAAACTGTTTGCTCAAGCATAGCGTTTTCTCTGAGTTCACTGTGTGCTTTCTACCATGCACAAATAAAAATGTCACTGAACTTTTGCTGTGCAATTGTAACAATGAGCATTCAATCACACCAAACCAACAATTACTAAAAACACACACAAAAACTGATTTTGCACGGGTATTTTGCACTAGTCTTTTTAAATGACAAAATAGGAAACAGTTTATAAATCTTAAAATATAAAATAAAAAAAACCCCATTAAAGTATATATTATACTAAAGTATGATAAAATCATAGATGTATTCAACTTTGGGCGTCAGAGACACTGTTCAGGTCTCTGAACACATCAGGTCTCTGAACAATCCACTTATTAGTCTTTTATTCTCAGGAGGGCATGTAGTATATGTTGGAGCCATTATGTTAATTTGTATTTTTTGTTTGTGACACTAGAGGGCGTATCGGTATTTGAGTATATTTAAGGTGATGATGAGTTACAGGTGCGGAGATTGAAGGTCAAACAAACTTTTTGACCGTGCCGTGCTTGAGAGTCATGTTTTTGTACAAGACTGCTTACCAATACAGTTTGTTTGCAATAAGTTGAGTATAATTTTTGTTTGTTTTATTTGCAATGCCAAAATGGGCAATAAATGGATTTGGCATATCCAAATATTGAAGGTATGGACAATGAATATTTTATACCTCAAGACAAAACACACGTCAGAAACAGACTAAGCAATCTGTGTCCCTACATTTAAGTCAAAAAGTTTGACCGAATGAGCCTGGATGAGCCTTACAGCGACTGAAGCAGATCGAATTGGACGACTACAGGAAAAGTCAGCTGATCTGATGTCGGATGATGCTCATTCATGATGGTTTCGTTTGATGGATTTATTGTGGATTATTGCTTGGATTGATCGCGGATATCGAAGAACAACAAACCCGCACGTGCAAGAGAAAACAGCGCACACGAACGCCAAAGTCTTCAGCATATATGGAACTGAGGTATGAAAGCGCTTTCAATTGAGCTCAGGTTGAATGGCCATATATAAAACAGTGTGCACACAAACAAACAAAGACAAATCCAATGCGCATTGGTGGTAAAAAAACAACAACTAAGATTTGAACTGTTTGTGAAACGAAGAACTGAACTAGGGCTGGGTGATATATCGCACGATATTGTTATGCGCATCTCGTCAGTAAAGCCGGTTCCTTGATTAGTAGTAAATCACCATCATCTGCTTTCAGATGGAGCAGCATTTACTACAAAGAGCCGTAGTTAACTGACAAGCTGAGCCAAATCACATCAATATCGCGGACGTATCGCCAGCGATAATTAATGCGATATGGCTCAGCTTGTCAGTTAACTACGGCTCTTTGTACACAGCAAAAACTCCAGTGTTAAATTAACACTCCTGGGAGTGTATGAGTCCACACTCAAGAGTGTTGAAGTTAATGAGATAATTAAGTGATTAATTGAGTGATGATTGAACATTATTGAAGACACCTGATGTTAACAAGCAGAATCACTGAAGGAGAAAATCACAAATTCTAAGCCACCGTTATGGCGATGATTGTTTGCTTTAGTTGGGCTCTTGAGCCTTATATGTTTACTTTAGATTTTGTGTGGCTGCTGTAACTGAGTTATAACTGCCAGATGAACAAAGAAAAAAAAGTGATCTTGTGGTTTTGGTTATATTATGACTATCATCATCAGAGGTGGGAGTAGGGCTGGGCGATTTAAATCGCGATATTGTTATGCGCATCTCGTCAGTAAAGCCGGTTCCTTGATTAGTAGTAAATCGCCATCACCTGCTTTCAGATGGAGCGGCATTTACTACAAAGAGCCGTAGTTAACTGACAAGCTGAGCCATATCACATCAATATCACGGACGTATCGCCATCGATTTTTAATGCGATATGGCTCAGCTTGTCAGTTAACTACTGCTCTTTGTACACAGCAAACACTCCAGTGTTAAATTAACACTCCTGGGAGTGTATGAGTCCACACTCAAGAGTGTTTAAGTTAATGAGATAATTAAGTGATTATTTTAGTGATGATTGAACATTATTGAAGACACCTGATGTTAACAAGCAGAATCACTGAAGGAGAAAATCACAAATTGTAAGCCACCGTAATGACGATCAATGGTTGCTTTAGTTGGACTCTTGACCCATATATTATTAACTTTAGATTTTGTTTGGCTGTTGTATCTGGCTTATAATCGCCAGTTGAACAAAGAAAAAAGTGATCTGATGGTGTTGGTTATATTATGACAATCATCATTTGAACTTGATCACTGAACTCATTAAGATCCTTCTTTCTGACTTCGATTTATGTTGTTAGTTACAGCATAACTGTGAATCTGCATAAATGCCCAGAATTTTTGATATAATCTCTCTATAAATTACAGAAACGTCTGTCTGTCTGTGTGTCTGTCTGTCTGTCTGTCTGTCTGTGTGTCTGTTAACCACATATCTCTCGAACCGTTAGTCCGATGGATTTCAAACTTGACAGGTGTCTCGCTCCGGTCACGAGTAAGTGCAGTGCCAAGTTTGACGTTGTTTGGATGAGAAATGCTAAAGATATCGTTAAATATATCATTTTTAAAAGGTTGTGGTTTAAAAGTAAACATTCTGACATTAGAGAGTTGTATCATTCAAAGAAGCCCCAAGAAGGTTGTGGTTTAAAAATAAACAATCTGACAATCAGTCAGCTACACTGTTTACTTCTGGATATTATAGTTTGGTTCCAAAATGTGATAAATCCATTTTGATTAATTTGAGTAAAAATGTGTTTTCTTTACCAAGAAACCAACAATTACTAAAAACACACACGAAAACTGATTTTGCACGGGCACTTTGCACTGCTCCCTGAATCGACGCGCTTATTCATTTGTGCATGTAAACTGAATCTATATGTCAGCTATGCTGTTTACTTCTGAATATTATGTTTCATTCTGGTGCGCTTAGCCGATGCTATTCACCAACTAAACATATCCTATTCAATGCGTTCACAGTCTCTTTCACGGGCATCATTTGTAGTAGCCCATTTTGCTGTGCAATTGTAACAATGAGCATTCAATCACACCAAACCAACAATTACTAAAAACACACACAAAAACTGATTTTGCACGGGTATTTACCACATATCTCTCGAACCGTTAGTCCGATGGATTTCAAACTTGACAGGTGTCTCGCTACGGTCACGAGTAAGTGCAGTGCCAAGTTTGACGTTGTTTGGATGATAAATGCTAAAGATATCGTTAAATATATCATTTTTAAAAGGTTGTGGTTTAAAAATAAACATTCTGACATTAGAGAGTTGTATCATTCAAAGAAGCCCCAAGAAGGTTGTGGTTTAAAAATAAACATTCTGACAATCAGTCAGCTACACTGTTTACTTCTGGATATTATAGTTTGGTTCCAAAACGTGATAAATCCATTTTGATTAATTTGAGTAAAAATGTGTTTTCTTTACCAAGAAACCAACAATTACTAAAAACACACACGAAAACTGATTTTGCACGGGCACTTTGCACTGCTCCCTGAATCGACGCGCTTATTCATTTGTGCATGTAAACTAGGGATGCAAATTATCGATTAATTCATTAATCATTAATTGATTGGCCTTATCGATCGATTAACGATTAACTGATAAGCGGCTATTTTCCTGAGAATGTAAATTTCTCACGGTATCAATAGTGTCTTTAACATAAAAAGCTAAATATTGCTTATAGGCAAAAATGCATGTTATATTGCTCAATTGATGTTTTATTGTAACAGTTGGGATACGGTACAGATAATGGCATTTATGTAGTTTAACAAAATAAATTATCTACAGAAAATTAAAATACATAAATAATAATTGTGCACTGGCTCACCTGTTGCATGTGAAACATTAAGCAACATAAAATACATTTTAAATAAAAATCTACATGTGTAGGCTTAGCCTACAATATTAAGCCTACATATAATAATCTATCTGGTAAACTACTTGAATGAAAAACTTGAAACATTAGCAGCAGCAGCACTTATAATCCCCCCTGGTCTGAGAAAGGTAACAGTAAGATTACTAGACCTGGAAACTTCAAATATAGAACTGAACACAACTTAAATCATCCCTGAGGAAGGTGACAGTAAAATTAGAGGGCGTCCCTCATTTACACTGTCAGTGAAATGTGACCAAATTCCGATTTTTTGCTCACATGTGACAGATCCGATGTGTTCTATGACAGTGTAAACAGGAAAAAAACGCATGCATTCGGATATATCGAGATCGGTTTCATGCCTCATTCATATGTGGAAATAAATCGGATATGTGCCAATGCGACTGTCATGTAAACAGGCAGGTCGGATTTTCTGAGGCATTAGGCAACGTCTCCGCGGTTAAATGACGTGAGAAACCCACGCGCATCTGCAAAGGGACGGATGACCCGACGAAACGTTGTGTCGTCATAGGAGAGGAATGTGGACAAACGTTGACACAACATATTGTTGTACACAACAAAATTTCGGACCCACTGCTCCTCGTTAAAGCCAATATTTAAAGCCAGAATGCTCCCACCAGTCCTGAGATCTCTCTCACACACAATAACTGAAGCATATGCGCAATGGTGGCACTTTTCGTCCTCCTTCGCCTCAAATTTGAAATGCTCCCACACTCCACTCCGTTTTGACCGCCTCATGTTTGGTTTCTTTTTTGCCGCCTCAGGTTTGTGTCGGGTCTCTCGCCGCCCGCGAGAATCTCGTGTCACGTTCGCAATGTTCAATTAGCCGACAATTAATTTAATTTAATCGAGTAAATTCTTGTCGACAATTAATCGATAATCGATTAACCGTTTCCATCCCTAATGTAAACTGAATCTATATGTCAGCTATGCTGTTTACTTCTGAATATTATGTTTCATTCTGGTGCGCTTAGCCGATGCTATTCACCAACTAAACATATCCTATTCAATGCGTTCACAGTCTCTTTCATGGGCATCATTTGTAGTAGCCCATTTTGCTGTGCAATTGTAACAATGAGCATTCAATCACACCAAACCAACAATTACTAAAAACACACACAAAAACTGATTTTGCACGGGTATTTACCACATATCTCTCGAACCGTTAGTCCGATGGATTTCAAACTTGACAGGTGTCTCGCTACGGTCACGAGTAAGTGCAGTGCCAAGTTTGACGTTGTTTGGATGATAAATGCTAAAGATATCGTTAAATATATCATTTTTAAAAGGTTGTGGTTTAAAAATAAACATTCTGACATTAGAGAGTTGTATCATTCAAAGAAGCCCCAAGAAGGTTGTGGTTTAAAAATAAACATTCTGACAATCAGTCAGCTACACTGTTTACTTCTGGATATTATAGTTTGGTTCCAAAACGTGATAAATCCATTTTGATTAATTTGAGTAAAAATGTGTTTTCTTTACCAAGAAACCAACAATTATTAAAAACACACACGAAAACTGATTTTGCACGGGCACTTTGCACTGCTCCCTAAATCGACACGCTTATTCATTTGTGGATGTAAACTGAATCTATATGTCAGCTATGCTGTTTACTTCTGAATATTAAAGAAACCAACAATTACTAAAAACACACACGAAAACTGATTTTGCACGGGCACTTTGCACTGCTCCCTGAATCGACACGCTTATTCATTTGTGGATGTAAACTGAATCTATATGTCAGCTATGCTGTTTACTTCTGAATATTATGTTTCATTCTGGTGCGCTTAATGTTATCGCTACTGTGTAATACTAGCCTATGCTATTCACCAACTATCCTATTCAATGCGTTCACAGTCTCTTTCACGGGCATCATTTGTAGTAGCCCATTCACAAACTGTTTGCTCAAGCATAGCGTTTTCTCTGAGTTCACTGTGTGCTTTCTACCATGCACAAATAAAAATGTCACTGAACTTTTGCTGTGCAATTGTAACAATGAGCATTCAATCACACCAAACCAACAATTACTAAAAACACACACAAAAACTGATTTTGCACGGGTATTTTGCACTAGTATAAAGGATTTCTTAAAAGTTGTTTAAAAAAGAAAATCATTCTTTTAGGCACACACAGATGTCAAGATTCAGCCTATGCATCTCAACAATGGTGACGAGCAGAAAATTCAATTAGGAAAAGTCAATTACATAGACAATTCAGATCATAATTTATTCATACCGCAATGCATGATGGGAGCCATTAATGAGTTGTGATTGGTGGCAGCCACTGCAATATGTTTTATTATTGTCACCATTGTTGAGATTCACAGGCTGATTATTGATGTCTGTGTTTTAAATGAATTTGTCCGAATATCTTTTGATCAGAACAATGTTTATTAAATATTTTGAATTAAAGTACTGATAATCATAGGCTGAAGAATCACAAAACTGCTGCTAACAAGTTAAATCAAACTATCTCAATAAGTTTCATTTTGCAGATCACAGTATGATTATGTCAAAACATAACCAACACTATAAGATAACATTTTACTTTGTTCATTTAACTGTTATAAATCAATAACAGCAGAAAAGCAACAGTAAATATTAAAGTAAACATATAATGGTCTAGAGCCCTACTAAAGCAAACACCCATCACCTTAATGGTAACTTACAATTTGTGATTTTCTCCTTCAGTGATTCTGCTTGTTAACATCAGGTGTCTTCAATAATGCTCAATCATCACTAAATTAATCACTTAATTATCTCATCAGCCCTAAATGCCGCTCCATCTGAAAGCAGGTGATGGTGATTTACTACTAATCAAGGAACCGGCTTTACTGACGAGATGCGCATAACAATATCGCGATTTAAATCGCCCAGCCCTAGGTGGGAGACTCGAGTCATATGACTTGACTCGAGTCAGACTCGAGTCGCAATTTTCTGGACTTGAGACTTACTTGACTAGATCTCTGGAAAGACTCGACTTGACTTTAGACTTGCTCCTTGTGACTTTAGACTTGACTCGGACTTGTGCCTATTTACTTGAAATGACTTGTGGAAAATAATTTATTTCAATTATTGTGAATTATTTTTTATTTTTTTACGGAAACTCGTTTTCCCTCCTCTGTGGCTGTCAATCATTCTCCATTCAGTATTCAAACAGCGCGCGCGCCTCTTCCGGTTGGATGCACGGTAAAACTCTCTCCATTCTCCAATATGATATATTCACATTATAATGCATGATCTGTAGATAAAAGGCTGTGGATTTGCATAAAATGACTTTATTTTGTTGGAGTTTGTTGCTGTTTTTAAATGACTCACTACCGTGTGCTTGTTAGATCACGCACATCACAAGGACTATGAATCGGCATCAAACGCACAATAACTGGAATTTAAAACTGTGAAACAAATGATCAATAAACTGTTGGACAGATATACACTAGGATTTGTGCGCTCGACATTTCTTCGCTTTGTGCCGTGAACTTTTAAATGCGCACTTGTGCAGCGCAGTGCTGAACACTGTGACTCCATGTTGCTTTGAGCACATCATTCTGCATACGCGCTTTGTGCGTTCTGTTTTGAAGCGTTTCATTATCATAGTTTTGCGCACTGAAAGATTATTAAAAGCTTATATTTTTTTATACCTAGCCTGCTCAATACATTTAAAATAAGCATAATTTAATTGTATATTATTTCTGTGTAGTGTAGGCTATATAAATACACTTCTGAATTCTTGACATTAATATATAAATATAAAATTGTGAAATGTATGACTGCCTGATTGAATTTTATAAGAGTACTAATAGTAATTTGTTTTTATTAACATGTTTAGATTTTATAAAATTACTGTGCAGATTTTTTCAAGAATTACTTTTTGCTGCTGATTTATACACATTAAGTTTAATAAAAATGCATAATACATTTATGTAATATTTAAAGGTGTTAACTGTAATCTTACACTGCAAAATAATAACTTAAAAAGGATTAAATTCATCACAATTATGTAAGTATCTGGAAATTTGACATCACAGCAAAATAACTATATGTATGGCTAGCACAAGATGGGAAAAGTTTTATTAATTCTTGTTTACTTGTGTTCATTTAATTTATTTTTATTTTAGAGCATTTAAAGTGCTTCTTAATGATATTTTATTTATTACACACAAGTTAGTTTATTTATTTTTGTAACCCATCAGCCCTCTGTGTCTAAATAAGTAATAAAAGTCCCAGAGTTAAAAAAAAATGTGTAAAACGAGCCTGTGTGTGACTTGGTATGACTTAATGACTAAGTTGCGCCTTGACTTGACTTGACTTGACAAAGAGTATGACTTGACTTGACTTGACTTGACCCTTACAACAGAATGACTTGACTTGACTTTGACTTGCAATGTTAAGACTTGGACTTGACTTGAGACTTGCATTTAGTGACTTACTCCCACCTCTGATCATCATTTGAACTTGATCACTGAACTCATTAAGATCCTTCTTTCTGACTTCGATGTATGTTGTTGGTTACAGCATAACTGTGAATCTGCATAAATGCCCAAAATTTTTGATATAATATAAAGGATTTCTTAAAAGTTGTTTAAAAAAAAAAATCTTTCTTTTAGGCACACACAGATGTCAAGATTCAGTCTATGCATCTCAACAATGGTGACGAGCAGAATATTCAATTAGGAAAAGTAAATTACATAGACAATTCAGATCATAATTTATTCATACCGCAATGCATGATGGGAGCCATTAATGAGTTGTGATTGGTGGCAGCCACTGCAACATGCTTTATTATTGTCACCATTGTTGAGATTCACAGGCTGATTATTGATGTCTGTGTTTTAAATGAATTTATTTCAAAGTCTTTTGATCAGAACAATGTTTATTAAATATTTTGAATCATAAGTAAAGTATTAACAATCGTAGGCTGAAGAATCACAAAACTGCTGCTAACAAGTTAAACCAAATAGGGCTGTGCCGGTAAACTTGACAACCGCACCACCGCGGTTGTAAAGCGCCACCGCGGTGGCTGAGGAGTACCGGCGGTGGTTTGCAAAAAAAAAAGTTTGTATGTGAATGCTGTTTTACATTAATATTATGACACACAAAGCTTTGTTTACAAAATAAATAATAGGTTAGCAATTAAATGTTATATTGCAGGCGCAGCCATGGAAAAGTTTGAATTCATGACGATTGAGAGAGTTGTGCGTGAGTCCATAAATTTAAACTTTGTCGGCTTTGAATTCTGGTTTGCGATCTTCACCCGATAATCAGCGAATTTAAAATATTCCATTAGTTATTCCATATAGAAAGTTGAATTGTCTACTTTTAAACAAAACAATTAAAAACGAAAATAAACCGACTAGCATATGTTTATGTATTCCGTATAGTGTGCAATTCTCTCTATAGGCGCGTTCACTGCGAAGATGACGAGTGAGCATCGTCAACTTCATCTTTGCAGCCCAACACTGACACAAAAAAACCCACTTTATTAATAAACAATTCAAATGTCTCCTTGCTATATTTGACACGTTCATAATCATTACTTTTGCCGGTTTGTGACAGCTGTTGTGTGCGTTATTGCAGCGTCACCCACATGAACGCGTCAACCGCATCAGCACCAGCACATGGAGATTTTATTTTAGAGAATGATCGCACAACAGACATTAGAACATAATCGAATATTCAAAAATCGTGACTCATCCCTGCATGGAATCTCTTTTTTCTTTTCCCATACCTTCACTCGCGTCTCACCCATTTCCAAAGGGGATTATAAACGTTTCTTCCTTTGTTCGCTTTTAGGTCGATTATTTTCGTATTATTTACTGTGGTAAAGTAGAAAAAACGCTGTAGGACAGATATAGCCTACATTTTTTACATGTACGTCAAATTCTTTTTAACACAGTTTGTGCTTGTTATTAGACATATTGGTATAGGCGCGTCAAGTTCATTTGTAAAGCGCGTTTCACACGCGCGGGTGATTTTTAGTTTGGCTTTCTCTGGCAGCGCGCAAACATAGCTTAAATGTCTTGCCCATGTGGAAGATAAAATTCGCTCTTCATACCTTTTACAAGTAGAAAACATGAAGATATCAGAAAAGAGATTGATGGTCTCTTTCCTGCTCGTGTCCCACATCCCTCTCAAAGCGCAGAGCGGTAGGCTGTATCACGCGTCTTTGTGTGGAAATATTAAACAAAAGTTTTTTTTTTCTTAAATAGATTAAGATTTTTCTTAAATAGAATAGATTTATTATATTATGTAAGTTACCAGTATTTACTGGTATCTATTGCAATGCTTTAGAGGCTTTATTGTGTTGTTTCTTTGTTTTTATTTATTTATTTCAAAACAACCCCCCAAACACCGCAACACCGCCGGTATTTGGGTCCATTACCACCGCGGTGGTAAAAAACTGCCACCGTCACAGCCCTAAAACCAAACTATCTCAATAAGTTTCATTTTTCAGATCACAGCATGACTATGTCAAAACGTAATCAACACTATCAGATCACATTTTGCTTTGTTCATTTAACTGTTATAAATCAATAACAACAGACAAACAGCAATAAAAATTGAAATAAACATCTAAGGTTCAAGAGCCCAACTAAAGCAAACAATCATCACCACAATGGTAACTTACAATTTGTGATTTTCTCCTTCAGTGATTCTGCTTGTTAACATCAGGTGTCTTCAATAATGCTCAATAATCACTTAATTAATCTCTTAATTATCTCATTAACTTTCACAATCTTGATTTAATGTTAATTTAACACTCATATTTTAACACTTTACACTCTTGAGTGTATATACACTCCCAGCCCCAGGAGTGTTAATTTAACACCGCTCCATCTGAAAGCAGGTGATGGTGATTTACTACTAATCAAGGGAACCGGCTTTACTGATGAGATGCGCATAACAATATCGTGCGATATATCGCCCAGCCCTAAACTGAACTGTTTGTGAAATGCTTGCCCGTGTTTATAGTCTTTGATGTTTTGTTGTAAAATTTGCAGTGAGTAAAGGTTTAAAATGGCGGATGAAAATGAGTTTCGTGGTTCTGAAATCGAGCAAAATGGGGCTCAGACTCAGAAAGCAGAGGGTGAAAATGTTGAATTGTCTGTATAAAAACGAGAGGTTAAGCTTACTGCAAAAGGGTTAATGGCAAAACTCGATATTTTACAGAAACAAAGAAAGTCAAAATTTGACAAAGCATCCCAAATAAAAAAGACAATACAAGAGTTAATGGGTAATAGGGAATATGAAAACGAGGTCAAAGGTATGTTTGAAAAGTTTGAAACGCAATGCAAAGAAGCAAAAGAGGCACACGAGTCTTTGATTGTTTTATTGCCTGATGAAGAGAGAGACCGGCATGGTTCAAAGCAAAAATGATATGGGTTGTGGAATTCAGCACTGTGGTATCTAAATGGATGGAGAAGCTACATGAGGAATGTGATCGTGCTGCCAGCGAAATTGAACCCAATGATAGCATTTCAAATGTTGAAACACGGGTTAGCGGTCGCACTTCAAGTCACAAAAGTAGCCGCCACAGTTCGCGCTCCAGCAAATCGAATGCCTCTGTGCATCATGCACGCATTCAGCTTGAAGCAGAAAAAGCCGCTCTTGTCGCTCAAGCTGAGTCTTTAAAAATTAAGCATGATATTGAGCAACAGTTGGAAATGTTACAGAAGCGTAAGGAACAAACAGATATTGATGCAAAAATCACCCCATCCAATGCAAAGATATCTGTGCTCAGGACTTATGAACAACAAGCAAACAGCATCGCAACAGATGGGATGGAATCCTATGTCAGCAAACAGGCAAAACGAGCAACTGCATCTCTTCATCCAGATGTTGAGAGACCGGCAAGGTCTATTTTGCAAAGCAGTGTAGGTGCTACCTCACCACCAACAACATCTCATTTACAGCATCCTGCATCTTCAAGACCCAGAATAGACGATAGAAGATTTGATTTCACACCGAGTATGCTTCAAAAACATCAAGAAATAACAGAGTTGTTAATTCAGCAGCAAAAGTCTCAACATTTACCACCACGTGAGATTCCAGTGTTTGAAGGGGATCCATTGCAATTTAGTTTGTTCACTAAAGCTTTTAAACATTGTGTGGAGGAAAAAACAAATAACAAGGGTGATTGCTTGTATTTCCTTGAAAGATACACAAGAGGACGCCCAAGAGAAATTGTTCGTAGCTGTATGAATATGGCACCTGAAAGAGGTTATGATACAGCTAAAACTATGCTTAAACAGCAGTTTGGAGAAGATTATTTTGTTTCTGCTGCATATATGGAGAAGGTGCTTGGATGGCCCATGATTAGGTATGAAGCTCTTCAAGATTATGCACTCTTTTTATGTGGGTGTTGCAATGCTATGGCAGATCTAGAGTACATGCAAGAACTGGACATGCCAACAAACATGCGAACAGTAATTCTAAAGCTTCCATTTAAACTAAGAGAAAAGTGGAGAACAGCTGCATGTGATATCATGGAAAGACAGAAAAGAAGAGCCAAATTTAGTGATGTTGTCAACTTCATTGAATACCAAGTTAAAATCATTTCTGACCCAATATTTGGGTCCATTCAACATGTAGAGATGAAAACAACTGGTAAACCGAAGGATGTCTACAAATGGAAGTCACAATCCCAGTCAAAGCCCAAGTTAAAAGGGGATAGTTTTGCTACCAATGTTACCAACGTTAACAAACCCATTGTTGGTAAAATCCAAAGGGTAAATGCTGAACATCCAATCAGGCAATTCAAGAGCAACTCCACCACTTGTTTGTTTTGTTCACAAGGTCATTCTTTGGAAGAATGTAAAGAGTTTGAGAAGAAGAAACATAGGGAAAAAGTCAACTTTATAAAGGAAAAAGCTGTCTGTTTTGGTTGCTTACATGTTGGCCACATGAGCAAAGAATGTAAAAGGCGCTTAACTTGCAAAGTGTGCAACCAGAAACATCCCAGTGTTCTTCACATTCATTTCAAGGAGCTCAAGGTTGATAAAGCTGTCAACACAAACTATGAACAGTATGTAGAACCAACTATCAACAACACGCTGGTACCTGCCCAAACATGTGGTCATATAGGTGCCGGGAGTGGCAGTGGTATCTTACCTATCCTTCCAGTCCAAGTAAAGTCTGCAAGGGGCAACCAAGTTGTTCAGACCTATGCATTTCTGGACACAGGCAGTACTTCTACTTTTTGTTCAGAAAGTTTGATGAGGAAGCTGCACCTGAATGGACGAAAGACAAAGATTTGTTTGCTTACTATGAGTCCCAAAACAACAGTATCAAGCTATGTGGTAAACAACTTGGAGATTTCAAGTCTTGATGGTAATACTTTTTATGAATTACCAGACGTGTACACACAGAAACAAATGCCTGTAAACCAAACTAACATGGTCAATCAGGAAGACCTAACCAAGTGGCCATATCTTCATGGTATTCACATTCCACACATTCAAGCTGAAGTGGAGTTGTTGATAGGTACCAACGCCTCCAAATTACTTGAACCGTGGGAAGTAGTAAATAGTCAGGGAGATGGTCCCTATGCCATACGAACCCTATTGGGGTGGGTCGTCAATGGTTCTCTAGGCAGTTATCAAAATGAACAACATACTGCTAGAGTAAATAGGATCTCTGTTGAAACCTTGGAGTTGCTATTGGAAAAGCAATACCAGCATGATTTCAATGAAAAAATGTCAAAGGACAAAGAAGAAATGTCCAGAGAGGAGACAAAGTTCATGGAAATCATGGAGAAATCTGTGAGCTTCAAAGATGGTCATTATAGTTTGAAGCTACCTTTCAAAAACAAAGATGTTGTTATGTCTAACAATCTTAACATTGCCAAACAGCGTCTTGTGGGGATAAAAAGAAAGTTTGAAAAGAATGTAAAATTTCAACAAGAATATACAGACTTTGTCAACGATATGATTATCCAAGGCTATGCTGAGTGTAGGAGCCATTTATGTTTATTGTTTGCATAATATTTTATTTATATTTTGGACACTGGGTGACAGTAATTCGATGCACATGGTTGTATAAAAGGGGGCATAGGTGACAGGAAGTGATAGCCACAGGTAGGGGGAGCACACACAGTTCTTACCAGACCACAGAGCATGGATTACTGATCCGGGTCACAGCACGTTAACCACTGGGAACAAGAAATCAACTGGTATGTTCATTTGTTTGTACAATAACAATTACAATAAACTACAAACCTCAACTATAAACAATATCTGGAAAATCTTTGTGTGTCTGCGTAGAAACTTCACCCCTACCTGTGTGCATGATGGCAAACTTGGTTTAAATAAGATACGGATTGCCAATACATAAGTAAGAACTGTGCTCTATGAGTGAAAATTGAGCCTGTAAAAGTATTGGAACTGGATAAAGATTGTTTCCACGGAAGAACTGATTGTTTTCTTTCATGACTGGATGCCGTCATTCCCAATCAACGGAACATTGACGCCACCTGTGCGGAGCTGATTGACGGAGATTGGAAACTCCGAATGACAACGCGCAGGCAGAGGGGTATGTGCAACATTAAGCTTTATTGGAAAAGCCAGAAACAGCTACATTAATGGACCTAGTTGACTGAAGCATATACTGTCACCACAATATCAGCTGTCTGAAACCTTCTGTGATTGCCGTGTGGTTTACTGGATCACGCTAAAAGTGAAATAAATATGTCCATTGTCATGTCTGATGTTCGGTCACAAGATGGCGATGTTGCACTGGATTCTGAAAAAGAAAAAAGGGTTATTAAACACACTGCTAAAGGTTTGGAAATGTTCATTGAAAACTGTCAGAAAATAAGAAACTTGAAATGTAAACAAGCTAAGAAGTTAATGGAATTGCTGAAAGAGCTCATGAAATAAAAGGAGAATGCAAATGAAGTGCAATCTAACTTGGTTAAATTAATCAACATCTGTGATGAAGCCAAAAGAAACCATGAGTCATTGGTGAAGTTACCACTGCCTGAAAATGAACTTGAAAGGCAAAATCACTGGTTTCAACAAAAAATGGGAATGTTGGGTGGCATAAAAAACACACCATTGCTGAAAGTGTAAACACAGATGACATTGGACCGGATGACAGTGTTTCTAATGTGTCAAAACATAAATCAAACCACAAATCAAGTTCTTCATCACGTGCATCTTCAACATCCTCTGCTCGCATTAAAGCTCAGGCAGAAAAGGCTGCTCTCATGGAACGGGTTGCCGCTCTGCAGAAAAGGCATGACCTTGAGGCACAGGAAGAACAACTGAAAAGGAAGAAAGAACAACTGGAATTAGAGACTGAACTGGCAGCAACCACTGCAAAAATTAATGTACTTGAATCAATGGGATCAAGAAACAGCTCAAGAGTATCAGATGGGATGAACTCGTATTTGAGAAAAATAACTGCTCAAAAGGAAACGTCAGTCAAATTAAATCCACATGCAAAGACCTATTTACCTGATCAAGTGCTATAAAGACAGAATGTGCGGATGGGAACTGAATCTTCTTCCCAGCAACAGGTTGTTCGACCAAAGGAAAGAGCTGATGGACCATCTGCTAGAGCTCAGCAAATGACTCATCTAACACAACAATCTGTATTTAAAGATAAAAATCAAGGTGATATCTATCACATAATTCAAAGGCAAAGTGACATCACAGCTCTTCTCACTCAACAAAATCTCTCTTCTACTTTACCACCAAGAGACATTCCTGTTTATGATGGTGATCCATTGCAATATGGAGTTTTCATCAGGGCATTTGAGAGAGGAGTGGATAGAAAGACCGATGACTACAGTGACTGTCTGCATTTCCTAGAGCAATACACCAGAGGGTATCCAAAAGATTTAGTCCACAGCTGCCAACATTTGCCTTCAGCTGAGGGCTATAAAAGAGCAAAAGATCTGCTTAAAGAACATTTTGGTAATGAACATAAGATTGCCACAGCATACATGGACAAAGCATTTGCCTGGCCAGCGATCAAGCCAGAGGATGTGAAAGCATTGCAAGCGTTTTCATTATTCCTGAGAGGTTGTTGCAATGTAATGCGACAGCTCACCTATATGGAGGAGTTGAATGTTGCTTCCAGTATGAAGACCATTCTTCTGAAACTGCCTTACAAGCTCAGAGACAAGTGGAGGAATAGGGCATGTCAGCTCCAAGAACAACATGGACGTCGAGCTAGTTTCTCTGACTTGGTAGACTTCATGGAGAGACAAGTGAAGATATTGTCAGATCCACTTTTTGGAAATATCCAGGATGCTAAGACAATTACATCTGTCAAAAGCTCCACCTTTGTCAAAGCAAGAGAAAAGCTGAGACCAAGAGGAAGCAGCTTTGCAACTACTGTAACACCTGTAGAAACAGAAAAACAAGAAACAATTACAACAAATGGAATGAAGAATGTATCTGCCACTAATTCTCAAAATTGCTGTTTGTTCTGTGATAGAGGTGGTCACACATTGGTGCGGTGTCCACAAATCAGGAAAAAGATGCACAGGGAAAAAATAGACTTCTTAAAGAAAAGGGGAGTCTGTTTTGGATGTTTGAAGGTAGGACACATGAGCAAAGACTGCAATAGTCGTCTGACTTGTGACGTGTGCAATAAAAATCATCCTGAAATACTTCACATTGAACAAAAGGACCTTGGAAAGAATGCAGAACTGAATGAGAAATCAATTGGGAGCAATGCCGTTCTCTCACCTCATACATGTGGGCATATTGGGGCCGGTGAAGAGGCCTGTCTCTTCTCTATCGTTCCAGTACAAGTAAAGACTCCCAAGGGAGACACAGTGTTGCAAACTTATGCATTTTTGGATCATGGAAGCTCATCTACATTCTGCACAGAAAGCTTGATGAGAAGATTGAATGTTACAGGACAAAAGGCAAGCATTCTTCTGCGTACAATGAACCAAGAGAAACCTGTGACCAGTCATCATATCTCAGGTTTAGAGGTATCAAGTCTGGACAAAAATGATTTCATACAACTGTCCAATGTATTTACACATAAGACCATGCCTGTTTCCAAGCTCAACATTCCAAGAAAAGAAGACCTGACTCAATGGCCTTACTTGAAGGATGTCAAGATTCATGAAATAGACGCCGGTATTGACCTGCTCATTGGCACAAATGCTTCTAAGGTATTGGAACCTTGGGAGGTGGTCAATAGCCAAGGGGATGGACCATACGCTGTGAGGACCCTACTGGGGTGGGTCATCTATGGTCCCTTGAGAGGAGACAACAACGTCAGGGATGAGAATGGCTGCCCTGTTGCTGCTGTCAATCGAATGTCTATTGTGAATCTAGAGGAGCTACTGGTTAAACAATACAATCATGATTTCAATGAAGTAACCAGCAAGGAAACAGTGGAAATGTCCAGAGAAGAGATTAAATTCTTGGATATGGTGAATCACTCAATAAAAATGACAGATGGTCACTACTGCCTAGACTTACCTTTCAAGCAAAAAAATCCCAGCATGCCAAATAACCGTTGCATAGCAGAGCAGCGCATCCAAAGCCTGAAACGCAAGTTTGGTAAAAATGAGATGTTTCACAATGAATATACAACTTTTCTCAAAGAAATTATCGACAACGGCTATGCTGAAATGATACCAGTAGATCAACTGAATCGTAATGATGGGGAACTCTGGTATATCCCACATCACGGGGTGTATCACTCAAGGAAAGGAACCTTAAGAGTGGTCTTCGACTGCGGTGCTGGCTTTAAGGGAACATCACTCAATGAACAATTGCTTCAGGGTCCAGATCTTACCAACTCACTCATCGGAGTACTCATCAGATTCAGACAAGAGCCGGTTGCCCTGATGGCTGACATCAAAGCAATGTTTCACCAGGTCAAAGTGTCAGAAAAACATATTGACTATCTGCGATTCCTATGGTGGCCTGATGGTGATGTGCAGCAGGATCTCGTCGAATACCGGATGAAAGTACACCTCTTTGGAGCAGTGTCATCACCGAGTTGTGCAAACTTTGCATTAAGAAAGACCGCTGAAGATAACAAAGCTCACTTTCCAGCAGAGGTTACAGACACCGTAAAGAACAACTTTTATGTAGATGATTGCTTAAAATCCATGTCCACAGAACAGGACGCTGTTCTTATGGTAAGAGACCTGACTGCTCTCTGCCAGAAGGGAGGTTTCGTATTGTCAAAGTGGATCAGCAACAGCCGTAAAGTATTGGCATCCATTCCACAAGAATACAGAACCAAAGAGACAAAAGAGTTGGATTTGGACAGGGACAACCTGCCGATGGAAAGAGCACTAGGATTGCACTGGTGCGTTGAAACAGATGTGTTCATGTTCAGAATTACTGCACAGCCACGAGCATACACCAGACGCGGCATCTTGTCTGTGGTTGGCTCTGTATACGACCCTTTAGGATTCCTAGCACCATTTATTCTGCCAGCCAAACTGATTATGCAGGAACTCTGTAAAAAAAACCTTGGATGGGATGAAAACATACCCCAAACTGTTTCTCAGCAGTGGACAGGATGGTTGGCAGATCTGAACAAGCTGACAGAGTTTAGAGTGGACCGTTGCATGAAGCCCACAAGCTTTGGTCAAATCAGAAATGCAGAGTTGCACCACTTTTCAGATGCAAGCGAAAGTGGATACGGTACGGTTTCATTTCTTAGACTGGAAAACAATGACGAAGAGGTGCATGTTGCTTTCATGATAGGGAAAGCAAGAGTATCACCATTAAAGCAAGTAACGATTCCCAGATTGGAGCTCACAGCTGCAGTTCTAGCTGTCAAAGTTGACAGAATGCTTCGGAAGGAATTACAGCTTCAGCTGAACAAATCCATCTTCTGGACTGATAGCACAACAGTGCTGAAATATATCAACAATGAAACCAAACGTTTCCGAACATTCGTAGCAAATAGGATCTCCTTTGTAAGGGATACTACCGATGTGTCACAATGGAGATATGTTAGCACCAAGGAAAATCCAGCAGATGAAGCCTCTAGGGGGCTAACAGCAAATCGCTTCTTAAGCTGCAAAAGATGGATCAAGGGACCAGAGTTTCTCTGTCAACCAGACAGAGAATGGCAGAAACCTCATTTGGAAACTGTAATCTCTGCCAATGATCCGGAAGTCAAGCAAGACATCACAAGCAACCTCATTGTTAAAGGTCCATTGAACCCCACCAGCTCTCTGATAAGTTATTTCTCTTCATGGAGAAGTCTGATGACAGCTGTAGCTTGGCTACTTAAAGTAAAAACAACTATCTTACTGCTGACTAGAAAAAGAAAGGAGATTCAGACTGCTGCGAGTAACTTTAAAGATGAGTCCAGCCAACTAAAGGAGATGCAAGCTTTTAAAGCAACACTCCAAAGACAGTGTTTAAATCCTGAGGATCTGATGCATGCAGAACGTGCAGTTATTTCTTTCAGTCAAAGACAAAGCTTTGAAGAAGAACTATCTACGCTAGAGGCTGGTAAAATTGGAGTTAAAAGAAGCAGTCATCTGTACAAACTGGACCCGGTGTTGGATGATGGACTTCTGAGAGTAGGTGGTCGCCTGAGTAGACTAGCGATGCCTGAAGAAGCCAAGCATCCAGTTATTCTCTCGAAAGACCTGCACATATCCACACTATTGCTACGACATATCCATGAACAACTTGGCCACGGTGGAAGAAATCATATGCTATCTCGACTCCGTAAAAAATATTGGATTATCAAAGCTAACTCGGCAGCAAGAAGGATCATAACAGATTGTGTTGTGTGCAAACGACAGCGGGGAAGAGTTGGAGAGCAGAAAATGGCAGACTTACCCCTGGAAAGGATTCTACCAGACAAGCCTCCATTTACAAATGTTGGAGTAGACTACTTCGGTCCTATAGAGATCAAGAGAGGACGAAGTCTTGTTAAAAGATATGGCGTAATCTTCACCTGCATGACAAGCAGGGCAGTACATCTAGAAATCGCATATAGTCTTGACACAGATTCCTGCATCCATGCATTACGAAGATTTATTTGTCGACGAGGTCAAGTGTTGTCTTTAAGATCAGACAATGGCACAAATTTTATTGGAGCTGAAAGAGAACTGAGAGAAGCACTCAATGCCTTGAATCAGGACAAAATCCAGACTGCTATGCTTCAGAAGGGAATAAAATGGTACTTTAACCCCCCAGCAGGATCGTATCACGGTGGTGTATGGGAGCGTTTGATCCGCATGGTTCGAAATGTACTGCACTCTGTTCTTAGCCAACAAGTTCTGGATGACGAAGGGTTGCAAACTTTAATTTGTGAAGTTGAAGCAATTTTAAATGATCGACCCATTACAAAGCTTTCTGAGGACCCAATGGACCTGGAAGCACTCACCCCAAACCACCTTCTTCTGTTGAACCAAGCCAATACTACCGCCTGGACTCTTCGTAAAAGAGGACTTATACCTAAGGCGCAGATGGAGACAAGTACAATACATGGCAGATCTCTTCTGGAAAAGGTGGACACAGGAGTACTTACCTTTAATCCAAGAACGTCAGCGGTGGTCAAAGGTAAAAAGGAACTTTGCTCCAGGTGACATAGTTGTGGTGGTTGACTCCACTGCACCACGAGGCTCCTGGTTAATGGGCAGAATACTGGAGACGAAAGCAGATGCACAAGGCCTTGTGCGTACCGTTCGGCTTCAGACAAAAAACAATATATTGGAAAGACCAATAACAAAGATATGTCTGATTAAAGAGACTGAGATTGAGAAGGACTGATGGTAAAGACCAGATCCCACCATGTGCCATGTTCTGGACACTTCTGGCCCAAACAAAAATAAAAAAAAGTGTATAATGTATATAGCTTCTTTCATTATTTTTTGGTAATTGTTATTTGTTATATAAGACAATTAGGGGCCGGTGTGTAGGAGCCATTTATGTTTATTGTTTGCATAATATTTTATTTATATTTTGGACACTGGGTGACAGTAATTCGATGCACATGGTTGTATAAAAGGGGGCATAGGTGACAGGAAGTGATAGCCACAGGTAGGGGGAGCACGCACAGTTCTTACCAGACCACAGAGCATGGATTACTGATCCGGGTCACAGCACGTTAACCACTGGGAACAAGAAATCAACTGGTATGTTCATTTGTTTGTACAATAACAATTACAATAAACTACAAACCTCAACTATAAACAATATCTGGAAAATCTTTGTGTGTCTGCGTAGAAACTTCACCCCTACCTGTGTGCATGATGGCAAACTTGGTTTAAATAAGATACGGATTGCCAATACACTGAGAAAGTACCAGAGCATCAATTGGATCGATGTGACGGTAAAGTTTGGTACATTCCACATCATGGTGTGTACCACCCTCGTAAAGCCAAGTTACGAGTGGTATTTGACTGTGGAGCAAAATACCAAGGCTTAAATACGTTTAAATACCAATCTTTAAACGATCAACTACTACAAGGCCCAAACCTCACAAGTTCTTTAATTGGAGTTCTTCTGAGGTTCAGACAGGAACTTGTTGCTTTCATGACTGACATTAGAGCAATGTTTTACCTGGTCAAAGTGAGAGAGGAAGACAAAGACTTTCTTCGCTTCCTGTGGTGGACAGGTGGAGATGTTACCCAGGATGTTGCTGTCTTCCGAATGACTGTTCATTTATTTGGAGCAGTTTCATCCCCGAGTTGCGCATGTTTCGCTCTCAGGAGAACTGCAAAAGACAATCAACACTGCTTTAATGAAGAGGTAGTTGACACTGTGTATAAGAACTTCTACATGAATGGTTGCTTAAAAAGCTTATCTACAGAGTATGAAGCAATCCAGATGGTCAAAGACCTGACCACTCTGTGTCAAAAGGGAGGCTTCCATCTAACACAATGGGTCAGTAACAGCCGTAAGGTCTTACAGTCCATTGTAGAAAGAGATAGATCAAAGAATCTAACTGAGCTCAACTTGGATCGAGACCAACTACCAGTGGAAAGGGCCTTAGGACTTCAATGGTGCGTACAGACAGACACCTTCCATTTTCAGAACTGTTTGCAAAGAAAGAATGCCAACTAGACATGGAATATTGTCAGTGATCAGTTCAGTGTATGATCCTTTAGGATATCTTGCACCACTGACACTTCCAGTCAAACTCATCCTCCAGGAGTTGTGCAGAACAAACTACAACTGGGATGATGAGATTCCTAAAGTTCTTGAACAAAGGTGGGTTAAATGGATTACTGACTTGGATCAGTTAAGCACTTTCAATGTTGACAGATGTTTGAAACCATGTGATTTTGGACAGCCGGTTAGCGCCCAACTACACCATTTTTCAGACGCCAGTGGAAGTGGATATGGATCTGTGACCTACTTGAGGCTACAGAATTGTAACAATGCTGTTCACGTTTCCTTTCTGCTTGGCAAAGCCAGGGTGGCACCCTTAAAATCAGTGACTGTTCCTCGTTTGGAGCTGACTGCTGCAGTCCTAGCAATTCGCATTGACAAAACACATCTGTCCTGAAGTATATAAGGAATGAAAACAAGAGATTCCGTACCTTCGTGGCAAATAGGATTTCTGCCATCAGAGAAGCTTCAGATGTATCACAGTGGAGGTATATTCATACTTCACAAAACCCTGCAGATGATGCGTCCAGGAGAATGACTGTACAACAGCTCGCAACCAACAAGAGATGGTTAAATGGACCAAATTTTCTAAGAGAACCAGTTTCAAAATGGTCAAATGACAACATTGAGTCAAACATTGTTGATGATGATCCAGAACTAAAGAAAGAGCAGCTCTCAACAAATGTTGTAAATATTGAAGATACCAATAATGCAACCCATAGGCTGATCAATTACTTTTCTGATTGGAAAAGACTCAAGACTGCAGTTGCATGGATGCTGAAAGTAAAGAAAGTTCTACATGAAGTAAGTTTCCGAAGAAAACAATTGATGACAACTTTAAAGGATTCCAATGCGTTAGAACAGAGGTTACAACAAATCAAAGCTTCATTTGGAGGAAAGTGCTTGTCTCCAGACGACCTTTCGGAGGCGGAAAAGGCTATTATCCAGTTCTGTCAATGGGAAAGATTCAGCGAAGAAATTTCATCACTGAAATCTGGAAGATCTGAAATCAGAAAACACAGTGCTATTCACAAATTAAGCCCCATTCTAGAAGATGGATTGCTGAGAATTGGTGGCAGGTTATGCAAAGCTGCTATGCCTGAAGAAAGGAAGCATCCAGTTATTTTATCTAAATATCAGCATATTTCCAAACTGATTCTTAGGCATATTCATGTAAAGAGTGGCCATAGTGGAAGAAACCATATGCTGTCTATATTAAGAGAAAAATACTGGATTACTCAAGCCAATGCAACAGCCAGAAAGATTATTTCAAGCTGTACTTTCTGCAAACGACACAAAGGTAAGCTAGGAGAGCAAAAAATGTCTGACTTACCCGAAGAAAGAATAACTGCAGATCTACCTCCTTTTTCAAATGTAGGAGTAGATTACTTTGGCCCAATTGATGTAAAAAGAGGTCGAACTTGTGTGAAACGTTATGGCGTAATTTTTACATGCATGGCCAGTAGGGCAGTTCATTTGGAGGTGGCATACTCATTGGACACTGATTCTTGCATAAATGCTTTGCGACGATTCATATGCAGAAGAGGACAAGTCATATGAGGTCCGACAATGGAACAAATTTTACTAGCTCAGAAAAGGAATTGAGAAGAGCACTGGCAGAGTTAAATCAAAATAAAATCACAAAGGTTTTAGCGCACAAGGAATTAAATGGAGTTTTAATCCACCTACAGCGTCACATCATGGTGGCGCATGGGAGCGCATCATCAGAATGGTAAGAGTGGTATTGTCCTCCGTTTTGAATCAACAAACGCTGGATGATGAGGGATTACACACTGTTCTGTGTGAAGCCGAGGCAATTCTCAATGATCGACCAATCACCAAAGTGTCCGAAGATCCAAATGATCTTGAAGCACTTACCCCCAATCATCTGCTTACAATGAAGAGAAAACCAATCTATCCTCCTGGTCTTTTTGAGAACTCAGATCAGTATGCAAGAAGAAGGTGGAAACAAGTGCAATACCTTGCAGATCTTTTTTGGAAAAGATGGATAAAAGAATACTTGCCTTTGTTACAGGAAAGACAAAAATGGACTAAAGAGAGACGTAATCTTATGCCTGGTGATATTGTACTCATTGCAGATTCTACAGCCCCACGCAATTCTTGGACTCTTGGAAGAGTACTAGAGACTTTCCCAGATAAAAAGGGTTTGGTTAGATCTGTACTAGTTCAAACCAAAACTAACGCAATAGTAAGACCAGTAACAAAACTTTGCCTTTTATTAGAAATGTGAAAAAAGGTTAAAATGCATGGTGTACTCATATATTAAAAAAGTATATATATATGGTAAGAGTAATTATTATTTAAAATGTATTGATGTATATGGACTGTTTGATGGCTCCTTATGTAATGTATGATTTTGAATTGTTTATGTCCCCTACGTTATTAACAATTAGGGGCCGGTATGTTGGAGCCATTATGTTAATTTGTATTTTTTGTTTGTGACACTAGAGGGCGTATCGGTATTTGAGTATATTTAAGGTGGACAAAATGGACAATAAATGGATTTGGCATATCCAAATATTGAGAAGGTATGGACAATGAATATTTTATACCTCAAGACAAAACACACGTCAGAAACAGATTAAGCAATCTGCGTCCCTACAGTATATATAAATGAACAATGTTTAATCTTTTTCCTTGTTACCTGTACCAATACCTCAAATTCAGCTATGTTCACATATGACAACCAGTTTGTTGAACCAAGGCAGGTTCAACTATTATACATTTTTTAATAGAATTTCAAATTATTTTAAATACACTTAACAAATTGTCCCCACCACCCAAAGGATGAATAGTCTGCAGCATGCCAGTCGGTTATTGTTTCTTAAATTGTCCATAGTCAATATGATTGTCAATTACTTTGTCTCATTACAGTTTGAGTTACAATGAATGTTTCTTTACAAAATGATGGATGTTTATTTTATTAACTCTTTCTGTATTTTAGATTAAAGGAGCAGATGGGATCTCCTGTTACTCTTCGTATCCTGTTTGGAGGACCGGAAGATTCACGAAAGTTTACCCTTGACTCAGGACTTCCTGCGTCTGTCAATGAACTGCGCAACATATTGATTGAGGACATGCTTTAATTTTACAGAGGAGTTCAGACTTCAGTATTTTGATCCTGATTTTAATGAATTCATTAATTTGAGTTCAATGAATGAGATCAAAGACAAGAGCACTTTGAGAGTGATTATCTTGCCAAGTGAGACCTTGATCACTTTATTTCCTATAGTCCAAGAAATTGAAGACACACAGACAGTCTCCCCCATTTCAACCCAGTGCTCAGATTATGCAGCACTGGCCACACTTAACAGCAATGACACATTCACACAGTTTTCCTCATCTTCCTCACAAGTCCCATCTTCATTTCATAGAACCTCTTGGCCAGATCCCTTTCTGATACCTACATTTTCATATGATGCAGAAGCTGAACTGGAGAAGGGGAACAGAGAGTTTATAGCAAATGGAACTTGTCTAGTTCCTGGCTACAAGCTCAAATCTGTCATCCTGGACTACATGGCAGAAGAAATAATGAAGTACTCAGCTTACCCCGGTAATTCCCAACTGGAAAAAGCAGCTATAGTGTTAATCTTAACCCACCCCTGTTTGACAGAGCAAGGTTCCTCCTCGGGCCATTGGGGATGGAAAAACTCTCTTAAAATGAAGATGGCAAACTATCGCAATAAGCTTGTTCAACTTGCATGTCCAGAGGTTCTTGTCAACTCCCAGAAAAACAAAAAATGTGACAAAGGCAAGCCTGCTGCAAATATTAAAAAACCTAGGAGGGCAGAGGTCAATTATATTCTCTGCCACCCAAAGGGAATTACCAAGGAAAGTCTAGAAAAGGACAGGGTTTCAATGCTGAGTGACCTGACAAAGAAAAATACAGAGGCAGTGATAAGGCAAAAACTGGAGCACACATTCTCTTACAGAAGGGAAGAGGTTGTCCAAGAGCCAACCATAGCAGATTTCCAAAGTAGATGGCCAGCCTTGTTCCAGGTTAATGAAGTAAGTACCATACAGAGGTAAATAGGGTGTATTATTCTTCCTGTCTCTCTGTCTTGAACTGTATGTTTTTTTTTTTTATCTCTTGACAGATAAATGCTGAATTCATCAGGATTACTACAGTCCCACTTCAGTCAACATTCTTTGCGCATCTCAACCAGCATTCTGAAATGCTCATCAAAGTCTTCCGCAGTGCCAAAGGAGTTGTTTAAAGAAAGATAAACAACATTTTGGCTGTGTTGGATGAGGTATGTTATATTTAAGCTATGCTTAAACACATGTAAATATATATATCCAATTTATACACATGAACAGCTATTTAATAACTTTTGTGTATTTTTTCTAATATTAAATATTTGATCAAATATTAGATTTAACTGAATCATACTTTCAAACTCCTTTCATTCCAAAATTCCATTTTTATACCTGGATTCCACAATTCCGTCCACACTTTCCACTTCGTGGAAATCAATAGGGCCATCTTCTGATCTTATCTACATTATTTCTGTCTTGTCTCAGCCTCTTTTCACCTGGTTGTCCCTTTCCCCCCTCTTTTCATCCCTGAATTACTTTTTTCATTATCTACTCTCCTCCCTTTCCTTCTGTCAGTGACTTCCTTTCCAACAGTGGCGATTTCTTTAAGACTGCAAGGGAAGCTCGGCTTCCCCTATAATGTCAAAAAAATGAATGGTCAAATATGTACTATTGTATTAACATTTTATTGACTAAAATGCGTTAGAAGACGTTCGTCTCAAAGACGAGTTCGTTCAGAATCAGCTACATACAGTAGGTCGGCTGACTCGATCTCCTTCTCATACATTCCCGTAGCGTCACAGTGCATTTCCCCGTTGAAGCCCAGCTTCCATTGACTTCTATGGGGCTGCTTCAAACAGTTTTTTTCAGCACTTCGAAACTAGACGGTCATTGGATAAATGCTGCGATTATGTCCCGCCCATGGAAGCTCAGCTTCTCTGGGGGTGAACGGGGAGTGGGCTGGCCCGGACTCCGGGCTTCCGCGTGATGATTGGAGGGTCTGTCGAAAGGCTGCGTCTCCTTTTGATTGACAGCGATTTCATACAATAAAAGTCGCTGATGTTGAAGCTGTTCGAGCTCAGTCCCATCGCGGATTTTTCAAAGACAAACTGCTGCAACTTATTTCTTGCTATTTGCTTGTCGAAATTGCTAGCCAATTTTTTATAATACATTTCACACAATTATACATTTATGCCTTTATTATATTATTACTTATTATATTTTTTTTATATTATTATTATTAGTAATAATTCAAAAATAATGAAAAAAATATCTTATTATTAGTAGCCTTATTAAAAAACTTTATTATATTATTATTTCTACCTTTATTATATTATTACATTCATTTTTCACAGAGCATTTTCTTGAAAAGGAACGTAGAATTTACGTATAAATAAATGAATAATTTTTATGATGTAGGCCGAAAATGAGCTTCCCCTCTTTGACAGACCAGCAGCCGCCACTGCTTTCCAAGTATATACTCTGGAGCAGAAAGCAAAATGTTTTTTGTTTTTTAGTGCAGCATTGACCTGAACAGAGAAGTGGTGATTAAAGGCCTGTGTGAATACCTCAAGGAGGACTATAGGGACTTCATCAAGGAGTGCTTGGTAAGATGTGTGAATATTTTGTTTCTGTTTGGGCAGTGGGTGGTAGGATGTACATCAGTGGTTTTCAAACTTTTTTTAAGAGCGACCTTCTTTTTTTTTTTTTAAATCTTTTTCTTAAAATCTCAGATTTCAAATTACGTCCATTTTCTTACGAAATTCAAAAACATAAATACCGTTTTGGCGCTGTGGCGTGAGATCGCTCTGGCGCGGCTCAGCTCAAGAGAAGCAGCAGCGCATGATCTTCTCTTCCTCCTTAAAGAGCATCTTGCAGGTAAAAAAAAAAAATCTAAATGAATATATAACCGTGTATGAAAATACCATATGAAAAGATAATGCAGGATTTAAAATGTTTTAAAACGACATAAGGACACCAATTTAGTAGATAAAGTGAGCGTTTCTTTGACTGCTTGTACAAACCGCTTTTTTTCAACATCGCGCCATTTTACGTCACACGAGGGAGACGTGTGCTGTGCTCTGCCGCAGCTCAGTGCAGAGTAGGTTGGTATTCAGTAAGAGCGGTCGTGAGACTCAGAGCTGGTGCGGTTCCTTCAGTGCACGCATCTTTGGGTTCTCCCGCCGGATGTAGGCGCGAGCACAACATCAACTGGCAAACGCAATGTAAGCGGAACGAAACTGAGCTACTCGTTATTGTCTTTGTGTGGACCGTTTATCAGTTTGGACCAGTGCAGCGTGAGCCTGATCAAGCAACACTGTAACTGCGAGATCCAGTAAATAAAGCATTTGAATTCGCCACATTAGTAATAACATCGCTGCGAGATCTAGTGAGAAATATTCACATTTCTCCGTTATTAACGGATCAAACAGCGCTGACGTGGAAACCAGGAATAAACATTGTGCAATGAATGAACGAACTATCCAGTGTCCCCAGATCAGCAACATTCACCATGTCTTTACTGTAGTAACACTAACTGCAACCATGGAAGTTTGGCATTTTCCACTAAGGCCCAGTATGCATCCACCTCCCTGCAACACTGACTTTCCTCAGCTGTAAACATTGCCTCGCATTTCCCACACAAGCACCAAAAATGTATCAGGAATAAATATCTCTCTGTCTCTCGATGAGAAACCGCTAAGTTATATCACGTAACGTTAGTCTGGGCGGATATTACAAACGCCTGATCAAAGCTTAGTTTCTGTTATTGTAAGTTCCAATATGTTCTGTCTAACATTAATCCTGGCCTGTCCCTGCTCTCTTGGCAGCCTAGCAGGCTCATAATTGTATGGCTGTGGTCCGTCAACAATTTCCTCAGCGTCCGAAATGTCATTGCGATCCACTTTTCCCTGTTGTTTGAATCGACCGCTCTCCCTCGTGCTATGTCACACCCGTCAAGCCCATTTTCAGATGCGGAAGTAAAATTTTCTCACAAAAACGACTCCAGAAGCCACTGTAGCGTATTTATAAGTTTTTTTTAAAAGAAAATCTAGTTCCTACATTATTTTTCTATACATTGACTTGTTGGGTCTTCTAACCTGCAAGATGCTCTT
Organism: Abramis brama; assembly: GCF_963993115.1. Classification (NCBI taxonomy): domain Eukaryota; kingdom Metazoa; phylum Chordata; class Actinopteri; order Cypriniformes; family Leuciscidae; genus Abramis; species Abramis brama. The sequence goes on along the minus strand of NC_139964.1, from coordinate 3,668,902 downwards.
TAATACCAGTTACCGTGCAAAATAAACATGAATGAGCATCTGAAAGTGTGTTAAAAGGTAGAGTACAACCGTTTCATGTGACATGGACTCACTCGGTGTTTCAACTGTGGAAAGATGTCAGTAAATCAGCTTAAACAATGTCATGTAACGTCACATTTACCCCAGAAAAAACATATCCAGTGACCATGAACTCATCAGTCAGCTAGAACAATTAACTCTAGAGAGGAGCATTTTGCTAAATATATGCACCATATTACATATTCATTATAATTTTTAATAATCTTCAATTTTTAATGCATGTTTGAATAAATCTGGCAGGTTTTTATGACAGCCACCATTTAAATGTTTATATTTCATGTAACTTTATTATTATAAAAAATAAATAAAAGTGTAATTTAAGAGTTTGTATACAAATCAGTTCATTTTTACCTTTAATATTATGGCTAATGACTCATGACTCACTCATATGTGGTAATAAATCGCATATGAATCGGATACGGCTACAACTGACTCCCATAGTTTACAGCATTAGTTAAGTTAAGAGATTTGTTTTTCTTGAGACAATTTGCCATGTATAGTATTGTACCTGATATCCAAAATAATCAATATTGAATCGAATCGAAATCGAATTGAATTGCAAGCTTGTGAATCGAAATCGAATCGAATTGTGAAATGTGTGTCAATACCAAGCCCTAGTGTGGTTATACCAGATATAGGGCTGCAAAGCGAATACAGAAGTGTCTTTCACCCTGTTAGGCCCCATTTACACTGCATGGTTAAAGTGACCGGATATGACCGGTGAACGTGTAAGGACGCAAAAAAAACGCATGGATTCCGATTTTCTCAGATCGGATTCAGGCCTCACTCATATGTGGTAATAAATCGGATATGAATCGGATACGTGCATTTGCGTCTGCCATGTAAGCAGAGAAATCGGATATTTCCCAGTAAATGCGAGTCGTACGTCATTAAAAAAGGGACGTCAATTGCGATCACATGACTTATTAATGGTGCAATGGAGGTCGAAGGCTCAACACAGTGGAGTAATTTTTTCTCCGCCTTGCGAGAGCAATGTTTTGCTGATTTTTTAAAATAGTGCGGAAAGCAAAACACTAGATAATTAGAGATGCGCGGATGAGCAACGTCACCCGAATCCGCAGCCAAAAACAAATCATCCACCCGCCACTCACCCGCACCAATATTTTGTCTGATTTAAGTATCCCAATGGTCAAATTATGTATTCGTATGTGTTGTTACGTGTGAGAATAAATGGATGATCATCACCTTCAACAGCGGACTCGAGGCGACAGTTGATGCGCGCATCTCTAATGGTAACATAATAGGCCTACATGATGAATGAGCGCTGCTTTTAAATTTCTTTAAAACAAAATTTATTTGACAGAATTTCATTTTCTTAATGGCATAAACAGGCTTTACTCCCTTGAAACTTAAACTGGAATGGAACATACTCATATTTTAGAGAATGTAGTTAATATTTTCGTTACTAATGATTATCATATCCACCCGCGACCCACCCAAAATTAATCAGAATGTTATTTTTATTAGCCTACTCAACCCGCCCGATCCGCGGATTATCCCCAGAGCCATTATAATATCATTATAATAATTTTGTCTGCTTCTGCATCCATTGCATATCGAGCTGTTTTACTTCATTTTCCGGGCCAGAACGTCTACATTTGGTTGTTTTGGCAGTGTATAGTGTAAATGCAAATATCGGATTCGGGTCACTTTTAAAGGAGAACTCCGGTCAATTTTAACATTGAGCTCATTTTTTTGTACATTTGGAGTGCTGTCAATACAGAGAACAACGACAAAAATCGGTTCTCGAAAAATTCTCGAGTTCACGCGCGTGATCATAGGCACTAAACCTATGCGCGTGAACTCGAGAATCGATTACTATGGCCTTCCACCGAAAACTAAATGCTAAAAATGCAGGCTTACTACTTGCCCCATTGAAGTCAATAGGGTGCAAATTTTAAAAATAGGATAACACGGTGTAGGCAACACCGATTTTTGTCGTTGTTCTCTGTATTGACAGCACTCCAAATGTACAAAAAAATGAGCTCAATGTTAAAATTGACCGGAGTTCTCCTTTAAAAGATGATGTAAGCGGGTCGTCAAAAAAAATCGGATATAGTCAGCAAATCGGAATTGGGCATGAAGACCTGCAGTGTAAATGCAGCCTTACTTGATGAACCACTGATACGATTTTGGAAACATTATTTTAAGGTAAAAAAAATATGTTTCTTAGTGTTGCTTTAAATCTTGCCCCTGAAAAAAAAAAACCTAATTCTGCCCCAGCCCTCAGTGTTTCTGTTTGTAATGCAAGTTTAGTGGGATGTTTTGTTGCTTTAACCATAACACACACAATGTTTGTGTTTCTTGTGCGCTCCATCTTCAAGGACTCGTGAGCAGGCAGATAAAGAAAAAGAGAAGATGGTCCTTGGGATCTGTGTGGTCCCTCCAGAGGATGCACAACAACCACCAAGAGTGTCAATTGTAATTGAGGGAGTCGAGGTACTCTGGGAAATTCAGACTGTGCTATGTGCTATCACTTTGCTTATGGGCATAATTTATGCCCTGGATTTGAAGTACCCATCCAACCTGCAGCATACTTTTGAAGTCTTTCAAAACCTTTTTCTAAATCTGGATAGTCAAAGGCTGTCAGACAGAGTCCAAAAACTAAAGCTCAAAATGTTTGAGTAGATCGTTTTTTTTTTTTTTTACATGATTTTGTTTTGTTTTTACATTTTTGTGTGTTCATTTTTGCATTACATTTTTTTTTGTAAATGTGAAATGAGTGATTATCTGACAGAGTAGATTGATCAGTGTTTATTCTGCAGACCAGTTTTTATTTTGCAATAACATGGCTAACAGAGCTCTGCTTGCCATGGTTCATAAATCCTTGTGTTCATTTTGTTAATTTCTGTTGGTGTTTTGTAGGTGTTGGGTCTATGTGTGTGTGTGCTTGTTTATGACCTAGTGACGGGGTTTACATCGACCAGCATCCTTGTCTGTGTTTCCACATGGAGAGTCTCTTGTAGTGCACCCTGAGAATCCACTTTGTGGTATCGCCTGTCGAGTTTCTCCTTCATTTTGTCTGACCTGAGTATTTTCTCTATCCAAATAAACTGTCTGTTGCTACTTGCACTTGGATCTTGGAATTCGTTATTGTGACAGAGCTAGCACTACTGTTTAATAGTGTCGTGTAAAATTGTTTTTAGCCATTGTGTGGACTGATTAAATTCATGAAATGAATAAACAAAGGTTACTTAATTTGTTTGTTTTTTTGCTGTGCTTACTATAATGGCATATTTTTGAAGGTATGGTAATGTATGCAAAAGTATGAAAGACATGCATGCAAGCAATTCTAAGATCAGCACTATATTGTAATTTTTTTATATTTTACTCAAGAAAAAATGCATTAGATTGACATTCTGTTAGACCTACTAGAAAAAAAACACATTGGTCCGTGTAATACATGAGTTACATTTACTTTGGAAAAATTACATTAGTTAAATTTAATACAGTAAGTTTGATTTTCAAGGAAAATGACATCTGGTTAATGTAATACAGTTAAGTTTAATTTTCTAGAAAATTACATTAGGTCAATGTAATACAGTTCATTTTGATTTTAAGGAAAATTACATTAGGTCAATGTAATTGTGATAATTCAAATAGAAATAGTTTGATTACATCCAACAGATATGTTTACATACAGCTTTATTAATGTAACAATTGTATGTGGAAATTTGCCACATGATTAATATACATTCAACTGATGAGGTATTTTCAAACGCAGCATATGTGATATGAATATACACTATAGCACTATATGCACTATAGCGCGTGCTGCTCCTAAAAAAATAAAATTCCATTAAAAATATCCATACAAACGACTACTGAACCTGATTCGAGGAGAGCGAACGGTGAACCAATCACAGTCGTTTGGTGACAGACCGGACCAATCACAGTCAGTTGGTGACAGAACGGACCAATCACAGTCAGCTGGTGACGGAACGGATCAATCACAGTCAGTTGGTGACTGAATGGACCAATCACAGGTTTCCCCCCCGTCAGGATTTATTTGAACAAGAATACGTTTTTTTAACCAAGCAGAGAAAACAAAATCGAAATTAAGAATGCTCTGTTGTTCATGACAAGACGCCATTTGACCGGTACAGACAAAAGTTTTTAAGGTCTGTCTGTGGTAATTTATCTGTTCACTATTGGTATGTTTTTTATAACTTGTAGGCTATAACGTTTCGACATATATTTGATCTACTATTTTAACAAAAGACCGGACTTTAACAAAATAATTTGCAACTTTAATGTTTTTGGCTTCCGGTGTTGATCGCTTCCAGGTACTGTACCTGTACAAACACGGTCTGCGGAAATGTTATTATGCTGCTTTATTGCAACGTTTTAATTGTTAACATGTTATAATAATTTCATTATCATCTTCGTTTTTATTATTCTACCTATCGTATTAATAATCAAAAGTCGCACTTTCCAAGAAAATAGCTTACTTCCGCGTTGCAAAATAAGGTGGAGAGTTGGTAATCATAATTATGACAAGGGACATAAAGAAATATCCTTAGTCAAAATTAAATGGTAATTTCAATACAACTTATCTCTAGGCCTATATTTCGAGATATTAAGTCGTTATTTCGTCGTTATTTCGACATATCTCGTTATTTCGACATAAATCGTTATTTTGACATAAGCATCTCGTTATTTCGACATAATAACTCGTTATTTTGACATAATAAGGGGCCATTCTAATTAAGCCACAGTTCTTATAATGGTTTTCTATGGGAGGAAAATGCTTAATGTGTTCTGGACTCATCTGATTTTTTGTAGTATATTTTACTATGATTTTAGTATCATAATGATTAATAAATTCACACACAATTATCCGTGAACTTGACAAATGTTGCAGATATGTTTTAGGCTACTATCCACAAACAAATTGCTTTCAACTTAGCCTATGTGTGCAAAATTCAGAATTCAACGAATGTGCAGCAATTTGTACAAATAGAGACATTTTTGTGAATAAAATGCTTTATTTTGTATTATTAGTGATCATAATTTGCGTATGCAACTTGTTTGAATTCATAGACATTTGATCCTATAACAGCATCCAAAAAAGTACATCAGAAAAAAAAGTAATTTCAACCTTGCAAATTAACCTTTTTTATATAACTCCGTCAAGAAGTTTCAGATGTGGCTCCCTTTTAGCAAGAATGGAGGGAAACTAACGGAGCATGAGCACAGTGAGTGACATCACTGTAGGTTGTTTCTGATTGCTGGAATTCAAAGTGTTATAACTGTCCCTGGTCTCCCCTACACTCAAATGAGATTGACTCTAATACAAAAAAAGCATTTTATTCACAAAAATGTCTCTATTTGTACAAATTGCTGCACATTCGTTGAATTCTGAATTTTGCACACACAAGTTGAAAGTAATTTGTTTGTGGATAGTAGCCTAAAACATATATCTGCAACATTTGTCAAGTTCACGGATAATTGTGCGTGCATTTATTAATCATTATGATACTAAAATCATAATAGACCTTATGTAGCCCCGCCCCTTTTCAGCGCTGCGCTCGTTGTCTTTTGACTTCTGGACCCCGGTCTGTATTTTCACAGCAATTTTGCGTGTTTATTAATGAACGGATAGTTTTAAAATCTTCCCGGTCGACTTACATTTGTTAAAGGGATAGTTCACTTTGAAATTAAATTTTGGTATGTTTTAGCTTACCTGAAGGGCATCCAAGATGTAGGTGTCTTTTTTTCCTCAGTAGTTTCAATTTTGATATTTTAGGTCAAACCGTTCTTGTCTGTCAGTCATATAATGCAGGTCTGCGGTCACTGTCTCAAAGGCGACATCTAGTGCTAGTGTTTCTATACCCGCACGCGGGCGGATATAGATATAGAAACACTTTCTCTGCCACAACAATTGTGTTACACAAACACACTGTTACAGCAGCCAAATAAAAGTTAAAGTAAAAGGAACGGGGACCAAGAGCCCAACTAAAGCAAACACTGATCACCACAATGGTGACACTTCAAATTAAACAAATATCAACATCTAAACCTCTGTTAATTCTCACTAAGATCATCTGACAGCAATAGTCAAAGTAATTATGTCTAAATGAGACCATAAATTATGTTGAAATATGTCCACAATGGCCACATCTGAACTAGTTTTAACCTTGTACGAAGGTTCGATGAACGTCTATATCGGACGTGCAGAACACGTCAAAAAAAGACGTCATAAAAACTTTCATTCTGGCTGCTCAGTGGACCTCATTTCAACGTCCGATTTTTGTAACAAAGACATTGAAAAGACGTGTTTCGGACATCATTTTGCTTAGTGGGTTGTATGAAAATACCATATGAAAAGTAAATGCAGGATTAAAAATTGTTTTGCAATACATAAGGGCACAAATTTAATAGAAAACGTGACCGTTTCCTTGACCGTGTTGAAAAAAGCTTTTTTTTCACCATCGCGTCATATGACGTCACGAGAGGGAGTCGTTTGCCGGCTCTGCGTTCGCTCAGTGTGGAGTAGGTTGGTGTTCAGTTGGAGCGGTCATGATTCACTGTGTTTTCGGTGATTATTGTATTTCAATTAATCATCGTCGTGGTAAATGATTGTGAATTATTATGGCCTGTCAGGACATCGAGTCCACAGGTTTCCGAATAAGAAAAAGGACAGTGCGATCTTCCGTGCCTGTGTGCGTTCTGTGCAGGGTAAGAGACGGGACTTCACTTCTGCTTTGAAAAACGCGGTAGTGTGTAGCGTTCACTATAGACCGGATGATTATAAGCCCGGCGATATGTGCACACTGTCCCGGCTTCTTTCTTCGGGTCGCCCGGGCCGCCGGCGGGAAACATGACGCTCACGGATCCGTCAGAGATCACTGTACATCTGTTTTACAAAATGTGCCTTGTCTTAATTTAATTTATTAACATATCCTACATAAACTTGCAATGTAATGCATTTATGTGTTTGTTATTAGTCTGCAGCCGACACTTATTATTATTATTATTATAATAAATATAATATAATATATTATGTTCTATAATTTATTTTCAATCTGTACAAACCGACTTTAATGTTTGTGTTGGCTGTTTCTACATATAAAGTTTTTATACAGTATGACAGTTGTGATTGTGATAATTTTTTTTATTCATCGTCACCAAATGGGTCCATTCAAAGCCTTTATAAAGTCCCTCATCCTCTGGAAACTGTCTCCTAATGGCTGACACACACAACACATGCAGGTAAGGGTCTAAATACTAGCTTTACTATTGCCTGATACATGATGATAATAATCTGTTCAGTATTGTGATCTGAGCGTAGTGTTATACATATCGTCGGCTAACGTGAATACATCAATAAGCTAACACTGTTCTCTCGCCCTGTTCTCCTCACACCACAACTCACCGTTGTTCTGTCTAACCCTGGCCTGTCCTGCTCACTTGGCTTCATATCAGGCTCATAATTATATGATATCATTATATATATCAATTATATATATATATATATATATATATATATATATATATATATATATATATCATACGAGTAAACATTTAGGCTACAATTCCCCGAGCTTTCCAAGCTGTCATTGCGATCCATTGCTTTCTTATCGTTTACTTTGACCGCTCTCCCTTACGTTACGTCACTTCCGGTTTGGCGGTTTTCAAATGCGGAAGTAAAATTTTCTCACAAAAAAAACTCCAGAAGCCTAAATAGCGTTTTATAAGTATATGTTTATATTTAGGGCTGCACGATTTGGGGAAAAAATCATATTGCGATAATTGAGGTCAATATTGCGATATGCGATATAATAAATGGTTTCATGAGTCAACTTGCTTGGACAAGGAAAATAAATGCACACACAGATTAGTGATATTCTGCCTAAAGAAAAAAGTTCTTTAGTCAAGAGCAGTGAGTGTTTTTCTCTGTTCCCTTTGTTCTTTGATTAACTTTAGCGACAGATATAATTAGTGGCTACTGTGTACTGTCCCTTTAAGACCAGCCGCTGCTGTCAGAGACGCGGATCTCACACGCGCCTCATTCTCTCTCGAGTCACATCTCTTCACGTTCATAAGACTGCTCTTATGTTATGAAGATACTCACAAAAATACATTTTGGCATAATTGTGTGTGTTATTGTTCGTTCAAGCTCGAAAGAGAACTGTATTCTGGCATGCTGTTTTGTGCGCACGCACGATATTAGCGCGAGTCTTTCTGTGTGTCACAGTCAGGACATTCACAGGCAGCGCGTTCATTTTGGCATACATGTGTGTTGTTCGTTCTACCGCGAAAGAGAACTTGATACTGGCGCGCGTCTATCTGTGGGCCGTGTGTGTGTGTCAGGAGGACATTCACTGATGTTCTTGTCTTATCGCGCATGAATGGTTTAAAAGCATTTGCATGAATAAGAGTGGGGATCATGTAACACTAGCCAAAGGATGCCAAAAAATAAGAGATGCTGCGTTAATTACATTCATTTATTTATTTAATATAAAATCGCAGCATTTTGCGTCATATAATCGCGTAGGCTTGACATCGCGATTGCGATTGCGATACGATTAATCGTGCAGCACTATTTATATTTAAATTTTTCTATACATTGGCTTACTGGGTACTCTAACCTGCAACATGGGCTTTAAAAGACAATATTCTAAAGATGGCGGCGCCCTCGTTTCTCTGGCGCATAAGGTCTGACTCTATAGGCTACAAAAAATCAGATGAGTTCAGAATATGAACGCAACGCGTTTAATTTCACGTTAAGCATTTTCCTACCATAGGAAACCATTATAACAACGCTAAATGCGGTTTAAATCAGATTAGAATGTCCCCTTATTATGACGAAAAAACGAGATAGTTTTTTTGTTTTTTTCCCCCTTGCGCTTCAGGGTTTCCGTACTTTTCTGTTGTTGTAACACACACAAGAGAACGTTCCCTGCAGGTTTTGTTTATAACCTAAAGAGGTTAAGCGTAACATTGGTTTGTTTGTATCTTTCTTAATTTTTTTACTGTCTGTTATTCGGCACTTATAAGAAATGTAAAATTGTTGAACAGTGTCAGTGATACAAGTTACCAAATCTTTCATATTAATGCATACATTCAATCTTATTCAATCCTCCATATGAAGGTCTATGTGCTTGGATTATATCAATAGATTAAACAATATGTTTAAAACAAAATGTTGAAAACAATAGGCCAACATGGTTTGTAGTATCCTGATGCATCCATTTTTCCTTCTTATACTGTATGGGACGCAAGTAAATATAATGAGGCCCTTCATTTGTGTGTTTCTGATTGCAAGTGGAGGTGAATAGAATAGAGTCCAGGAGAGACACTTGTGTGTGTGTGACACTTATATCTACATGGTTAGTTAATAAATACTTTGAAGAATACAGGACATATTTCAGGATGAGCTGCTGTAATGGGACATGTGCTTCTGCTGTTTGACCAGAAGATGGCAGTAAATGAAACCTGTTGAAAGTAAAAACCTCATTCATTTTTAATTGAAGGGATCGCGGCTTAAAGCTTCATTTGAGCATTGCTTTAGTTTCATGATTCATGTGTTTAGAGTGTAATTTGTCTTTTTCTCTTTGTTCTGCTGAAGTGAATCTGTGAAGGAATATGGCGTCTGTTGAGGAGCTGCTCATGAAGTCACTGAGGGATCTAGTAAAAAAAGATCTGAAGCTCTTTAAGTGGCACTTGAAGATTCAAAAACACTTTTTAAAGTCTGAGATGAAAGCAGATTTCTTAGACACAGTGGACAAGATGGTGGAACGTTTAGGACCAGAAGGAGCTGTGAAGATCACAGTGGAGATCCTGAGGAAGATGAAACATAATTATCTGGCCAAACAGCTAGAGAGCAAACACAAGGAAGGTAAACACTCTCTCTCTCTCTCTCTCTCTCTCTCTCTCTCTCTCTCTCTCTCTCTCTCTCTCTCTCTCTCTCTCTCTCTCACACACACACACACACACATTCTCACAAACACACTCACACAAAAACCCACACTTACTCACACACATGCACACTCACTCACACAACTCAAACACACACACACACACTCACTCACACACTCAACAACACATTCACTCTATGCTGGATTTAATATTGATTATTTCTCTTCAGTGTCTCTGAGGAACATTAGACAGCGTCCTGAGAGAAACACCAGTGATACACACACAGCCGGGTGAGTGAAATATACTGTGTCTTAGTGAAGGATTTCTCCAGACTGAATAATAGTTCAATCCTCTGTTCTTCATACATCACTAAACACTAGAGATGCACCATATTGGGTTTTTGCTGATACTCCATATGCTGATATTTCACAACATGTTTTGGCCGATAGCAACACACACATATTTTCCTTTGTTTTGAAGCAACACAGAGTCTCTCCTGTGCAGAGACTATAAACACATTATTCTTCATTTTAGTTAGTTTAGAGCTAAATCTATTTCTCCTTCAGCTTCAGAGTTAAGAGGTCTCTGTGAATAGGGCTTAAGACTGATTTACTGGTATTTCTCAAAAGCTCCTGATCACACACGATCTCTAAACTGTAATTTGCTACAGCACGCACGGAGATGAAAATGGTATGAATGGACTTATCTAACTCTGGGGGATACGGTGAAAAAGCTTAAGTCCCAAAAAGTCGGTGTGTTCCTTTAAAGTTTGGATGCGTGACTCTAGTTCTGAAATCTTCTCCATCAGCCTGACTATCTCCCTGCATTTATCACATGTTATGCCCTCAGTGCTGACAGAGAATGCTATACTATATGTAACGCTTCTCATCCGACAGCACTCAAATCACAGACGGACACGGAGAACTGCGTTTCATCCGTTGTTTACTGTAACACAAGGAAAAACATATATCCTCTGGCGACAGTGGGCATTTACACATACATGCATCTACAAAAGCAAACAGAAATGAGAGATTCATCTGCGTTTGATTCGAAAAGATGGCGTCAGCCATGCAACGCACATTGAGAAAATTGCATCTAAACTTCATAAAGTTCGTCACATACAATCAACATCAATTTACATATTGTTACATAACAAATTCTAATGTTAATATTATTCGTGAAATAACAAATATTTAGTTACAAAAACACTAATTTCCCTGGAGCACATCTTCAGCATCGGATAAACGTCTCTGCTGGGGGTGTGGGTGTGGTCTCACAGGTGAAAGGGCAAATGACCCACTAATTACTCATGTCGATTTAGATAAAAGCTAGCGATGTCAGATTAATGTGATTAATGTGGCAATATAAGACCATGTCTAATACATGTTGATGAGTAAGTTATATTTAACAATATAAAAAACAAGGAATGATAGTAAATAGAGGTTCAAAACAGAAAGTTATACAGAGCTTCCCAGAGGGCATCTTGATGTCAAAATTACGTCAAGAAATAGGTCAAAAATGAAAGTCAAATTGACGTCAAAGTGTCGATGTCAATTTGATGTCAAGATTTGACCTCTGCTGATGTCATTTTGCCAAGCAAAAAGGTGAAATGCATGGCCGTACACTTATCCCCAGCTTCACTTAAACTAACCATATTTACTTTATTTAATTTCCGGTTTAAATAAATATAATATTTAAATAGTTTAAAATATACTAAACATATTTTGATGACACCATGATGGTGGTTAGCGTTTGCTTTAGTTGAGCTCTTGACCCTTGACTCTTTTATATTAAATTTTCTCTGGCTGCTATAACTGTGTGTTTATAAAGCACAACTGTTGTAGCTAAAAAAGCCATCAGAAACTGAGATCAGGAGATATTGGCGGTTTATTGAAGATGATGACAATATCATCATGTAATTTCCTGAATCGCTGATCTTATTCAGTGTCTAATGTTTGGTTATATAGGACTTTTGATTTTAATGTTGTATTATAATAGAAGCCATTTAATTTAACAGCATGAGAATAACGTTTTTTTTAATTAATAAAGGATTTTAAAAAACATTTAATGCATTAAACTCAACATTGTTACTTAGCTATCAAGAATCAGTGTATGACTCTCAACAATGGTGACAATCAATGAAATGCTTCATGCTGCAGTGCATGCTGGGAACCACCAATCAAAACTCACCCATATCTCCCAGCATGCATTGCGGCATTAATACATTATACAGCTGTAGTTGATCTGATTATCTGGATATTTTGTTTGATTGTCACCATTGTTAAGATTCATATGCTGTTTCTTGATGTCTGTGTGTGTCTAAGTACTGCCATAGATGAAAGGTTTTTGTGCACTAAATAGTTATTAAAAACCAAGTACATTATTTGATAAACAACACCGCTAGATATGCTGTAGAATCAAATTACTTCTATCATAAATAAAACCGCTTTTAAACCACAAGCCCCATATAATCAAAGCATTAGACACTGAACATAATCAGGGATTCAGGCAGTTACATGATGATATCATCAATAAACAGCCAACATCTCCTGATCTCAGTTTCTGATGGCTTTTTTTAGCTACAACAATTGTGCTTTATAAACACACAATTATAGCAGCCAGATACATTTTTATATTAAAGAGTCAAGGGTCAAGAGCACAACTAAAGCAAACGCTAACCACCATCATGGTGACTTTAAAATACAAAATATGATTTCATTAAACTGGAAATTAAATAAAGTAAATCTGGTTAGTTTAAGTGAAGCTGGTGATAAGTGTACGGCCATGCCTTTCACCTTTTTGTTTGGCAAAATGACATCAGCAGAGGTCAAAATCTTGACATCAAATTGACATCGACACTTTGACGTCAATTTGACTTTAATTTTTGACCAATTTCTTGACGTAATTTTGACATCAATTTGATGTCATATTGATGTTAAATTGACATCAAATGCCCACTGGGTTACAGATGCAAACCAGCAGCAAGGCAGACAGGTAAATGTCTTAATGATTAAGTCATTGAATTTGTCACATTTCCTAAGCGTGGTGCTGGCAGAAGGCAAGAGGAAGATAATCAGTTCAAACAGACTTTACTAATACAAGAAAAACCTAAACCAAACTCAGAACAAACCTTAACGAGAACCGACAACAACAGAAGACTGAAACACAGGCAGATTTATACTGGGAGAAAACAAAGAGAACTAATTAGGTTCTTTAATTAACTAACAGCTGAAAACAATGACTTATTAAATTAGAAACCATGTGACAAATAAACAAGCTAACTGAGATAGGGTGATCATTCATTCATTCGTTTCATTCAAACGGCTGATTCATTCAGGAATGAACCATCTTTATGAATGGTCCACTGAATCATTGGTTCACCCGATTCGTCCAAAGCGCGGATATTTTTTTAAATTAGCATTTGATTGTTTATGTTACTTTTATTGCTTGAGCTTTGTATTGCTTAGTTTGTGTACAGCGCTTTGAGAAGTTGCTTTTAAAGGCGCTTTATAAAATAAAGTTTATTATTATTATTATTTTACGAGTCTGTGTCGGCTGCAAAGATGAAGTTGGTGACACTGACTCTGCAGTGGATGTGCCTTTAGAGAGAAATGCAACTTTCATATATGGTTTACATAATCAGGGAGTATTAGACTTCAATATGAATAGGTTTGTTTAAAATTTGACATTTCAAACTTTCTATAGACATATTTCACAAGCAAGCAAGCAAGAATACACTGAGTTTCAGTTCATATTTGTGACGTGCTCCATTTCATATGGAATGCCAACCCTGACTTAATAATATATAAATAATTACATAAATAAATAAATAAATATACAAAGAAATGTAAAAAAACCCAAAATACATAAATAAATATATGAAGAAATGTAAAAAAAAAAAAAAAAACTAAAATAAATGAGTATTTATACTTTTATTTCCTTGTTTATTTAGTTTTGTGGACATGCCTGTACAGGTCATGCAGGGAATGAATGATTTAGAGATGGGCAATATGGCCAAATTCTTATATCACGGTTTATGTCCTTTAATATTACCCTAACTGTATGTATATAGGTTTACCATACATAGGCCTACTACTCTTTATTCTGGACATGGCCGTAAAACATCAGCCGGTAGGGATTTCTAAAATGGCTTGGCACACATGAACAGAAGCCACTGATAACAGACACTTTGACACGGAAGCACATGAAATTAAGCACTTTTAATCACATTTCATGTAAATGTGCTGGATGAGGCTGATAAGAGCTTGTGTTTATTGTCGATGAGACTCACACACCAGCTCAGAACGAGGAGAGAAACCAGCGAACATTTTTACTGAAGTCTACGCAAGCATATTGATCAATACGTTTGAAACGCGACTGCGAATTCAGTTCACATTCACGTTTCTTAATTTTGCATTTGCAACAAGTGACAATTTAAATGCTTAAAAATATAACACATATTCCAAAGATGCTGCTCTTAGATACTGATTAATCAAACGATTTAAGTTAAATCATCAATTGGAATTATCCGGGATTAAATCAAACAAAAGGTGCATCATGTACAAGCAGCAAGTGAGACACATATCATGCCATGCATTGTAGAGACGTACACAGAAGCTACCTGCGTTTTTAATGTATCTTCCCGAAAACAATGTTGACAGCAACAATAGAAACAAACTTTTCCATAAAGAGGTGATATTTCCGCTATAAATTGATTTCCAGGGGCTTAAAAAAAACAACAAAAAAAAACAACTTGCAGCACACCCACTCAAAACGGTGTGATGAGACACTTATCTCACAAGAATAGACGAGACACGAGATTGGGTTCACGAGAATGAGACCAGATGAAATTTTTGCACAATATTTTATAGAAATGATCAATGACAAAGTTCATGACTGGAAAAATAGTCTGCAGGTGCATTTTGAAATGTTTTAACTAATAATCTTCTAATGAATGTCATTTCAGTTCTACTTTGAGTATGAATTATCATATGCATTGAAAGACAACAATATACAAGCACTGTATGAGGTTTTGCCACAAACTCAATTGACTAGCTTTTCTCTTGTATGATTTCACATGATTCTCTTCAGACTTTACTGTATATGAATTATGAGCTTCCAGAACTTCTGATTGAGGCTGTGTGTGACCTCCTGATTGAACTCCTTTCCACAAATTGAACATAGAAATAAAAACAGTATAAATAATACAAATAAATAAGTTTTCTGTTAGTCTTATTAATTGCAAAACTATAAGTGCAAGTGCAACCATAATCTGTAGCGCACAGACTCTTTATAATTGTTGTGAAATTGCTGTTTTAAGGCGGTGAGTTTTGGGATATTTTGGGATCTCGCTCAGAGGACCGATCTACTTCGAGTGTAACTAAACGAGCCAATTTCACATTGGCATGCAATCATTGCATTCAGCTGCTCTGCCTCGTCAGCGCAGGTATAAATGAGCAGCTGGTGCGTGATGCAATCAGTCTTTCGCTTCGGAGTTGAGCTTCGGTCAACAAAGAAGGTCTACAAAGCTGTAAGAGAACGAGTTTTTCCTGCTCTTCTTGAAAGTGTTGGCGATACGGTGCGGCAGCGACTTCCCTCACCGATCCAGTGAGGATTTAAAAACAATAGCTGTTTTAACAGCTGGTATCGGTAGCGCACCGCAGGATTCCCCTTACCCGTTGGTGATGCGAGTGGGCGTTTTCTCTGCATGCTTCAGCACAAACGAGAGAGCAGTTCTCTAAAAGAGCTTCACAAAAACTCGGTTGTGCAAACACACCGTGCGTTTCTGGATGCGGTCGTTTCCTGACGTCAGGTGATGGTCACGGACGCTGCATTGTATGCTTGGGCATTCAGCATGCAATGTCAGCGTTCGTGGATGAGTCATGTTCTCACTACAGGAACATGAACATCTCGGAGCTCCGATCACGGCTCTCACTCCTCAAAGGTATGGGAGCCCCCTCGCCTCTGCCTTGATCTAACCCTCCTCGGGGGGCTACTTCGGGCCGTAGCTTGGGAGATCTGAGGGTGACAGTGAGGACCGGTTCCGCGGGGCCAACACCCCCGGGATCCACTCACTCCCCTGTGCCGCAACCAGCTGGACCGTCGGAGGAACGGGCTGGGCCACCCTTGAGGTCTGCACCAGTCGTATCCTTCGGCGCCCCGCCTGACGATCAGATGTCGATCGCAGCATCGGAGGGCAAGCCCTCTCTCTCCGGGGATGATGATTCGGCTGCGCTGCCCCCTTCGGGTGTGGCAGTGTTGCCCGAGTCGGACCCATGCTATCTCGGGCCGCCGAGAGTGTCAGGCTCGTGTGGAACCCTCCACCGCGTCTCGAACCCTCTCGGTTAGATGATTCGTTTCTCGGGGCAGCCCGCGCTGGTTCTCAGCGTCCTGCCCCGGTGCCATTCTTCCCCAAGGTGCATGAGGAGATCACTAGGTCATGGACGGCACTTTTTACTGCCAGAAGTGGTCCTAGGGTCCCCTCCCCCCTCACTACCCTCGATGGCGGGGCAGCCAAGGGTTATGCGCATATAACCCCCATGGAGCGGGCAGTTGCCATGCAACTTTCCCCTAACTCCACACTAAGGGGGGAACCGTGTCTCTCCCCCCCCCCGGCCTGTAAATACTCGTCGGGGCTAATGAGTTTTGAATCGGGCCTTACACAATCTACTGTTCAAAATGCTAACGCAGAAACGCATTTTCGAATGCATCCATCCCCAAGATTGGTTTGCAGCGATAGACCTGAAGGACGCGTACTTCCATGTCTCAATCCTCCTGCGACACAGAATATTTATGCGTTTCGCGTTTAAGGGTCGTGCATACCAGTACAAGGTCCTACCCTTCGGGCTGTCCCTGTCGCCTCGTGTTTTCACCAAGGTCACGGAGGCTTGTTCCCTTGTCCCTTGTTCCTCTGAGAGAGCAGGGCATTCGCATCCTCAACTACCTCGACGACTGGCTCATCCTAGCACAGTCTCGAGCTCAGTTGTGCGAACACAGGGACCTGGTGCTCAGTCACCTCAGCCAGCTGGGTCTTCAGGTCAACTGGGAGAAGAGCAAACTCTTGCCAGTGCAGAGGATCTCTTTTCTTGAACTCGGTCTCACATACAGCACGTCTCACAGACGAGTGTGTCCAGTCAGTGCTGAACTGACTGAACACTTTCAAGGGCAGAACTGAAACTGAAACATTTTCAGAGGCTCCTTGGGCATATGGCGGCCGCAGCGGCAGTAGTACCGCTCGGTCTTCTCCATATGAGACCGCTTCAGCACTGGCTCCATGGCCGAGTTCCGAGGTGGGCGTGGCAACGCGGCACCTACCGGGTCCAAGTTACTCTGGAGTGTCGCAAACACTTCAGCCCGTGGTCGGACCCGTTGTTTCTGCGGGCAGGAGTCCCCCTGATACAAGTGTCCCGACATGCAGTGGTGTTCACAGATGCCTCTGCCACCGACTGGGGTGCATGCAGTCTCAGGGGTCTGGACGGGACCCCATCTGCATTGGCATGTCAGCTGCCTAGAGTTGCTAGCAGTACGTCTTGCTCTGAGCCGCCTCAAACGGTGCCTACAGGGGAAAGACGTGCTGGTCCAAACAGACAACACTGCGACTGTTGCGTACATCAACCATCAAGGTGGTCTGCGCTCTCGCCACATGTCGCAACTCACCCGCCACCTCCCCCTCTGGAGTCAGAAGCATCTGAGGTCGCTTCGTGCCATTCACATTCCTGGTGCACTCAACACCATAGCCGACGAGCTATGTTACCCAAAGAGGTACTTAACAACATCACTTCGGCCCGAGCACCGTCTACGAGACGAGCTTATGCGCTGTTCGCTATTTATGAAACCTGTTCGTCGAGTGGTGTTCTTCTCACCAAGAAGACCCCCGGAAATGTTCGATCAGAGCCGTGCTTTCCTTCCTGCAGCAAGGGTTGGAGCGGAGGCTGTCCCCCTCCACCCTCAAAGTTTATGTTGCTGTAATATCTGCATACCATGACCCCATACTGGGTAAATCGGTTGGGAAGCATGACCTGGTCGTCAGGTTCCTTAGGGGGGCGAGAAGGTTAAATCCTCCTCGACCTCCCTTCATACCCTCTTGGGACCTTACGCTGGTACTAAGAGCACTTCAGCTCATCCCATTTGACCCTATGCAGTCAGTTGACTTAAAACTTCTAACTATGAAGACTTTGCTTCTGCTGTCATTGGCCTCCATCAAGACCGTAGGGGACCTGCAAGCATTTTCGGTCGATGAATCGTTCCTTGGAATTCGGGCGGGTGACACCAACGTGGTATTGAGACTCCGGCCTGGATATGTGCCCAAGGTGCAAGCGCTGAGGAGGCAGACCCAGCCCGAAGCTTTGCTTTGTCCCGTCCGAGCACTCAGAGTGTACATAGAACGGACACAAAGCTTTAGGACCTCAGACCAGCTCTTTGTCTGTTTCGGAGGCCAGCAGAAGGGGAAGGCTGTCTCCAAGCAGAGGATGGCCCACTGGATAGTGGATGCCATCTGCTTGGCTTACCAAGCACAAGGTGTGCCCTGTCCTCTCAGGTTGCGAGCTCACTCTACCAGAAGTGTTGCATCCTCCTGGGCTCTGGCACAGGGTGCCTCGCTGACAGACATCTGTAGAGCTGCGGGCTGGGCAACACCCAACACGTTCACTAGGTTTTATAGCCTTCGTGTGGAGCCGGTCGCCTCCCGTGTTCTCGCCTCAAACGGTCAGAGACACGAGGGGGCCCCCGGTTAGTGTTGGCTTGCTGTGCCCACAAGTGCGCTAGAAATCTCCAGAGAGTCCTCTTAGCAGACCCTGTGATTCCTCCGATCATCCCTATGGCGTCCGGACGTTGCGGAGTGTCCGGTGCCAGGTCTACGACTGATGTATCCTCGAGAGCCAGCTCTAGGCCTGGATGCCCATATGTGCGACCTTCAGCAGGTTTCCATATGCGTGTTCCACGGCAAGCTCTTAATGAAGCCCGTGTCTCCCCTGGCAGAGTCCACCCTGCTGTCCCTGCCTGTGTTGTCATCCTTCGGATGGTGAGAACCACTCAGGGTATTGCACAGCCATCAAAAGGTTAGTCCATACGGTATCTTCCACTAGACCTCTAGTAGGATGTGGATTCCGCAGCGTCCCTCCTTTGTAAAAGAAGGGAGGCACGCTTTCCCAGCGTTATCCAATATTTGTCACTATAAAGGGGTTATTCGGAACAGTAGTGATGGATACTCTCTGGGTAAGCCCTGTCTCATCGCCAAGAAGAGTAAGAGGGTATAGGAGGCTTGCCCAGGGTGCTGGAAGCAGGCAACGCCTGTGGCGCTTTGGTAGGGATCCCAAAATCGTCAGTCACGATGAGATGTCGAGAGTGACCGAACGATAGGGAACGTCTCGGTTACATATGTAACCCTCGTTCCCTGAGAGAGGGAACGGAGACGTCTCGTCTCGTCGCCACGGGCGCTGTACCGTCGCTGGGGCCTGGGTCGCCAACTCGGCTCAACTCCTCAGCGAAAAACTGATTGCATCACGCACCAGCTGCTCATTTATACCCGCGCTGACGAGGCAGAGCAGCTGAATGCAATGATTGCATGCCAATGTGAAATTGACTCGTTTAGTTACACTCAAAGTAGATCGGTCCTCTGAGCGAGATCCCAAAATCGTCGGTCACGACGAGACGTCTCCATTCCCTCTCTCAGTGAACGAGGGTTACATATGTAACCGAGACGTTTTACTTTCACTTTGGGATTCGCGATCGCACATACTCCGTAGCGGCAGTGCTGAGCGCATTCTACAAGATAAGACATTTATCAGACGTTTTAGGCTCTGTGCACAACAAATCCTCCGCCATCATCACGCGATCAGTGAACTGTGATGCATGCTGCACTGTGTGCGACTGCAACTCGTGCTGGATGAGCAGAGCAGACGTTTACAATGGTTCTCATGAGTTCTCGTAGCACAAGATGCAGAGGAGCCATGGATGCATTTACACTGCAATTACAATTGCATAATAATGTTATGAGATTAATGTTTTAAATATAACATTTTTAATATTGAAATATGAAAAAAAAACAATTAACATGTACTGCGTTAGATTAAACTGAGAAGGGTCATAGCACTTGCATATTGTTGTCCTACTGTTAGTTTCACTGCTTCTATTGTTCTCATTTGTAAGTCGCTTTGGATAAAAGCGTCTGCTAAATGAATAAATGTAAATGAAATGATGGAAACAGTGAAATTATACGTTTAAATATTAAACTGAAACAGCAATTCACTTTTTTAAGAAAATGTTTTTAATTAAGAAAGCGCGGAATTAAGAAATTATTATATTAACATATTGCCTCATATTGCGCGCAATGGTGCCTATACAGGAAGCAATCGAATGAAAAACAGAACACATTTTATATTATTTTACATTTGATTGTTTTATTTAGGCCTATTTATAAAGAACTCTCCAGGATATGTTGGTGTTTTAAGCCAGTGTTTCCCAGCCTGGGGGTCCCTAAAGGAGACGCCAAACTCACTCTAGCTTGAGGGTTTGGGATTCAACCGTTACCAGTATAACATTAATTATTATTATCAATGTTGAAAACAATTGTGTACAATTTTTTTTCATGATTCTTTGATGAATAGAAAGTTCAAAAGAACAGCATTTATTTGAAATAGAATATTTTGTAACATAATAAATGTCTTTACTGTAACTTTTGATCAATTTAATTCATCCTTGATGAATAAAAGTATTTATTTATTTTATTTCTTTCCCCCAAAAAATAAAATTTAAATTCTTACTGACCCCAAACTTTTGAACGGTAGTGTTTAATGTTACAAAAGCTTTCTACAAAAGCTTTCTACAAATAATGTGAATCTTATTTGTAAGAAAGCAAATCAAAGGCTATTCTTGCTAAGGAAATTGAGAGAATTTTCTGTAAGTCAGGATGTTCTGCAAAGAGTTTATAGAAGTTTAATTGAGAGTGTTTTAGGGTATAATATAACTGTGTGGTTTGGACGAGTTACATCTGTGAATAAAGTCAAATTAGACAGAATTACAAGAGTAGTAGGAAAAATGATAGGATCTAAGCAAAAATCAGTCGCACAGGTATATCAAATTGCTGTTCAGAGAAAAGCTTTGACTATAGCAAGAGACACAACACACCCCTTGAATCATGTTTTTGAATCATGTTTTTGAATTAATTTGAATTATCATGTTTTTGGTGTTCGCTACAGAACACCAAAAGCGATTAAAGCAATATATAAACAAACTTTTGTACCAAATGCAGTAAGTCTTTTGAATAAGAGGAAGGAAATGTGAATATTTTAATTTTGATGTATATTGTGTATTGTTAATTGTTTTGTGATTGTATGGCGAGACCAAAGACCAATTTTCAGCTAAGGCTGAACAATAAAGTACTACTAACTAATAGTAGGGCTGGGCGATTTAAATCGCGATATTGTTATGCGCATCTCGTCAGTAAAGCCGGTTCCTTGATTAGTAGTAAATCGCCATCACCTGCTTTCAGATGGAGCGGCATTTAGGGCTGATGAGATAATTAAGTGATTAACCCCCTGAGGTCGGCTATCGCGCCGGCGCGATAGGCTCGTTTTTTTCCGTATGAGTGAAAAAAAAAAAAAAAAAAAAAAATTTAATTTTTATCTTATATGCTTGTGTTATACATCACTCTATCTTGTTAAGTGTGTATTATTTTTGTGTACACTCACAATAAAAACAAAGTGTTGTGCTTTTCGCCAAATAAAGAAAAATAAGCATGATGCGAGTTCTGCCTTCTCTCTGTCAGTGTAGTCCATTCTGAAACGCGTCCGAAAATGAACCATAACTCAGCGAATACTCAGTCAAACAGGCATACAGACACACAGGCATGAAGCTTGAATTCTCTCCTTTTAAATGAAGTAATATATATAAAAAACAAATATTCTCAGCTTGTGAAATCTGTATTAAAAGAGAGCGATTCCAGTCGAGCTAATTAGATCTCATTCTAATTCAAACGCGCGCTATTCAAACGCAAATGACTCAAGCAATCCTGCAAACTGTGAACGCCCCCATATCAGCTCGAGAAAACACATCAGATCATTGTACTTGTTTACACAGTCTTCGCAGCGCTGTGAGGAATAATACTATAATGGTAAATTTACCTTAGATGTACGAGGAGCAACAGATCCGAGGCTATGGAATAATGTAGTAAGTTTTTTTTTTTCATTCTCAAGTGCGTCGCGTTTCTGTGCATGAATGAATGAATGAACGGCAGAGATGCCACTGTTTACCACAACTGGCAAAAGACGGTTTAAATTTGAATCGTTTCTGTCTGTGAATGTTTCGCTTTTAGCAAACTGTATTGCTATAGGCTACTGAGTAAAAATCGAGTGAAATATGTTGAAATAAAATGCATTTGTATAAGCAACGTATTAAACTGCAAATTAACATTTATATTTCTTATTATAAAAACAAAAGTTACTATGTTACAGACAAGACAACATTTCATTGATTAGTTTTGAATAGATTATACATTTTCACTGTAAAATATCTGCCACCTCAAATAAGCTTTTGTTTGACAATTTTTGCTCATATGTTAAATATAGTATGTTTTGTCAAAAATAAAGTAATCAAATAATATGTTATAGTGTTTATTCCAATGTAGCCTAGGCTATATTCAAGTAATGAATCCTTAACTTTGAAATATGTATGATAAATGTATACTTTAGTTTTTACAAATAAATATTACACTTGAATTGTTGTTGTAATTGTAACCTTTTTAATAAAATAAAAAAATACAAGGTAGATGTAAACAAACTAATAAAAGGTAAATATAAGCCTTTTCTTTAAAATAATATTTTATTTTGTTTTATTAGTGACAAATTTGGGGAGAGGATAAATATTCCAAAACTGAAAATACAGTATGAGAATTAACTGCACAATTACTAGACATGTTTTCCTTTTCATATTATAGGCCAATACTAGATGCTTCCAACTGTTGCTCCTGCATTCTTTCTTGTGACACACCTGAATGAATGCCTCATTAAGTATGCGGCCCCATTGTCTCCAGGTGCAAACCACTAAATATGCATGATCGTTGACGCCCACTCCGCATACTGACTTTCCAGACAGAAAGTGTTTTGTAAAATTTAAATCAATGTATTGTGTTATGTGAATGATTAGGCAGGATAATTTTCACATACTTTTTAAGAAAAAACACATGGCAACGACATCCATTAGTCAAAAGTCTTATTGACACATATTTACTATGTGTTTTGTGGCCTTATTTCAGAAACTTTAGTTTTTAGTTTTTAAAAAAAACATGCATAAACATTATTCTCTCAAAAATACAAACATGTACATCCAAGTTGTTCACATATTATGGTAGCCCTGTTTGTGCTAAATAGAGTGAATTTACACCTTTGCCATTAATATGTTTATAAGCAACTGAAAAAAGCACAAATGTCAGGGCATGTCAGAACATCTCAAGGACCCCAAAAACCCCTCAGACCCCAGAGGGTTAATTGAGTGATGATTGAGCATTATTGAAGACACCTGATGTTAACAAGCAGAATCACTGAAGGAGAAAATCACAAATTGTAAGTTACCATTAAGGTGATGGGTGTTTGCTTTAGTTGGGCTCTAGACCATTATATGTTTACCTTAATATTTACTGTTGTTTGTCTGCTGTTATTGATTTATAACAGTTAAACAAACAAAGTAAAATGTTTTCTTATAGTGTTGGTTATGTTTTGACATAATCATGCTGTGATCTGAAAAAGGAAACTTATTGAGATAGTTTGATTTAACTTGTTAGCAGCAGTTTTGTGATTCTTCAGCCTATGATTATCAGTACTTTACTTATAATTCAAAATATTTAATAAACATTGTTCTGATCAAAAGACATTCAGATAAATTCATTTAAAACACAGACATCAATAATCAGCCTGTGAATCTCAACAATGGTGACAATAATAAAGCATATTGCAGTGGCTGCCACCAATCACAACTCATTAATGGCTCCCATCATGCATTGCGGTATGAATAAATTATGATCTGAATTGTCTATGTAATTTACTTTTCCTAATTGAATATTCTGCTCGTCACCATTGTTGAGATGCATAGGCTGAATCTTGACGTCTGTGTGTGCCTAAAAGAATGATTTTTTTTTTAAACAACTTTTAAGAAATCCTTTATATTATATAAAAAATTCTGGGCATTTATGCAGATTCACAGTTATGCTGTAACCAACAACATACATCGAAGTCAGAAAGAAGGATTTTAATGAGTTCAGTGATCAAGTTCAAATGATGATTGTCATAATATAACCAACACCATCAGATCACTTTTTTCTTTGTTCAACTGGCGATTATAAGCCAGATACAGCAGCCAAACAAAATCTAAAGTTAATAATATATGGGTCAAGAGTCCAACTAAAGCAAACAATCATCGCCATAACGGTAACTTACAATTTGAGATTTTCTCCTTCAGTGATTCTGCTTGTTAACATCAGGTGTCTTCAATAATGTTCAATCATCACTAAATTAATCACTTAATTATCTCATTAACTTAAACACTCTTGAGTGTGGACTCATACACTCCCAGGAGTGTTAATTTAACACAGGAGTGTTTGCTGTGTACAAAGAGCCGTAGTTAACTGACAAGCTGAGCCATATCGCATTAAATATCGCTGGCGATACGTCCGAGATATTGATGCGATATGGCTCAGCTTGTCAGTTAACTACGGCTCTTTGTAGTAAATGCCGCTCCATCTGAAAGCAGGTGATGGTGATTTACTACTAATCAAGGAACCGGCTTTACTGACGAGATGCGCATAACAATAGCGCGATTTAAATCGCCCAGCCCTAATAGGGGTGTGAACCTACACTGGTCTCACGGTTCAGTTCGATTACGATTATCATGTCATTGATTCAGTTCAATTCGATATCGCGATGCACCGCATCCTCAATTTTAAATTTGACTTCAAAAGGGAAGTCGCAGTGACAGAAACAGTGACATTCCAGTTCAAGTTTCAAGGGAGTAAAGCTTGTTTATGCCATTAAGAAAAGGAAAATCTGTCAAATACATTTTGTTTTAAAGAAATGTTCATTTAAAAGCAGCGCTCATTAATCAGTGTAAGTTATTATGTTAGAGATGCGCGCATCAACCGTTGCCGAATCCGTTGTTGAAGGTAACGATCATCCATTTATAATCACGCGTAACAACACAGAATAATTGTAATTTGACCATCGGGTGCGGATACTTAAATCAGAGAGAGTTATTGGGGCGGGTGGATGATTTATTTTTGGCTGTGGATTCGAGTGACGTTGGAGCTCATCCACGCATCTCTAAGGGGCCGATCACACCTGACGCGTTTTTCAGGTTCGAAAACGCGAGGTGCACAGCAATTTACGTTACACAGAACGAGCAGTGCGCTGCGTTTTTTTATGTTGCTAGGCAACCAATGAAACAGCTGTCCTGTCAGTCAAGTAAACGTCAAATCAGCCTTTTATTACCTTTATTTACTTTCTGTTAACATTGTGGTAGTTACGGTTCGTGAATACGTTAAGCTCCTGGTAACCCGCGAGAGCACCACAAGTTTATCCTCTATCATCGCACTCTCCTGGCGTTCAAGCAACTGTAGTTTTCATCACCTAAACGGAAGGCCCGCCTCTCACTTCATTCGATTGGACAGTGGAAAAAAACGCAATGACGTCGGGCGCTTTTTCCGCTCGGAGTTGCTTTTTTTTCAACTTCAAAAACGCGAGGCGCAGCGGGCGGTAAAACGCGAGGCGCAGCAGGCGCATAAACAGCACGCAGAACGCTCACTGCCATAGGAAACCAATTGAAAATAGGCGCCTCTCACTGCAAAAAACGCGTCAGGTGTGATCGGCCCCTAAAGCAGTCAGACTCTGCCAGGCAATAACAGCTTGGGGTGAAAACGGCTAACGTGGTTTATGAAGTTAGTGGTATTACCTCCTGCATATTCTATTTGTGCGTGACATGAGCGTACACAGCGCATGTCTTCTGCAGGTCGTGCTTACCAGGTCGTTCATAAAAGCCGAAATGAAATGTGCCCAGATGTTGGCTTTAAAGTAGTTGGAGCATTTTTAATTTTCTTGCACTCTCCTCCCTCTGCCATTGTATGCTACCGCGACAAAGCACATAGGCCTACGCCACAAATGACGTCAGAAAAACGTCAGTACATTATAATCGGTTATGGTCTATTACTGAACCGATACCGAATCGTCCTCGTCTGCATCGCGATGCATCGTAGAAACGGTAAATTTTGACACCCCCACTAACTAACTAACTAACTAACTATTCAACTGTGTGAGTCTAATGTAAAATACTGGTCAAATCCAACAAACCCTTATTGATTTGATACGCATTTTACCTGTAAATATACGAGATGATCTAGTATTTTATGGGACGGATGGCAACCCTAGTCACAGAACAGATTGTGTGTGTGTGTGTGTGTGTGTGTGTGTGTGTGTGTGTGTGTGTGTGTGTGTGTGTGTGTGTGTGTGTGTGTGTGTGTGTGTGTGTTTTTCTTACATTTCCTTTAGAAATTAATGTGAATCATGTTTGTGTTTTATAGTGTGGATCATTGTGGAGAGTTCAGCATGACAGCAGGATTACACAAATGTAGGTCTACACACACAATCATTCAGTGATTTATTGTTGATTTGTGTCATTTAGTGAAATGTTTCTCTTCTTGTGTTCAGATGCCTGTGATCTCACACTGGATCCAAACACAGCACACACTCGTCTCATTCTGTCTGATGAGAACAGGACAGTGACGTGTGTGAAAGAGCATCAGCCGTATCCTGATCATCCAGAGAGATTTGATGTTCTTCCTCAGGTTCTGTGTGGAGAGAGTCTGACTGGACGCTGTTACTGGGAGGCTGAATGGAGCAGATATTATGCTGGAATATCTGTGACGTATAAAGGAATCAACAGGAAAGGAGGGAGTGAAGACTGTGTGTTTGGATTAAATGACAAATCCTGGAGTCTGTTCTGCTTTGGTAACGGATTCTCTGTCTGTCACAATAAGTACAGCACTGTTATTCCTGTCGTCTCTTCATCTTCTAAGAGAGTAGGAGTGTATGTGGACGTGTCGGCCGGCACTCTGTCCTTCTACAGCGTCTCTGACACACACTCTCTCACACACTTACACACATTCAACACCACATTCACTGAACCCCTCTATGCTGGATTTAGGGTTTATTATAACTCCTCAGTGTCTCTGTGTGACATGAAACAGCGTCCTGAGAGAAACACCAGTGATACACACACAACCGGGTGAGTGAAATATACTGTGTCTTAGTGAAGGATTTCTCCAGACTGAATAATAGTTCAATCCTCTGTTCTTCATACATCACTAAACACTAGAGATGCACCATATTGGGTTTTTGCTGATACTCATTATGCTGATATTTTACAACATACTGTATTTTGGCCAGTACCAATATATATATATATATATACATACATACATACATACATACATACATACATTCTTTTGTTTGGAAAGAACACAGAGTCTCTCCTGTGCAGAGACTATAAACAAATTATTATTCTTTTTAGTTAGTTTTTAGGCAAGGCAGGTTTATTTATTTGTTTTCATACACTGTGGCAATTCAGAGTGCGTTGCATAGAAAATAAACACAAAATAAAAGCAAGAGAAATTAAAACAGTTATAAAAGGAATTACAAGAGATAAATGAAATGAATTAGAGTAGTTTTGAGCTAAATCTATTTTTTCCTTCAGTTTCAGAGTTGTGAGGTCTCTGTGAAGGAGGTCTCTCGATGCCGTATGGGCTCAGAAATGCCGCTGCTACCTTCCAGCGTTTGATGGAGAGAGTTCTGTCTGATTTGAGGGGGAAAATTTGTTTTGTTTATATTGACGACATCATCATCTATTCAAAGTCAATAGAACAACACATTCAACATTTCAACCTGGTTCTCCATAGACTTACCCAAGCCAACCTGACGCTGAACATGAAGAAATGCCATTTCTTCAAGCGACAGCTCAAATTCCTCGGCCATATAGTCTCTGAGAGGGGAGTGGAGATTGACCGAGAGAAGACCAGAGCCGTGGCGGAGTTCCCCCCACCGCAAGATCTCAAAGCCTTGCAACGATTTCTGGGACTGGCAGGGTGGTATCATAAGTTTATTTCCCACTTCGCTGACATTGCTGCTCCATTGAACCACCTCAAAAAGAAAGGAGTTAAGTGGGAGTGGACTCCAGTGTCAATCTAGTATGGATGCACTTAAAAAAGCTTTACAAAACTCACCGGTGTTAATACAACCAGACATTAACCAAGACTTCCAGGTTCACACGGACGCAAGTAAGGTAGGATTGGGTGCCATCCTAACTCAACAATCAGAGGAGGGAGAAAAGGTGGTGGCGTATGCATCAAGGACCTTAACTGGAGCAGAGAAAAATTACAGCACTTCTGAAAAGGAATGTCTTGCAGTGGTTTGGGCTGTTGAAAAGTAAAGACATTACCTGGAGGGAAGACCCTTCAATGTCTTCACAGACCACGCAGCACTCGCATGGGCGTTCAAGTGCCCTAAAACCTCCTCACGCCTAACCCGCTGGACACTCCGCCTGCAACAGTTCAACTTTCAGGTCCATCACAGGAAAGGTTGCCTCAACAGGGGACCTGATGCTTTGTCAGGGAGGTCGAGGAGATGCCTGCTGTAGATGCTGCCCCTTGCCTATCCATATCTTCACACCATGCATCTACATTACCTCACTCTCTGGAAGAAATTACTAAAGCTCAGCAGTTGGACAATACCATCACTGACCTGCAGTCTAGCATCAAACCTTGATCAATCAAAGATCAACCCATCACCTTTGAAGACCTCCAAGGGGTGTGGTACCACAAAGTCCCTATAAAAAATAAGGGAGAGAAGTATCAGCTGGTGGTACCTCAATCATTAACCTCTGACTTCATGCATTATTACCACGATAATCCACTTGGAGGCCATCTTGGACAGTTAAAAACCTAGACGTGGCATGGTGGCCGTCCATCAGGAAGGACGTGTGCCAATACGTCAAAAGCTGTGAAATATGACAGCAATATAAGCCCAGCAATACCAAACCTTCTGGATTTATGCAGAGTACACAGATCACAGAACCTGGACACATGTTAGGGGTGGACCTAATGGGACCCTTCCCCAGCAGCAAAAGACAGAACACGTACCTCCTTGTCATTGTGGATTATTTCACTAAGTGGGTGGAAATGTTCCCGGTGAGAGACCGTAAAACCCAGAAAATTGTGAAAATCCTCCGGGAGGAGATATTTACACGGTGGGGAGTACCCAAATATCTGGTGTCCGATAGGGGTCCCCAATTCACCTCCAGCATTCTGGGCGATCTGTGTAAAACATGGGGTTGTGTTCAGAAACTCACAACAAGTTATCATCCACAGTCAAATCTAACTGAAAGAATCAACCGGACAATAAAGACTATGATTGCTGCCTATGTGGATCAACAACACCAGACCTGGGACCAGTGGATGCCAGAATTCCACTATGCGATTAACACCGCACAGCAAGAGACCACTGGAAAGACACCTTCTGAACTCATGCTCGGTAGGCAAATTCTGGGACCATTGGAACGTCTAATCCACAGACCCCCTTCACCAGATCAAGCTGCTTATTCCCTGGTTCCCTTGGCGCGGCCACATAAGGGATGAATATTTATATTGCAGTGTATTATTCAAATTAAGCAAATAAGACTGCTGCTATGTTATAATTATTCTACCTATGTTGATTGCCCGGACATGTGGTTGAGTTCCCGCTTTACTCACGCAAGATTTCTGTTGCGTAGCTCCAGGGAATCCCCTTGACGTCAGTTGAATCAGCTGTATCACTTGACTTCCGTTTAAAGGAGCGGAAAAAAACGGCGTACAGTAGCTACTGTTCAATGCTCAAAGAGATTCGCGATCGATCGCTGGATTATCTCATCTATCAAGCTGTTCAAGACTGTGACTGGAAATCATTGTGGAATTATCAGTACTTGGTTGGATTTTTTGCCTTTGGAATTTCGTTACAGTACAGCGTTGCTTCACATCGAGCTCCCGGACTTAAAGGAATCAGCCGGTGAGGCCGATTCAACTACACACACACACACACACACACACACAGTACATTGTACGGGACTAATACGGACAATTTATCTGCTTATATTACAATTTGTTTCTTGTTTTTCTTTATATGAGATGTGTATATATATATATTCCTTTGTACAGCTTGGTTGTTGTTTTTTTTGTAAAAACACTTTGGGTTTAAACCGAGTTGTTATCCAAGAGTTCTTTTTGATAAACCATTCAAACATAACTTTAAAGAAGGGTCAAGGCCGTAAAGTTTTTGTGTATCATCATCTATAATCTAGGCTGAGCGTTACATAGTATTACAAGACACAACCCAAGACAGTAAATCATTCACAAAATGTTTTGGAATGCATGTTAATTTCATGTTAATCAGTTCATCGATAAATGAATGCAGGAGAGTCTGTTCTAACATCTGTAGGTTTTGTAGCAGGACCCTATTCACATTGCTACGGGTCATAAAACTAACTTATCTGATCGTGGCCATGGTAACGAGAAGACCTTCTTGCCCTGTTTGGGGGATGGGACCACATCCCAGAGTGAAGTTTGAAGGTTTTTATGGTACATGTACCAAATAATTGTGTCTGATTTGGTATCAGTCGTTACAACAGTAATAAATGATAAACATTTTACTCAAAAAGAATAAATGCGTGAGGATACATGGCTATAAATGTAAACAATTGACTATATACACGTGACTATCGTCTTTTAACCATATCTCAATCGAGTGTAATCTTCACAATCCACATAAATATGGCTTAATAACATCTGTAAAGTGTAAACACTAAAGTAAACATATGGAAAATATGAGTCGTTATCGTTATTTCACATATGCAAAGATAATGCACACAGTCATACCACTAACATTAGCTTCATGGAAATCCAAAACACTCAACATCAGAACATTTCAACACATAATACAACAAATAGCAATATACACAAGATTAAAGACGGTATATGTGGAAATTAAACTTACTTTCAAAGTTATGCACACTCATCTATGGCTTGAATACACACGAGCCCTCCACAGCTTTCAAGCGAAACATAACCAGTTGCGTCAAACTCTGGGGGGCGGGACTAAGTTACGGCTGTCAATAATACACAACCCACCAATAAGAATTAACTTAGTGAGCCTTTTCAACAGCCGCCCCAATTTACGTTGTAAATTCTACTTTAGAAAAGGCTTATGAGTCTTTGTTATCATCAGGTAGTGGTGGCAAACAGATAAGTTTACTCACTGGTCGGATGTATTTCCGACCCTGCACTTGTACTTCAGCAGTTCTGATTTTCCCATCAGCCCCGGGTACCGTGGCTTAG
Organism: Abramis brama; assembly: GCF_963993115.1. Taxonomy (NCBI): domain Eukaryota; kingdom Metazoa; phylum Chordata; class Actinopteri; order Cypriniformes; family Leuciscidae; genus Abramis; species Abramis brama. Next base: position 3,637,542 of record NC_139964.1, on the reverse strand, counting down.
ACCTTACCCACTGGCCAGAGGGCTCGAGGCAATTGGTGATCCACTACCATCATTACTGTCCCAGTCTTTAGATCTTTGCCAGTCTCAGTCATCCACTTTTACGACTTTGCAGTTCAGGCAAGTATCTCTTGATGAAGTGGGCCCAAAAATGGTCGGCAAGGACCTGGCTATGTCTCCAGGGTTTTATGTTAAGTAATTCGGACTCAGGGTATACAATTTGGGGTAAATCAGAGTCTGGCCGCCCCAATAACAGGCTGTTTGGAGTGATGGGGTCAACATCTGCTACGTCCGATGACACGTAGCCCAGGGGTTTGGAGTTTAACATGCCTTCAATCTCTGTAAGCACTGTACTAAGCACTTCCTCAGTTACATGTTGGGCCGCATTGCATGGCCGCAAATTCTTCTGATAGTTCCCTTTCTCCTCCCTTGAAGTTTGTTCCCCGGTCAGAATAGAGTCCATGGGGAGTTCCTCTGCGTGCAATGAATCTGCGTAGGGTGCGATGGATTATCACGATTAATACCGTTCCCAATTACCCTACATCCTGCCTAGGATATATAGATAATCTTACGGTAACTAAATAGCCTATCCTTTAGTAGTGTCCTCAAGAGTTAGGTGATCAGTCTATACAAATTCGTATTCTATTATAACAATAATAGATCTCCCCTTTGTATTATAAGTCTGCCTTTTGTGGTACTCTTAAACCTTGTATTTCAGAAAATTGTCAATAATCTTCCACTTGAAGGAATAATCATTAATACCAAAAAGAATTGCAATCATGAATAACTTTGGTTCGTTCACATATTTGGAAGTCCCCGCCATCATCAAGACAATGAAATACAGAACTGCCAATCTTTTCACCAAAGGTCTTAAGGCTGTATTTCTTTGATAACTTAAAGGAGACATATCATGCTTTTAAATCGTTCCTTTTTACATATAAATCATACATTTGTAGTCTATATAAAGCGGAACTGCAATGCTTGGGTCTGAATTCCTCATTATTATAGCTCCACAGGACCCTTTTCTACCCCTTTTCTGATGTGCGTCTGAGAGCAACTCGTTTTGGTGCGGTCTCTTTAAATACAATTGAGACACTTCATACCCCGCCCCCTCTCCAGGTTGCAGAGGTTCAACTCCACCCCGTTTGGCCATTTTTGTAGTTTGATAGCAGAGATACGATTATCTAGCGGCACAGAAACTTTTTATTCACACATTATTAACAAAATGTCAACAACGGAAGACTTGTCCAGCCAGCCTTACATGTTCGAGCCAGAATCGGAGCCGGAGCGACATGAAAATGAAGACGACGAACCTGCAGAACAATGTCTTCATATGGATGTATCGCAATGGTGTGTTACTGTATTTACACATGAAACTTTGGTCTTCCGACCCTTTACCACCGTGTAGATTTATTTTGATTAATATGTGCGAGGGAGAGAGAGCAAGAGAGTGTCTAGTTTGGAGACGGTGAAGTCTTGTTTACACTTTCGCCTGGCTCCGAAGAGAGAGAGTGCGCGCGACCGTGTCTCTCTCTCTGCTCGTTCTTTCAGTTAAACATGCGCCCTGTCCTATTTTTTACAGTCTATGGCCCTGTCACAAGCGCGGCAGTTCATCTACATTAGACGGTGTAATGAAGCGTGTGGGTTACTACATCCAACAACGAACATTTTAACTTACCCTTTCGTAACTTCTGCATCCTTTAGCGGCTTGGACAAGTGCATATTTTATGTTACAGTCGAGAACGAGCTGGCCGTGACACATATCTCACACTTCTCAGCAGCTGAGACACTAAAATTAGTACTAATGAGAAATCGTTCAATACATTATACAACGCCAGGTTCAAACACATCAAAACTATTTGTTCAGGCATGTGCATGGTTAATATTCCGGTTATCCAATAGGAAATCAACCATAAATTTATTGAGATTATACTCACTATCTCCTTTGAGGTTTCATCGCAATGCCACTGTTGTGTTACAAATTTATTATTTATTAATTTAGTTTCCACTACAATAGTATATAAACTGAGAAAGTTTAGTGAGTTTACAGCAAGAGATTCCTGCCCGACCTGTTTTTCCTTTGTAAGTTAAATGAGTCAGATCACGGAGACGCTAACCCAGGCATTCTCAACCCTGGTCCTCGAGGGCCACTTTCCTGCAGAGTTTAGCTCCAACCTTGATCAAACTCACCTGTCTGTAGCTCTCTCATAATCCTGAAGAGCTTAATTAGCTGGTTCAGGTGTGTTTGATTAGGGTTGGAGCTAAACTCTGCAGGAAAGTGGCCCTCGAGGACCAGGGTTGAGAACGCCTGCGCTAACCTATTGTCTTTAATGGCTCTTGGAGCCAGAACCACAGTCCAAACATTGAATCGTTGGGCTGATTGGATTAGCACATATGCATTTGAATGGTTATGCTGATTGGATGGAGACTGGTAACACGCTGGAGTCTGGGGCGGGTTCCTTAACCTGTATACTCATTTACATGCTTTATTCAGTCTCCACCTCAGTAGCTTCTTGAGATTTTGCCTTTCAATACTGCTAGTGCGTCGTTGAAATGTAAGGCCTTTTGAATGATTGAATTGGCCAGACATTTTCACATTTATCAAAACACAGTCTTTTCCCCCCTCTGGATTTTTAAAAATTTAAAAAAAAAAATTTAAAATTTAAATTTAGCACATCCTGGAAATTTACAGCTAGCAATGCCTTGCCAAAATGGAGAATGTAGGGGAGACCGGGGACAGTTGCAACACTTTTTGCATTTCTCTCAATTACTCAGAGACTATTTGGACTAGACCAACCAAATTTGTATATATTAAACTTGCATCTGTCTGCTAATTACCCATACCATTTAAAGATGATTATATATGACATATCGTTCACAGTATTTATTTGAATGGAAGAAGTCAGATGTTGCAACTGACCCCGACCCAGGGGACGGTTGCAACACAACCCAGGGACGGTTGCAACATGATTAAAAATACCTTAAATTTCATTAATTAACTTAAGCTTTTTGTCTCAGTGAGCATATAATTCTGAAAATATTAACTGTTTTAGGCCTACTATAATATTATAGTATTATTTATTTCAATAATATTATTGTAGCCTATTATTTATTTATTTAGTCATATTTATCAAATAACGGTTATTGAGTTTTGTTTGTTCATGTGTAGAACATAGGCCTACATAGATTCAGTGTGCAGGAATTACAGATTCTATTTAATCCCTCCATATTTCAGTGTCAGACAGGAAGAATTGAACAATTTGCAATGCAACAAACTTTTATTAAACATGCAATTTATAATTTGTTGCAACCGTCCCCGACCCTATCAGCCATGACAGAACATCATACTCCTGCTAGACACACTGACTTTGACACATGCTAACCATGTCACTTAGAAGTCAACAAAACAATAATTCAAACTAAGTAAGTTTTGATTAATTCATACAAAATTTCAGGACAGTATGACAAAAATATATCTAATGAAAAAATTTACTTTCATACCTCCAAAACAAGTTTTGTTCAATAAATGCAGAAGCAGATGTTGAATATGTCTACCGTTTTCTTGGTGGGGGGAGGGTCTAACTGTGCATGTTCAGTATGAGTGTCATCACTCTAGCTTGTTTCTGATTGGAGAAAAATGACGTTGCAACCATCCCCTGTTACAACTGTCCCCGGTCTCCCCTACTTTTCTTGACAAAGGTTGCTTGACTCTATTGTATGAGAAGGACAGAACACAGCTGACCATTGGGGCCATTTTATCAGACAGAATGTCGGTCCAGCCTTTTTTAAGCTGTCTGCAACCCTTGTGTTGGGTTGGTTTAATTTTGGTCCATTCATCTTTTATGAAACAGTCTTAATGAAAATTGTGAGGGACACTGTTGATCTTCTGATTTTGTGTTTACAGTGTCACGGTCCTTCTCCTTTTGTTTCCTCTGAGTGTTTTGGGCTGTTTTTAACCGGTGTTTGGGCTGATTCTGGTAAGCTGCTGTGTTTTGGCCTTTTTTTTACTGGAGTTTCCTCTGAGTCTGAAGAAAGAGGTGAGTTGTGATGGCCAAATGAAAGCTTTTTCCTCTTTAAGAATCTTGTTTGATTTTTCTTGGAGCAGTCGGGACACAGCCAGGGTGAAATTACTTTTATATCTTCAATGCTCTTGTATCCCACACAACATGGGTGAAACCAGTCTTGACATTGACTGCACTGAGCATATGGTTGAGAAAGATTGTTTGGCTGTTTGCAGACACAAAATAGTGGTTCTGGATCTGATTGCACTGCAGAATGTTCATCCTAATCATGGAAAAGTAAACAAACAAACAAACAAAAACACCATAATTAACACCATAGTTAATTACAGATATGTTATAAACACACCGATCGTTGTCTAGTCAGTATGAATGCATGCATCTAATTTGCATTAATTATTAACTGTATAGATCAGTGGTTATCAATCCTGGTCCCAGGGAAATGTCTAGGTTACTAATGTAACCCCCATTCCCTGAAGGAGGGAACGGAGATGTAGTCGATCATTTACCGACTTATGGGATCACGCCAGGGAGCCAGATGTCTTCGATATAGTCTACAATCAAGCCAAACGAGCTTTGGCAGGTGCGCAATCCACGTCCGCCCTGCAGCGCGGGTATAACAGGGAAGTGGATGCACCCACCAGTATCTTTTCGATGAGGAGCCGATCGGTCATGTCGATATCTCTGAAAGTGTACTCTGTTACAAGCCTGTGTGTGTCGGAAGCTCTCCCAGTGCTGGTGTCTGTAGCGTGGCAGCGGTGATCGCAAGCTTTCTAAACTCTGATACATATATAATATTTGTATTTTTTAATACAAAAAAATATGTGTGTCAGAAATATCAGTTTACATTTCCAAACATTCCTTTTGCCATTCATTGTGACAATCCAGTGAGATTTTGTTCACAAACATCATGAAGAAACAGATAAAATTGACACAGATCAAATTTAATGGTTCACTCAACTAACCTATAGGTTTTAATGAGAGCAAATATGTCTGAAATTTGCATCAAATTCATGGAAATACTAAATAATAACCCCATTATTATACAATAGGCCTAATTATAACATTTAAAAATAATAACACATGTAACAACATGCTGTTACTCCAAGGGTCTAATTTGACTAGCTTTAAGTTGTAACAGTATAAAAGTAGTAAAAGATTAAGATTTCTACATGTAATACTTATTTTATATACAAAGATGTTGGTCAATCACAGCAGTGGCCATGTACAGTCTCATAGAAGATACGCCCCTTCACACAGTTTTTAAATCAGAGGCTAAAATCAGAGTAGAAAATGCCCTTTTATTTCTAGATTATGACTATTTTTGATGTACAAAATGCAAATCATACTAACACTATAAGTGCGCCTCAGGAAACATTCTGAAAAAAATTAAAAATGCAGTTCATGACCCTATTAAATAAAAAAGTAAATATTATTGGCTATTAGCCACTTAATTGTAAAAAGGTAAAATGTCAGCTTCCCTAACCCCTAAGTCAATTCATCAGCTACCTTCATTTTTTTTTAAGTTCAATAAAGTGAAATTGTTGCATAAAACCTATCCAAGAAGACATACCTCTGCAGAAACTCCAGGGCTGATGGGTAATGGATGTTGAAGCAATAATATCTCCCAAACATCATGCACAGGGCGGAAATGAAGGAGGGGATGTCGTCAAGTATAATGTTTTGATCCACACACAGCATGAACTGTTTAGCTGAAAGTAAGAAAAAATATTCAAACAAAGATACTAAAACATTACAGTAACAAAAATAAAAACATTCTTCATTAATAATAGTTTCCCTGTAAATGTCACTTATGCTATCAACAGAACATGCTCTATGCTTCCTGGACATATGAGCAGTAAATGATGAATTCACAGTGAATGTATTTTTACAACCTGTTACTGGACATGCCACAGGTTGCCCCTCCACTATATGCTCTTTTAAGTGGCACGTAAGTTCTTTAACTGTGTGAAATTGTCGATCACACAGCCAAATGGCACATTTCAAATCTGCAACAAATGCCCCAGCAGTAACAGAGGGTTCAGACTCATTGTGAACCCGATAGAAATTAGCTTTAAAAGCTGCATAAGTACAAAATGTCCGTTTGCAGTCAGCGACAACACATTTGAAAAGACAACGGGGCTCGTTCCTATGAACTCTACAATGCAGCACATAACCCCTCAATGTCTGTAGTGTTTTGCTGCAAAAACAACAGTTAATCATTTTTTTAACAAACTAATAAAATCGATTTTTTAAATCCTAACGTTACTTAGCATGAAAGAAACTGAAACCCTGATTAACCCCCAATTCGTCAGCATCATTACTGACAAAATAACCCCAGTCACAAACATATACTTGTAAGGTTACTTTTTTTTAAGAAAACAAACTGTTTGTTCACTTACCAGTGCAAGAGAGAGAGATCGCAATTTTACATGTCATGCAAACCTCCACTAACTCACTGGCAGAATTGGCGGGCGCTCTCACTCATGAAATTCGTCAAAATGGCTGATCCTGTGAAAATCAGAAATCTGCTTTGCTGCAGAAACGACAGTAAACATTAGTCGTCTTTAAGCAAACTAACAAAATCGCTCTTTTTTTTTTTATCCTAGTTACTCAGCATGAAAGAAAACAAAGAGTTGAGCTGAACATAAAACCCACAGTCTAGCCTAATTATCCAACAGTTCATCATGCAGCATCATTATTATGATGGCAAAATAGCTTCAGTCAAAACATATACTTGTACGGTTACTGTTTTTGGAATAAAACGAACTGTTTGTTCACTTACCAGTGCAAGAGATCGCAATTTTACATGTCATGCACAACTCCATAACGTTAGTTCACTGGCAGAATTGGCGGGCGCTCTCACTCATGAAGTTCGTCAAAATGGCTGATCCTGTGATAATTAGAAATCTGCTTTGCTGCAAAAACGTCAATTTACGTTAGTCGTTGTTTGAGCAAACTAACAAAACTGTGTTTTTGATTTTGATCTGGGCTTTCTCTCCCCATATAACACAAAGTGTGCCAGAAATTTGGGCTTCCTTTTTGACTCCAGTTTAAAGTTTGATAAACAGATTTCAGCTGTTGTCAAGTCATGCTTTTACCAACTTCACCTTCTCAGTAAAGTAAAGCCCATTTTATCTAGGAGTAATTTGGAAACAGCTATTCATGCATTTGTTACATCTAGGCTTGATTAGTGTAATTCTCTGCATTATGGTATTTCTCAGGCTTCCATCTCTCGTCTACAGTTGGTTCAAAATGCAGCCGCTAGACTACTTGAAGGGAAGCGAAAGTATGACCACATAACACCCATCTTAATGTCTTTGCACTGGCTTCCAGTAAAGTATAAGATTGAGTTTAAAATTTTATTATTTGTCTATAAAACTCTGAATAATTTGGCTCCTCAATATTTAACGGATCTTTTGACTCCGTACACTCCATCCAGAAACCTCAGATCCTCTGACCTTGGCCATCTTACAGTCCCTAAAGTTAAACTTAAAAAACGTGGAGCGTGCTTTTGCCGCTGCTGGGCCGAAGCTCTGGAACAGCCTTCCTCCTTCTATTAGGCATGCTCCATCTTTCTGTACTTTTAAATCTCAGCTCAAGACTCATTTATTAAATGCCGCTCCTCTGACGAGATGCGCATAACAATGTCATGCGATATATCGCCCAGCCCTACTTCCATGTAGGCCATGTATTTTTCCTGCCTGTCATGAAATGCTTATATTTGCTTATTTTTCAGTTACATCATATACTTGCTAGTATCAGTCTTAGCTTTGTAGCCTGTTTGTCTCACTCTTTCATTCTGCTTCTCTCTGTGCTACAGGTTCTCTGAGAAACATCTGGAGAAAGACGAGCCGTGTCTGAATACTGATGCAGATAAAGCAAGATATTTCAATAGCCATTGGTCAGATCTCATTCAGGGGGTTACAAATGTCCAGATCATTGCAGATAAACTGTGTCAGCAGAAACTAATTCATGATGAACAATATTCAGAAATCACACAGAGTTCAACCAGTCAGGAGAGCATGAGAAAGATCTGTAACATTATACGCAAACACAGAGATCCTGTGAAGGCTAAATTCATCTCAGTTCTTCAGGAAGAGAAGCTTTACCACTTTTAGATCATTGGTCTGATTCTCCACCGTGAGCTCAAGCTGTGTGTAAAACTGCTGAACATAAACTGAAGACTTTTCTAGTGATGATTCAGGAAAAATATTGCTTTAACCAAATATACATGGCAGCTTTTACTATCTTACAAAATATTAATTCATACTAACATTACAAAGAAATCTACTAAATGTATGTGTTTTTTTACTAACCAAATGACTTTTTAAATCTTCAATAAATTCCGTCATTGAAAGCATTATGTCTGTATTGTTAACTTGTTTTTTAACAATAACTGGAGAAAATCTGATTTTATCTTAATGTGTAAGGTCACTCACTGTCCAGGACTGCGATTGTTATTTGCAAAAGTTAATTTTAACGGACGGAATCAGATTGGCTGACCCGTACACGCTCAGTCAATGGATGGACGATCTGACAGGATTAATGATATCTCTACCTGCGGTTGAGTGGCCTGACTTCTACACCTGCCCGATAGAGAAACTGAGGGCATATAAATCTTTAGATGCTTAACTATGTGCTGAATGGCCATGTACAAGACTTTTGTGGTACGATCCGCAGTTCTGCCTAGTCAGCACCAAGAAGACGGCAATGTAAAGAGTGACATTACAGTGCATTTTTAATGATGTGAATATTTTCTACAAATAAAAATTCCAGATACAGCATATTCATTTTTTATAGATTCTTGCACCCACCAACACAACAAGATCAATCAATCAATCAAGTATATTTGTATAGCGCTTTTCACAATACAGATTGTATCAAAGCAGCTTCACAGTATTAAAATAAAATAATACAACAAAGTTTGTTTCTAGTGGAATTTATTGATTGATAGAATAAAATTAAATATCCCCAAAATATCCCCAACTGAGCAAGCCAAAGGCAACAGTGGCAAGGAACCGAAAAACTCCATCAAGTGACCTAATGGTGTCCTAAAACTCCATCAGGTGACCTAATGGAGAAAAAAAAACGATAAGTATTACCTCTGTCTTGTCTGGATTTAATAAAAGAAAATTACGCGTCATCCAATCTTTTATATCTTTAACACACTCTGTCAATTTGGATAATTTAGCGTTTTCATCCGGCCGTGATGAAATATATATTTGAGTGTCATCAGCATAACAATGGAAACTAATTCCATGTTTCCTTATAATATTTCCAAGTGGCATCATGTATATTGAGAATAACAGAGGGCCCAACACAGATCCCTGCGGCACTCCATAGTTTACTGGAGTTATGATCGATTTTTCTCCATTTAAATAGACAAAATGGTAGCGGTCTGATAAGTATGATCTAAACCAGCTTAATGCTTGTCCTTGAACACCAGTATAATTTTGTAGTCGATCTAAGAGTATTGTATGATCTATAGTATCGAACGCAGCACTTAGATCAAGTAAAACTAGTATTGAGATGCAGCCTTGGTCAGAAGCTAAGAGTAAATCATTTGTGATTTTAACGAGCGCAGTTTCAGTGCTATGATGCAGCCTGAATCCTGACTGAAACTTTTCATAGATATCATTTTCTTGCAAGAAAGAGCCCAGTTGAGCGGACACAACTTTTTCTAGTATTTTAGACATAAAAGGTAGATTTGAAATGGGTCTATAATTTGCTAGATTATGCGGGTCTAATTGTGGTTTCTTAATGAGAGGTTTTATCATTGCCAGTTTAAATGTTCTTGGAACATGACCTAAAGATAAAGACGAGTTAATAATATTGAGGAGAGGCTCTTCCACTACAGGTAACACTTCCTTCAGTAGTTTAGTTGGTATAGGATCTAATAAACATGTTGTTGTTTTAGATGAAGTGATAAGTTTATTTAACTCTTTTTGTTCTATAGTTGTAAAGCACTGTAATTGTTCTTGCGGGGGGAAAATTGAGGCTGAATTATAAGGTGCGATTGAGGATTGAACGTTTACAATCGTGGTTCTGATGTTTTCTATTTTCTCAGTGAAGAAGTTCATGAAATCATTACTACTAAACTGTAACGGGATATTTTGTTCGGGTGACGTCTGTTTATTTGTTAGTCTAGCCACGGTGTTAAATAAAAACCTAGGATTGTTTTGGTTGTTTTCTATTAGTTTGCGGAGATGCTCAACCCTGGCCGCTTTTAGGGCCTTTTTATAACGTGACATACTGTCTTTCCACGCGATTCTAAAGACCTCTAAATTAGTTTGTTTCCATTTACGCTCTAAATTATGGGTTTCTCTCTTTAGAACATGCGTAGTATTATTGTACCATGGTGCTTTCATTTTCTCTGTGACCTTTTTTAATCTAACGGGTGCAACAACATCCAATGTTCTAGAGAGAATGGTGCTCATAGTGCTAGTTAGTTCTTCTAGTTCATCTGTTTGTTTGGGTTCAGGCAGCAGCTGAGACAGATCAGACAAGCAACTCGAGAAATTATCTATGGTGGATGGAAGGATTGTTCTGCCTGGTCGAAAACGCGGCGCCGCATGACATATTACAGCAGTACGTAATATGCAAGTTACCAAGTAATGGTCAGTGACATCATCACTTTGTGGAATGATATCTATATCGGTTGGATCGGATCCATATGATATAATTAAATCGAGTGTGTGATTAAGACGATGAGTTGGTCCGGTGACGTTTTGTTTGACCCCAAAGGAATTTAATAAATCTATAAACGCAGCCCCTAACGCATCATTTGGATTATCTACGTGTATGTTAAAATCTCCAACAATTAATGCTTTATCTACATTGACCAATAGATCTGAGAGAAAATCTGCAAACTCTTTTAGGAAATCAGCATAAGGCCCAGGCGGTCTATATACGGTAGCCAAGGCTAGAGATAATATGGATTTTTTTTCTAACATCTAAGAGCGTAACATTTAGTACAAGTATTTCAAACGAAATAAACTTATAACCCGTTTTCTGAGTAACATTGAGAATATCTCTATAGACCGCTGCAACACCGCCGCCACGACCAATCAGACGGGGTTCGTGCTTATAGGAGTATCCTAATGGAGTAGACTCATTTAGACCGAAATAATCATTAGGTTTAAGCCAAGTTTCAGTAAGGCAAAGTACATCGAAGCTATTATCCGTGACTATTTCATTTACAATAACTGCCTTAGGTGTGAGTGATCTAATGTTTAGAAGACCTAGCTTTAGAAATTGTTTTTGGTTACTAATAGCAACATTTTCTGGTTTAATAACAATTAGATTTTTTCTAGATCCTGCAGTAGATTTATTATTTGATCTCACTAAACGAGGAATAGACACAGTTTCTATGCAATGTTCTACACTATTTATATCAGTTAATTTGGTGCAGCAGAGACTATGATTTGAACTTTTGGTTACTAGTCAAAAGGTATTTAACATTTTGGAGATGTTATCTGACAGAAGATCCGATCCGAATCTGCTTGGGTGTAAGCCATCAGCACGGTAAAGCCTAGGACGCTCCCAAAACAGATTCCAATTATTTACAAAGAGCAGTTTCTGCTCATTGCACCATGATATTAACCATTCATTTAGCGCGAATAATCTACTAAACTTTTCATGACCTAGTCGGTACGTGGGAAGCGGTCCTGACACAATGATCGTTATATCAGGCGATGTGCTGCGTACCGTATCGATCAGATTCCTGAAGTCTTTCTTCAGAACCTCTGTCTGTCGCAGCCTGATGTCGGCCCCTCCCGCGTGCAGGACCACAGTTCCGACGCGCTCGTTCAGAATCTCGGGAACGTGAGCAGCGATTTCAGAAACACGAGCACCAGGAAAGCAGTGACTATGCACCTTACTTTTATTTAACGTAGCTTGTACGTGTCGAACGATGGAATCACCGATGATCACAGCATCGCGTTCTGTTTCGCGAAGAGGGGAGAAGCGGTTTTGTGTGGATATCTCGAAAACCGGGAGGGTCGGAGAGAGTTTTCTTGGTCTAGACCTGACTCTCGTCTTCCGCTGCGGAAATATCCAGGCTTCGTGGTGGCATGTTGGAGCCGGCGTAAACGAGACCATAGCTGATCGCAGCCTCGACGCTCGTGACCGATGCTGAGTAACGCACGGAGTAGACGAGGTCGGAGTCAGCGGGTTAACGTTAATCACTGATTTGTGTGCATCGGCGCGTGATGTTTCAAGAGCTAACCGCCGGTCTATCAGCTCGGCTTTTCTCACTAAAAGGTCATGGATCTGTTTCTCAACAGCTTCCAGCTCAGACTGCAACGCGTGTAGCTCAAATGTGTCCTCACCTGCACCAAAAGGTAGACTACTTACATCTGATATATTCGCCATTTTAACAGATGGACAGTAAGTTAGCAACGGCGCTACCAGTGATGCTATCAATATTAATACTAATTTATGGCTTAAGTCTTGGATATAATCCGTCTTTTTAGTGGTACGGGTGTGGAGTAGACGCACGATAGGCGAAAAAAAATGTTTGTTTATAAATGAGTGCGGAGAAGACGCGTTCAGCCGTGATCCACAGGAGTAACCTATAAGAGTATCCGACGTTGGATCACTAATAGGCTTGAGACGCGTCTGCTCAACAGTCCGCGTTGTAACTACCCAGTCAGCAAATTACCTTTGGCAAAGATGTGGGCCAGATAAACAGCTGAGCTGTGGCCCAGATTAGTTTGTGTTTGCCGGCCCAGATATGGCCCACATCTCCTTTGCCAGAACTGAACCAAAGGACTGCCATAACTCCACCAAGCATGAGCCAAATACTACAATTTCATGTGGCCCATATGTGGGCCTGGTATGCAACTTTAGTATGGTTGAGTTCTGTTAAAATCTAACGGCCCTTATGTGGCCCACATGCAGCTGACAGTATTTAAAGTCTTATTAACTCACAGGTAAATTAAACACTCAACAACAAATGCACTCAAAACTATTTATTTTGACAAGCATTTAAATAATTACAGCTAAAGTGTTGTACTTAATTACAGCAGTATTCAGTTGAAAACATTTCATAAAAATAAATATAATTACAGCAAGAGTTGAATAATAACAGTAGTATTCAGTTGAAAACATTTATCAAAATAAATATAATTACAGCAACAGAGTTGAATTTAATAATTACAGTAGTATTCAGTTGAAAACATTTAAGAATACATAATTACAGCTACTCAGTTGTACTTATTTTAAGTAGAATTCAGTTGAAAACATTTAAGAATACAAATTAATAATATAAATAGCATTCAAAGCTAATTTTTTACACCAAAGTTCAAAACACTCGATCAAAGCGTGTATTAATGTTATGTTTAATTAGTCCAATGAGAGTAATACAAATAAATCACAGTTGGTAAAGAGAACTTTAAAGAGAAATTGAGAAAGTTAAAGCAAACTTGAAAGGTAAAGAGTTGAGAAGTGTGTTGATGTGCAGAGAAGTCTCCAATGAGGGTCGGCAATGTGTTGACCTTTTCCAGTAAGGGGATTCTGCCTGACTGCACCTGCAATAAAGAAGAATTTAAATAATGTTAGCAGCAATACAACCTGGAAGCTAGAGCTGCAGGATAATAAAAAAAATAATTAATGTAAATATCCTTTAATATTTTAATTGCAATTATTAACAAATTAAACACCTCTGAATTACCAGTGTATGAAAGTTTTTTCCAGTAAATTTTCAAAAGGAATTGCAAATTGTATTTTTCAATATGTGGGCAAGAATTATACCGTAATTCCTTATGACAAATTATTTCAATTTTTAGAATACTTTTGCACCAACAACCGGTTAAAATTTACAGCACTGCATGTATTCTGCTTCTTTTTTAAAAAAAAGACATGCACACTCTAATGTAAAAACACACCAACACAGATAGCATTAATGTCATGTTTTAGTCCAAAGACAGAGTCTACAAAAATAAGTGTTTTTACTAACACAAAATAAACTCAAGACAATCTGCAATGATGCGAGACAATTTGGAAGCAGAAACACACAAACAATAATGGGCCAAGTACTGAATGCAAGGAGGAACATAAAGGGTTAGTTTGCCCAAAAATGAAAATTCTATCTGTAATTACCCTCAAGTTTTTCCAACTTCTGGGTTGTACGTCAGAGCATAGACTCACTATTGGCCAAAGCTGGTCATGTGTGGGATGCTGGCCAATCGTGAGCCTACGTTCTGACGTACAACACAGAAGCGCTGTGCTGTTACACTACGTTGAATAAAGTCTTTATTTTAGCTTGTTTTGCGCACAAATTTTTTTTTTTTAATAAATAATTTATTTTCGACACTTGATAAACTTAAGGTTCAGCCATTGTATTCTTGGACTATTTTAACAATGTCTTTACTAACTTTCTGGGCTGGCAAGTTTCAATAACAGAGAAGCCTATGGAGGAGTGAGACAGCTCTCAGATTTCATCATATAAATCTTAATTTGTGTTCCGAAGATGAACGAAGGTCTTACGGGGGTGGAACAACATGGGTGAGTAATTACTGACAGAATTTTCATTTTTGGGTAAACTAACCTTTTAAATACACAGTGATAATGAACTAAATACAGATAGTTGTAGGCATGCGCTGGTATGAGACTTTGACAGAATGATAATCTTATATTGTGATTACAGCTTTAAAATGTATAATTGAAACGATATGATTCGCAATATATAAAAAATAACTTTCTTTAAAAACAAAACATAAAACTTCTAAATAAAAAATGCAGTCACTTAAGTGAGCCACGGATGTGATCAGGTAATGACAAAAAAAGTTGTTTGGTTCGATACTGAGATAACAGAAATAAAAATACAATGTTCTGTAAAGCGGTTTTGAAAAGTTGTGTATTGTGCAAAGTGCTATACAAATAAAAGTGACTTCTAAAAAAGGTCTCACCAATGACAACTTCCTTTACGACCAGGCGTTGGACACCAATCTTCCCATTGACTTCTCTCCAATTCTTAACGTGCCACAGCAGTTGTAAAAGTGTCTTTCAGCACTCTCCACACGATGTTATCCAGGTCAAAGCCACCAACCAGACCCAGATAGGTAATCTGATAGGAAAAAAAAAAACATTGTGTAAGTGGTTGAAATATGCATTTAAATAGACCACCCTAAAATGAAAGTGCTTTTATATTCAAAAATGAACTATAAACTATTACTTACTCCATCTGAAACCATATTTTCTAGGTTTTTAATATGGAAATTATTGTCATTGCCCCACCCATACCACACATTAGGGCTGGGTGACAGTATACCATAGCATGGTATATAATCTCTATCGTGAGAAATTAGAGTAATTATAAAAATGTCCTGCCTCTTCCAAGCTTTATAATGGCAGTGAATGGGTGCTCAATTAATTGATAGTTAACAGAAATACAGCAATTCATTGTTTGTTCATGTTAGTTCACAGTGCATACTAAAGTTAACAAGTACAATTTTTTATATTGAATGTGTTAGTAAATGTTGAAATTAACATTAACACATATTAATATATGCAGTAGAAGTGCAGTTCATTATTAGTTCATGTTAATGTTCAGGTATTGTATTGAAAGTCATAATTTTGGTATTGTGACTTGACACTAATAGCCTAACGTTAACATTACAACTTTAATTTTAAAGAGGGAAAAGTCATGAGAAAAAGTCTTGGTTGAATATCATTTCAGAGTTAAATAAAGATACATACAATAATGCACACGTATTAATGTGTTTATTTTTGGCATTTTTATATTATTATGATTAGTTGAATGATTGTGAACACAAATTAGGATTTAGGTTTTTTGACAAACAGTAACACCAACATTGGACCGCGTCGCCTTCACGTTAATTCACAAATAGGCTACTACATATGACAAACTATACTATTTTATTGTGTACGACAGTGAGCTGTTGATTTATAAACAAAAACATCTTAATTTAAAACGACAAACCAGCGAACTGCTATAGCCGAAGTTAACGGTTAAGTTACATTAAACTTATTGTAAGTTATAGCAGTAAACTGAGGAAAATATTAGCTAGTTCAACCCCTTCCTCGATGAAACGAATAACTAAACGCATAATAACATGCAATATTGACACATAATGCTGCATATTTCATTTATATGACTTTAAAATGCCAAAACATCACTTACCTGAATGTACACAGTCGTGAGGAAAGCAGAGTAAATGGCGTCAGCTGCCCAGCGTCGCAGTCAAACTCGCGCCGTAGTCTCACTCCACCAATAGGAGGGAAGATGCAGAGCAACCTGAGGTGTGGAACGGCGGATGTTTGCCGCACTTGATTTCAGGATTCCTGTGTTTTTCCACGTATAAGCCAAATGTTTACCACAAGTCGGTGTTTCTCACTGTGTGCCATAGCTCAACCACATATGGTCCTCATGTGTTCGTTGTTATCTGGGCCATATACCTCAATATCAGTTGTGAACCAAGACAGCATTTCCCGCAGATTTTAAAGTTATGGCAAAACAAATATGGCTACGATATGGCCCATATCTGTTCAGCCATGCCACATCTAGGCCATATGTGCCAGATAATACCCACATGTGGCCCAAATGTAATTGCTATCTGGGTATGAGGTGAGGAAAAATAGAAAATGTTCGTTGTAAGTGAGTTTAAAGAGAAATCAAGAATTATAAATCAATCGATGGAGCTCCAAAGACAACAACGCGTTCAGACGCGACGCATGCGCATTTTTTTTTTGACATTTAATAATAATAATAATAATAATTTAAGCTCCTTATTATGTAGCCGAATCTGTGCTGGTTTGTATTGGCCGCTGTGGTGAACAAATGAGTCATACTGAAGAGATGAGTCCGAGCTGAGGACCCAAGCAATCCGATTGGTTCAAAGCACGTTTTATGGGTAATCGCTTTAGTGCCTGGTTACAAATCATACAAAACCACTTTATTATAGAATACGTTTGTCCTACAGATGGTGCCCAACCAGAATGCCTATTACCGCCGCGGCGAAAATAAGCCAGCCGCATTTCAAAGTCGTTCCCGAAATGACCGCCAGGTGGCGCAAAGGGACATTGTGCAAATCAGCAGCAATTGCCGTATTTTAAAATGTAAGTGGGTTAAATATAAAACCCTAAGCCTAATAGGCATATTTTTCATATATATAAATAGGCCTATAAGGCTACAACAGAATAGAACTAAAGATAGAATCAATTTTAGAACTGAAAAAATAGAATCAAAAGTTAAAAATAGAGACGATATTAGGAGCAATGACGCTAAATATTTTTACTATTCTATTGAGGAATTAGATAAATGAAGAGCTCTCGTGAGCGATACAATTGCATAGTAATTTATAGTGATTTCAAAAGCAGTCCTTAAAAAAA
Source organism: Abramis brama (assembly GCF_963993115.1). Lineage (NCBI taxonomy): Eukaryota > Metazoa > Chordata > Actinopteri > Cypriniformes > Leuciscidae > Abramis > Abramis brama. Next base: position 3,620,170 of record NC_139964.1, on the reverse strand, counting down.
AAAATACATGGAGTAGTGTGGCATAAATTTTGAGAGATTACGCGGAACGCGTTTTAGTTAAGATCCTGGTTTCAATGCCCTTAATCTATATTGGCTTGGCTACTGCTTTAAAAAAATGACACAACGCGTTTTGAGATTGTTTTGAATTAAACATTGAAGTTTAAAATGTAGTGTTTTGGCACACCAGGCCGAGTGGCGTTACGCATTGTTCAAAAATCAGGTTTTATTCTGGCATGTTGAATTGGCGTTAGAATTTTTTTTTTTTTTGATTTATTAGATTTAGATTTTAGATTTCGTTAGATTTATTTTTTCTCATAACAGCTAAAATAACTTAATATATGCCTTGTCTTAATATGACCTACTTAATATAGGCAATAGGCATATAATAGCCTATATAATAAATTAGCAAAACTTGGCCACTAAATATTTAATTTTCAATTATTTGAATTATCACAATTAAAGTTTTAATTTTATTAAATTGAACAAGCGCAACAATCAGCATTTAATCAAATATTCTAAAAGATGTATTATTAATAATAATGTTATTTCAACATAATATTTCGTTATATCATAATATCGTTTTGTCGACATAATATGTGTGCGTGCAACAAGCAAGATGTGTATTTGTAAATCCGGTGATGCGTGCATTGATTTTTATCAATAAACTAGTGTTTTCTTGACGATCGCCATATTTGTAGTGAACGCACCTAGAGATAAATGCACATAAAGACATAATCTGATTATCAGAGAGTAGCCTTTTCTTTTCGTTTTGAATTATTTCATTTGAAGGCATTTCAAGCTTTGTGTATTTGATGTATTTATCATGTCTGTGTGAGGCATACGCTGAGTTTCGTTAAGTTAGGATGAGATGCGCTCCAGCTGACGCAAGTGACCGCGCGGGCGCCTCCATGATTAGTGTCTGTTATATTTGCTTCTCTTACTTATTAAATACAGGCAATTGGTTGATGAAAAATTGGTTAAAATTAAGATACAATTTATAGAAAACGAAATTCACTTTAAAGAAAGGTTTTCTACTTAACAAAACTTAATGAAGTGGTCAAAATCATGTCTGACCCACTCCATATCCATCTCTCGATATAGCCTAATGCATCCTATCTTACTCGTGCTGTTCACTTTTCATATTCAACATAGATGGAAAAAAAATAATTAAATGAAACCTTGTAACGAATTCACACTGTAGGGTAGACTGTGTACAGTTGAGACACCTTAAATAAGTTGCGTTCGCAGCAAGCACAAGTTGTGATTTTTGCTGTGCACTTGCATATTAGTGTCAGCTGGGAAGGAAATATATACCAGACCTCTTGGAACTTTAATTGAATACATAGCGTTGGTAAAGCATACTGAAATTACATCCCTACAAATTTATTAGGCCCTACTGAAAATAAATGTATCGAATTTAAGCAAAGTAGCCTAAATGTTAAGACTGTAAGCCCTTTGCTTTTTACTTAGCCTATAAAGGACTCTTACAGCCGACTTTGTGTTAATATAATTTGTAGAGGATTTTTTTTAACTCAAACACTAACACTGAAATAAATGAAACTAAATTATTATAATTTTTTTGGCACAGACCACGACGAGTGGCGCTATGCATTGTTCCAAAGCCAGGTTTTATTCTGGCATGTTGAATTAGTGTTCGACAAACGCGGCGGCGCGTTCATTTGAATGAAGAGCGCTTCTCGCTCGTGTGAGCGAACACACACTGGAACCTTAGGCCATGTCGCAACGAGTGAATCGTGGCCGAGTGGTTGAACTTACGTTACGATCATTTAGATGACACGGGATCGAATCCCGAACTAACTTAGACTATTGATATTTTTATATTAGCCTATTAATGCATTTTATAGTCTATTGTTGATGCAGAGAGATTTGTCTAGTTCTAAAACATAGTTTTTTGCTTATAGCCTATTTACAAAATAAAATCACCATGCATTTCCATTTTACACTAAGGAACAAATATTATACAATGACTTTACTTCTGTAGCCTATAATAATTCCAATCGTAATTTCAAAAGCAGTTCTGTATATATATATATATATATATATATGACGTTTAAACGACAAACAATAAAATCAGAACCAGTATTTGCGTTCATGGTTCCAGTGGCAGTAATGCATCCACGGCTTTTCAAAATGTCACAAAGCGTTTTGAGATTGTTTTGAATGAAATATTGAAGTTTATAATGAAGTGTTTTGGCACACCACAACGAGTGGCAAACTCTTTGTTTTGTTTTGCAAACTCAGCTAGCCTGTGGGGGGTTTGGAGAAGGCAATAGTTGCTTTATCGTGGGGGTGCAGGACAGAGGTGTTAATGTTCCGTCTTTCATATGGAGAGTGTCGGAGCCAGCCTGATGAGCAGGCAAAGGCAAAGTTATTTTAAGGTTTAATCTCAAAATCTCCAAAAGTCCATAGCCTATGTACAGTAGGCCCTATATCTTATTAAATTATATATTGTAGTTTTATTGATTGTATTTAAAGGTTTTCCACACACAATTTCAATTTAGCAGATACAGAGCTATTTAATTCGCGACCCACCTCGTTTTATTGTAGGTGAATTCAGCAAGGCGTGTTGTATCTTTGAAGGAACAAAAGCTATTTGTTACAGTTTTTTCTTTCGTGATTTGTGTGGATGACACACAGCGACATATACAGTATTATCAGCTGTATGGTGTTTTTTACGCTGAAATGCTTAATTTCGAGAAAGACCCGCCGCGCGCAGTGAGGGAGACCAAACTTACTAAAAAAATATCCAGCGCGAGAGGCAAAGAAAAACGCCTGTTCTTAATTTATGTTGCTTTGAACTTTTTTTTCGTTTTGTACCGTTTTCATTTTTTAATTTAGCTGCAATTTCTTTGACAATAAATTTAAAATGTTTCTTATTTTGCATCGCAAAGGGAATAAACTCTATCGAATCGATGCAACCCTGTTTAAATAAATAAACTGTCCCGACACTTTATTCATACCTTGAAATGTGCGATGGGTTTTCAAACTTAATTAATTTTCTTTTTCTTTTACATTTTCATTGTTTATTTTTTAATTGAAAGCAATACTGTATTGAAAGTATTTTTCTGATTTGTTCGATCTGTTTTGGAAAATGTCTACCGTTGCTATGGCCGGGTATAACTGTCAGTCATCTCAATCTCGTGAATGATTCACACACACAAAAAAACATAATTTAGCAGATTAAAGACGAGCTTCATCATCTTCATTTTCTGGTGCAATCGGCTAACAGTCTTCCTTCATCAGATATGTCATAGCGTGCAGCGGCCCAACTGGAATGTAGCAAATTTATGTTAATGTACAATTGATAATTAAACAAGATGATTGACTTTAATAAACAGTTGCATATTTAAGCATCAAGAACGGAAAAACATAAACACTGTCGGCTATACTGAGATTCGATCTCAGATCGTTTGAAGCTCAGAGAGTCTATTGTTAATGCATTGACCACAGATATCGTCTGAATAGCCTCGGTCTACTATTTTCTCTGTTTTAAAAGTAAAAAAAAAAAAAAAAAAAAAAATTATGTCAAAAAATAAAAAAAGTGTTTTTACAAGACCTTGTGCTGTTTATTTATTTATTATTATTATTATTATTATTATGCAGATGTTCAGCCATTCTGTTGGAAAAAGATTGTCCCTAATGTAAAATGGAAATGAATGGTAATTTTATTTTAAAAATATAAAATATTTAATAGCCTATAGGCTATAGGAGAAAAAAAACAATATGGTGTAGCAATATTTTAGAACTAATTAATAATAAAAAAGTAGCCCATGTTTGTTCGGGATTTGAAACGTAAGTTATAGCCTACCACTCGGCCACGAATTTGTTTTGTTTTATTTTGTTTGAAATGTATTTTTACATATTTTGCTTTCGTTAATGTTAACCAATTCTGAGCATAATAGGCCTATATTTTTTCCCTAAAAGTTTGTTTTATTCTCTGCTTTGTTTGTTTATATTTTAACATATTCAATCAGTCTCATTTTTGTTCAAATAATGATTTTTTTTTTTTTTTTTTTTTTTTTTTTTTTTTAAATAAACAGATAGGAAGCTTACCTTTTAAAATGCCGCAGTTGCTGCTGTTTTGCCCTGTCACTTGCCCGGTATAGCCTATAGTAATTTCGCGAACGACTTTGAAATTCGACTGGTTTATTTTTGCTGCGGCAGTAGTAATAGGCATTGTGGTTGATTATTTATTAAAGAATTCAACTGATAATCATAACAACATGTAAGCCTAATTCTGAATATAAGAAATAATGCTTAAACCGACTAACATCGGTTAGTAACTGCAAGTCCTGAAAATGTTTTAATTTTACGGTAAATTATTTTAATTTATTTCACTGTTATGTTTCAGTTAATAAATCTACAAACACATTAAAATAACACGAAGTAAATGACAAGTAACCTATTGACATAGCCTTTCTAAATTATAGAAAAACTGGGCACACAATGTTAACGTGTGTCTACTTTGTTTAAATTAAATGAATTTGAATTCGTTTAACCACAATATTTATCTTAAATTTATCTGTGACCTCAGCTCAGATTACTGCCGCGGCAGATTACGGCATTAAAGAGAATAAACTGACACTTTTCAAAGTCTGTGATTACAGCGCCACTCAGCGGTAAAAGGCAGCAAATACACATCCCAATTTTGCCGCCGCGGGAACGGCGGCGGTAAAAGTCGCATTCTGGTTGGGCACCATCTGTACGTTATAACGAGTCATTAATGTATTTAAACTTATACGTTTCATATACTAGTATTTAACCGAAGCTATAGATTGTGAAATGAAACATTTCTCGCTGTTAGTGTATTTTTAGTTAGCTTAGATAGTATCATAGCATACAGCTAACGTTATCCGATGATCGTACTAGCTGAGCTTTACCTGAGCTTTACTGCCCTGATACTGCCTTACCGTATTCACAGCAATTCGTAATGCAATTATAATTATGTCTATATAATGTTATAATTATAACTATTTTTCTTATTAACAGTTTAGACATTTAAATAAATGACAGAATGCTAGCTATGTTTTGTGGGTACTTAGTATAAATATTAATTGGTTGTCTAGCCTTGACTAAACAACAGTGTAATAAAATTACGGCATCACAAATCTTAATGTAATCAATCAAAACCCTTAATTCATATAATAATATTTTATTTTTATCCTGATTAATGAAAGAAATAAAATTTTTAGGTATGCGTTACGACCCTTCTTTGGCTCACAACCGTCTAGATATTTTAGAAGGGGAACATTAAGCCAATTATGACACCATTTATCACCGAATGAAATGAGAACCAAGAGAGACAAAACAAAATCAAGTAAACTTAAAGGGACAATAAGTAGGAATTTCTCCCATCTAGCGGTGAAATTGTATTTTGCATTCAAACGAATAGCGCTCTACAGCGCCTCACTTTTTAAAGTGCGTGTTGCATCTACGGTAGCCGTTATGTACCAAAAAGCTAAGCTTCTAGCACTTCATTGAGTTTTCCTTCGGGTGAACTGCTTTGTTATTTCAAACAAACTGCAACTTGACACAACGAACAAACGAATGTTAGTTTTGATCAAACAAAACTTACAACCTTGTTTTTAGGACCTTCTCTACTTTACTCAATAGCTGCTATTCATCAAAGAGCCTGTTTAACTTTTAACTATAAATGTTATACTGTCTATAAACTAATAAAGTATACAACCAAGCAATGAAAAGCTTGTAATTAAGACAGTAACATTGACTTACCTGTCGAGAAGAAAACGGGAAACTTCAGCGTCTCTTTTAAAAGCTTCCTCCTGCATTAGCTGTCCCTGCATTAGCTGTCCCGACATTAACCCTTGTTTTTTGTAATCTCCGATCACGATTCCTTTTACGGTTTATTATGGACTTTTTCGTCGACGATGACTCCTTATCCTGTGACTCAGCATATGTATTAATGAACGGTGTATAAATAACCGTACAGTGCAGCCTTTTAAACTTGCCACGAAAGTGACAAGCGCCTCTCACTGCTCTGCTCCTCCGCTTCTGCTGGCTTCAGTCACGTGACGCGGTCTCTGAACGAAACGCGTTGCGGAAACGCGTTGGCCTAGTACTTTTTGTCCCTCTCTGCTATTATAGTTTTTCAAGATGGCGGAACTACATGGAAGCCTCCGTGGACCTACCCGTCCCATGTATATAAAGATAATAAATTCTACGTTTACGAGGATTAGTCAGATCATTGGCATAGGTATTTGTACACCATTGAGGACATATGTATGATTAAAAATATTGCTTTTAGATTATAAAATACCTAAAAAGCTACTTATTGTCCCTTTAATTTAATAAAAGTAATATTTTACATATGAACAAAAAACGGAAGGAGCAAAAGAGAAAACAGGATTGTGCCAAACAAACAAAAATAACATAAATCAAAAAGGAACTAAACCATCTAATCCTAAACTAAAAAAAAGAAAGATCAAAGAAAAAGTCTTCAACGTCCGTGACGTCGTAACAAAACTACTTTAACTAATAAAACAAAAATACAGAGGGTGGCACGAATCCCTAACCTAGTGTATATAGACAAAAATCCAACTAAGTGTGTAAATGTATGTCACGTGACGGTCTTACCTATCCCCTCTCCTCCTTTCCGCTTATCCCAGCTTTGAAGAGCTGTTTAAATCTTTCAGAGCTCACAAATAAGAAGTTTTGGGGCAATCAAAAACAAGGCACGGTTAACATGACACTTAACAAAACTAAATCAAGCAAAAAGAAACAAAACACATCATAAGACAAAACCAAACAAAAAGTCTCTCTCCTTGCTGGCAGTAGCATGTTCCTTAAAGGGTTAGTTCACCCAAAAATGAAAATTACTCGAGGCCCAGAGACTAAATCTAAAATATCTTAAACTGTGTTCCGAAGATGAACGGAAGTCTTACGGGCTTGGAACGGCATGAGGGTGAGTCATTAATGACATAATTTTAATTTTTGGGTGAACTAACCCTTTAAGTAGGGCTTCTCCAGGTGTCAAGCATCAAAGTGATGAGGATCCCGCCTCACATGACACACCCACTCAACTCATTACGCATGACTGACAGGCAAAACAGCCAATCAGCGACAGCCTGAGAAAGTGAAAAAAAGAGAGACAAGAGACCAAAAAGAGAAACACACAAAACACACCAAAAACACTATAAACGTCCCTAAGGACGTAACACTATGTTTTGTGACAAAGTTATTTGTTATTAAGCAATAGGGCATAATATACTTTTTTTTAATTACAATTATGCCATTTGTGTACTAATGCATATGATTAATGTCATAATTAATTCTTAAAACAGAACATCATACAACACAATAACATTTAATGTAATAAAATGAGTGAACCAAAACTTATATAAAAATTTAAAAAAAAATTACACAATACAATTCATAATGAATTCAACTGAATTATGAGATGTAATACATTTAATTAAATATTTAATATTTAACATTTATAGAGCTTTTTAAAATACACAACAATACAAAACAGCTTTAAACAGACATACTCTAGTATACTTTTGTGATGGTCCTCTGGCTATACATTGTGAAGATTAAAAAACAATTAATGTTGAGTTAGCTGCATGTGTTAAAATATTTAATGAACTGCAAGGTTAAAGTTTTTTGAGAGCTAATGAAACAAATAGATGCAGTGTCTTTTGCTGTATATATGTTCTTTCTTTATTTCAGACTCAAAAAGGTACATAAAAAACATGTAAAAGAGACAGACAGACAAATAAAAACAAAGGATTACTATAATCCATATAAACAATTTCTCCAGTGCCTCCAAAGCAGCGAGCTGTACCTAGTACTGCTCTGGTCAGGCCATATCAAAACAATTATAATTTCATTTTGCGAGTCCATAAGTCTCATCATAAATTTATACACAACATTTCTTAATACAGCATTTAGTGTGGCCACATCATTCTGCACAAACAACTGGCTGGCACTGGTCCAGCGAGGGACTTTCAAAAGAATCCTAAGAGCATCATTGTATGCTACTTGTAACTTGTGAAATACAGCTTTTGTGTAGCAACACCACAGGTGAGCAGTGTAGAGTGGTGTGCAGTAGGCTTTAAACAAGACTATTTTTACATTTTCTGTACACATTCCAAATTTCCGTGCCAGCATATTAGCTTGTGCATACAATTTACAGTACTGCCTCTGGATGTCATCATTATCAGAGAGGTCACTCCTTATAATGTGACCGAGGTACTTCACTTTTTCCACAACTGCCAAATCAAAGTCAATATAAAGTCAAATCTTTAGTTTGAAGTAAATTCATGTTTTATGTGCTGTCAATTCTTTGTGGAACCATGATGCAGTCAGTCAATTTCCCCTTTGCATGGTGGGGTCGTGACCTGGTAGGCGAGGAGGCTGGACTTGTTGTCACGGACTGGCTAGAGGGAACTATGCAAAAACACACAATCATGCTACAACACGTCACATGCAACTGTACACTCGCAAAGTCTGTTGTGCTATGAAACATCACTCACTGTTTTTACATTGATGGGCAAGCTAGAAGGCACAACGCAGCAGACGTAGTTAGCTCGTTGAACCTTGGTGTCATTTCCACTTGTGCAACATCACTCACTGTTAGGATGTTGTGACATTAAAAGGCTATTGGAGGGCTCGTCTGAGTCCGTAGCACTAAGTTTCATCCCAAAATTCCTCCAATCATGCAATCATGTCTATGTCTCAGCACCCTCTAACAGAATCCAAGGTTTTGAGAATATCAGAGAAACTTTATTTTTCGATCCAAAAAATCTATGAAATGTATAAATGTACAATAAGTAACTTTGGCAAAGATTTGTGACTGATCCAAACGTGTTTACAGAAATTGTTCAGTTTTCAGTGGATCGCTTTCACATCTTTGAGCTAGAGGAGGTAAGATGTCAAATAAATGGAAGTCTGTTATATATTATATAATATTCAATCTTATAGATTTTGTGGGTCGAAAAATAAAGTTTCTATATTGAAACCTTGGATTCTGTTAGAGGGTGCTGAGAGTTTTTAGTTTTTAAGAGCTTATGGATAACTGATTTACAAAGGAAGGTGGTCTCTAAGCAAATGGTCCCACACCCCCATGAAGATGTGACCACTGCATGCAAATTTCTATTGTTACATGTTTCCAGGTAAAAGGTTTGTCTATTTAAGGAATTGCAGCAGGGAGATCGGGGCCCTTTTCTGTATTTCAGATGGGTCCGTTAGGCTGGGAGATGTAGATCTCTTAGCCTAACGTACTTCTTAAATGTTGGGTTTGCATCTTATCTCTATTCCAGAGCATTTGATGTTTTGTATCGATTATCTTTGAATTGATTATGGAATTGGCATGATACATTTACCTGACATAATAAATTGTTACATTGTTGATTATTCTAACTGACTTTGATATTATTTCCATTGAAGAGTTAAACGGAATAGTCAAACATCTACTCATTTTTAGTGAGTAGTGAGGCACAGATATTATTAAACCCTTTCATTTATGGAGTCAGATGAATTAACGAGAGAATACATAACTAAATGTATTGTAAATTTAACCAACCAATATTTTGCACGAGTAAGGACAGAACACGTGATACCTTCCCCGTGTATTGGCGAACCGACAGATTGGACCAATTTCATGGGCCTTACAAAATGGTGACCTCGGAGACGTGATCTCAAAACAGATCAAAACAGATTCACGAGAAACGTCCTTTCCAGCAATTATTGGGAGTTTAGAATCAACAAGAGGTTTTAACATCTTCTCTTTCTTCCGTGGTTGTGGTAAGTCAATTTTCTTTGCATTTTTAGAAGTGTTGAAGGAATGTTTGATGCGGCAGCCAGATGAAGATTGATTAGATTTTAAAGATCTCCTTGTTTTGCCTAAGCAACAGGAAGCAAAACCTAAAATAAGAATAACATCTTCCAAATAATTAATAACTCGATGAAGAGCTGAAAAAAGTAAAGCCTAAAAAGTTTTAAAATCAGCCGCATGTTTTCCGGCCATTGTTGTATCTGGGCTTGTTAAACAAACCAGCAACACGTGAAGAGAATGAGCAAACTAACGAGAAACAGAGAAAGAAAAATCTATGTTTGTAAACAATCGGAAAACACATGATTTTATAAATAAAAAGGCAGATCAATGCATTGTTTATGAAAAGAAAATTTTGGGAAAACAGGATGATATGATGTACAGGCTAAAACTCAAATATCAAGGATAATGCTAAATGCTATTGTCCATGTTGCTTTCAAAACGCTCAAGGCTACGCTAAATGCTAAAGCCATGCTGCGCTCAAGGCTAATGCTAAATGCTATTGTCCATGCTGCATTCAAGGCTAATGCTAAATGCTAAAACTTTAACATTGATGGAATTAAATTAAGATATTCAATTTAATTTGGCTTATTTCAGTTCCTCTGAAAAGTAAACCTCTAAAGTATTTGATATGCTATCTAGTCAAATATTCGGGAAAATTAGAAAATTTTGCTTGGTTATCACTGTTAGGTGGTTGGGGATATGGCGAGACTGTAAAAACGATGGCAGAGTAATCTCTAAAATATATCCAACACAACTGACAGGAGCTGTTAAATGTGGCGAGTCTGTAAAAACGATGGCAGAATAAACTCTAAAACATTGTAACACGCTGGGATAATACAAGTATAAAAAGGCGCCGTTATAACTAGCTATGATCGCGCGCATCCTGATTTTGATGTCAAGCTGTTCAAATATTTGAGGATACTACTCTGAGCAATGCATATTCTGTTTGGATTTTCAAATTTGTAGTCGTGCTTAACACGTTGTCCTAGAACACACTTTATAGTTGTTTGTGCTAGATGCACATAGGCTAATTTAAAGTTTATTCTTTATCACAGGATTGCTTTACTGTAAGTGTATTTGAAATACTTAGGCAAAGGTGATATAGATGTTGTATTCTATTGCTTTGCTGTGAGTGTATTTGGAACACTTAGGTAAAAGGGTTGTAGATGTTGTATTCTAGGCCGTGTGTCCTGTGTAAAACTGAATTAAACACGTGTGTCTATGCTAAATTTGGTGGCTACGATGTAAATCATAAGACAAACAAATCTGAAAATCAGAAACAGTGAACGCATCTCATTAATCCTGAAACAAAAACCTTTTCAGATTTAAGGCTTCAGAGAACTAAATATTGTCACGTTTGAACTCATTCTGGATTTCTCTGCAATTATTTTTCCCAAATAGATTACCGGATTCGTATATTTCCACAAGTTTGCGCCAGACATTAGTGACGACTAATACTGAATATCAGATTCAAGTGTACTTGAATGAGGGGGACGAGTTAATTTCCGTCCAGAATCAGCTAATGCTGTTTGATCGACCTGGATTCGGGTGCGTTCCATAACCTCTGTTCTAATTTAATGTTCTTTTAGATAAGTGTACGTGGATATCCCACGGGCTTGACTAAACCAAAGCCATTTTAAGAAAAGTAAGTTGATCGGCTAACATCTTTTAATGGTGGTCTTGACCTCTACTAATTGAAACGATTGAATTAAGTTCCTGAGGTGGCATTCAAGGGGGCTATTTAAGTGTCTGTTATTTTGTAAGTGTGAATACGGCAGATTCCAGATATTTAGCCAATTACCTCTGTTTTGGTAAGTCAGACTGGCGAGATTGTGTCGTGCATCCTTAGGAGAAGGACTGCAAAGCGATATAGTTTCCTTATCTATAAACGGAAAAATCTAAAGGAAGAGTAAATAGAAGAATCAAACATTATAATGGCCATTGAAAAATACTAATTTAGAAGAAAAGGTATTTGAAACCTAGCAAAGAAAAAAGATAAATAGTGAATGTACATCTTATCAGCCCAGAGCCAAAAAAGCCTTTTCATATTCAAATGTATTGACATGAGAACAAGCTGAGATTTGACCATGCGTTGTTGTTCCAGAGACTCTTCAGAGACCGAAAACAATATAATTTGACTTGTATTGTTAAAGAATATAATTATATTATAACTTGAATTATAATAAACATTATATTACACTCGCAGAGCATAATAATAATTGGAGAAGTGTGACTTTCGTCATTAAAATTGAATTTCTGAAACAGAATTTTATTTGTGTGCTACCCAGTGCCAAAAAAGCGGAGGGGTATGCCTTTATTTTTCACCGTTAGAAAACACGGCTAGAATTGTGGCACAGGTAATAGCAAACCAAATTGTGCAACAACTAAAATGTAATCTAATCAGAGAACTAAATTTACAAGGAGGGTGTGAAATGCTAAACAGCAGACAGAAGTACCACAGTTTTTTTTGCAGGTCAAAAAATATCTGCACTAACTAAAATGTGTGAACGACACCATAAACAGGAAAATGCTAACCAGACAACCCAGAGATCTGGCTGTAATGAGAGAAAGCAATGAGCATTGCACATGCAGCAGACTGAAGGCTGAACTGAAAAAGCAGCTTCAGGTGTCACAACACACTGAGACGACAGCAACAATTCAGACGTGGTCAACGAAACTCGGTTTCATGTGACATCTGGAATTAAAATTGCAATTGACATGATAATGGAACAAGTAAAAGAATTCCACACGTCTGAATTTAATGCTTTTGAAATATTGGAATTATCTGTCTGTGGTTCGCTCTCCTCTGTTTTATGTCTCAGGTTTACTTCTGCAAATTCCTCGAAGGACGTTAGCCAGGATGGGCCGGACCCCACCTGGATCAAGGCCAGGACAGCGGAATTGTTAGAACATAACCTCGGGAGATGGGTGAAAAGACACTTCAAGAGGCCATTCACACTCACAATAGTACATCACTACGTAAATATGGCCTCCCAGTTTAGAACTGGAACTAAATTTGCAACACAATTGTTATAGATTATTTTCCACCCATCTCCTAGACATGAACACTGAACACACACCTCCCACATTACACATCATAAGAAGATAAAGATGACATAGAGTCCAAAAGTGTCACTTCACTAAAAATCTATTGTCCATCTTCACACTAACAGATCCAGATAGCTTCACACACAGAGGATGGTAAAGCTGATCCCATGATCATCGTCTAACAGAGACACAGAGAATAGCATACGCTATTCACAACAAACTGCCAACTAATGCAACACACATGGACAACTGAATGGCTACAGTCACAAATCAAGACAAATTCTAAGGAAGTCCTGCCATTAAATTTCAAACTCTATGATTGTTGGTGGGAGTTGGAAAATCAGAGGGCCCCTGATTTCTCAACATACCTACTAATAACAGAAACATAATTAAAATGGATCATTACAAAATTCACAATTCAACTCATCGACTGTGACTTAGCCAGATCAACACACACTCTCAAACACACTCTCTGCCACAGACACACACACACACACAGACCAAAACACACACTGACATTCTAAAAAACACTCACACAAACACACAAAACCATTGATCCTACTATTTATTTGATTATTTGGTTTACACCGACCTCTTACTGCATTTCTGAAGCTTATTTTGCTTTCTGCATTTCATTTGAATAATTCTGAAACTTATGTTTATTTTAATTTCTGAAACTTATTTTGATTTCTGCATTTCCATTGACTAATTCAATGAATGAACAATCTCCATTCTTATATGCTTAAACATGTTCCAAGTCACTTCTTAGATCTGCATAGGTGGCTTGCATTGGAGGATTGCATGAACAAAGTGATTATTATATTGAATATTATTATTGCTGTTATTTATTTAGGTTACACCGACCTCTTGCTGCATTTCCTTTGAATAATTCAGTTTAAGAATAATTAAATTCCACTACCATTTAACATCACAGTGGTAGTGAAGAATTGGATATTTAAAAATGAGACCATTCTACATGACCCTGAGAAACATTTGAGACCAGATGTACCATTCGCACTTGCTGACATGAACATGATATTTTATATAAGGCATGACATGATTTCGTTTTGTTGCATTATGTGTTCCCATGCATTTCCATACGACTTCAAGTTCATAAGTGCTCAATCGTGAAGTGGACATTTAAGATGCTTTTCAGGTGTCTCAAGCTTTTCACACAAAGCAGTGAGAACTAAGGAGAAGCCCTTCATCCACTGAGGTCTGCCCAGACAACCGCACCGCTGGAGGTGACAGGATTGGTCAAGAAGGGTCAGATCATCATCGTGGAGAAGGTGCCAGGGAAGCAGAAGTTTCTCCATGGAGGAATGACACATCAACTGAACAAGTCACAAAGGTCCAGATTGACTCTACGAACTTTGCTCGCATCACAGGAAGAGAACCTGAATGCATTCATCCACCTGCTGGACTCAAGCAACATACACCTGGTGAGACCAGGTGTTCTGCAGGTGAACACAGCCCTCTGCAAGCTTCTACAGACGCTAACATTGAAAAGACAATTTTTGGGTGACATCTCAAGAATGACAACAGACGTTTATCAGTGACTCCATAGGAGCTCATTTGAATTTGACCCACGGAGTCAAGGAGGGAAAACTGTAAGAATTGATAAATTAGGAAATTCCAAACAGTCTGTTTTGGGGGTGACCAGGCCCTGAGAGGACAAAAGGACCTCTCTGGAGATTAGCATTTGAACTGGCTCTCATGCACCATCGAGACGAAAGTCTCACCTCCGAGTCATCTAATCTACATCTCCTTCCCTCTCCCCTCACCCCTGTCTCTCTCATGCTCAGATGAACAGCTGAAATCACCCAAGAAAATGTATAGTTTAATGTGAATGATTATCACAGAGTATTTTCATGTTTGGTATCATTTAAAATGTCACAGTGCGACTGGTACAGATATCTCATATCCAGATAGATAAAACAAAAGGTAATAAGGTTTTTAAGAGCTTATGGATAACTGATTTACAAAGGAAGGTGGTCTCTAAGCAAATGGTCCCACACCCCCATGAAGATGTGACCACTGCATGCAAATTTCTATTGTTACATGTTTCCAGGTAAAAGGTTTGTCTATTTAAGGAATTGCAGCAGGGAGATCGGGGCCCTTTTCTGTATTTCAGATGGGTCCGTTAGGCTGGGAGATGTAGATCTCTTAGCCTAACGTACTTCTTAAATGTTGGGTTTGCATCTTATCTCTATTCCAGAGCATTTGATGTTTTGTATCGATTATCTTTGAATTGATTATGGAATTGGCATGATACATTTACCTGACATAATAAATTGTTACATTGTTGATTATTCTAACTGACTTTGATATTATTTCCATTGAAGAGTTAAACGGAATAGTCAAACATCTACTCATTTTTAGTGAGTAGTGAGGCACAGATATTATTAAACCCTTTCATTTATGGAGTCAGATGAATTAACGAGAGAATACATAACTAAATGTATTGTAAATTTAACCAACCAATATTTTGCACGAGTAAGGACAGAACACGTGATACCTTCCCCGTGTATTGGCGAACCGACAGATTGGACCAATTTCATGGGCCTTACACTTTTCAATGGAATTATTTGCCCAATGTAATTACTCATTATAACAACTCTGGGGTCTTGGCGCATGCTCTGCTGCGACAGCACGGTCTGTACTTTGTTTGACTCAGTTTGATTTATTTCATTTTGATTTACTTTAATTAGAATTATTTTTATGTTAAGTTACACTTGACTGGATGAACAATGATTCCTCGTTACAAGGCGATTACCATTATTGCCCTAATCTTAACGGCATGGCTGATCTGCGGGAACCACGCACACCCAACAGACTCTTGTAACAGGTTAATCACCTATAGTCGTGATGTGCTCTTACAACATCGGTCCTCATTGCTGTGTAACATCAAGCCTGATGTGGTTTTACCACCGGAGCTTCGGCCAAGAAAAAGAGGAAGACGTGGGGGCATTCGTTGCAGAATTAGGAAACGTCCATTTAAACCTTCTCTTCCCTCTATCATACTATCGAATGTACGTTCACTTCGCAATAAAATGGATTTGTTACATGCAAGGTGTAAACTGGAAAGGGCCTTCAGGGATATTTGTATCATAGCCCTGTCAGAAACATGGCTAGACCAGTCAATCTCGGATGCCGAAGTCAGTTTGGACAATTTTACAATAATCAGGGCAGACAGAACCGAGCAATCGGGGAAGACGCGCGGCGGCGGGGTATGCCTGTACATTAACAACAAGTGGTGTAATAATATCAAAGTACACCACAAGTCATGCACAGCCGACCTGGAGATACTAACATTGTCCCTTCGCCCCTACTATCTGCCTCGGGAATTCCCTGTTGTTGTGGTCAGCTGTGTTTACGTTGCCCCCAGCGCTAACATCAACACAGCAGCTGAGCTCATAGCCGGGGATGCTAATGAAAAGTTATCTAGGTATCCCGGCGCTCCACTGTTCATTCTAGGGGATTTCAACAACTGCAAGCTGGACTGTGTGTTGCCATCTCTCCAACAGTATGTGGACATCCCCACTAGGCGGGCAAACATCTTGGATATGTGTTATGGGAACGTACCTGATGCATTTCGTACGTGTTCCTATCCCCCGCTGGGAGCAGCTGATCATAACATCGTCTCTCTACTCCCGTTGTATAAACAACAACTGAAACGACACCGACCACAACACTACAGCGCCCAACAGTGGTCAGGGGATGCTATCACTTGCCTACAGGGCTCCTTGGCATGTACCGATTGGGACATTTTTAGTGGGAATCTAAATGATAAAGTTTCTGTTATCACTGATTATATAAACTTTTGTATTAGCACGTGTATACCTGTCAAAACAGTAAGGAGATATCCCAACTCCAAGCCATGGATTACCCCTCAAATAAAACAATGTCTTAACGAAAAAAATAAAGCCTTCAGAGAGAAGAATTGGGCTGGCTTGAAACTGGCAACCCGTAATATCAAGAATGAAATATTCAGGGCAAAACTGAAATACAAGGACAGATTGGAAAAAGAATTCTCCAATATGAATACAAAACAAGCATTTCAGATAGTTCGGACACTAACAGGATGTGAATCTAGAAATACCTCATGTGTAAATACTGTAGCGGATCGAGCATTATTTGTAGAAGAACTCAATACTTTCTATGCTCGTTTTGACAAGCAGGATTTCTCAACTGAATGTGAAATTATTTTGAGATCCCTCCCTCCTCCAGACCCTGATGAATTACCACCTTTCAGTGTGGCGGATGTGAGGTGTCAGCTCAGAAGATGCAAGCTGGGCAAGGCCCCAGGTCCTGACGGCATCTCTGCACAGGTGCTGAAGAATTGCGCTCAGGAGCTTTCATCTATCTTTTACTCACTTTTCAGTGAGGCTTATTTCACTGCCACCATACCTCTCATATGGAAAAAGTCTATTATAATCCCGGTCCCTAAAAGGCCACGGCCCATGGAGCTTAACCACTACCTGTTGCCCTCACATCAATAATTATGAAATGCCTGGAGAGGCTGCTGCTGAAAACCATCTTGCCAGCTGTTAACTCACAACTGGAACCCCTTCAATTTGCCTATAAGGCTAAAAGGGGCACAGAGGACGCTGTAGCCTGTCTGCTGCATCTCCTCCTTCAGCACCTGGATTCTCCTGGCAATTTTGCTCGAATACTCTTTGTGGACTTCAGCTCTGCTTTTAATTCCATCCAAAGACACCTGATGATTCAAAAGTTGTATCACCTCAACATTTCTACCCGGCTGATTCATTTTATACACAACTTCCTCAGCAACAGGCAAAAAGTAGTACGGATGGGCTCAATTACATCATCTGCTCTAATTATCAACACTGGAGCACCGTAGGGCTGTGTTTTAAGTCCTTTTTTGTATACACTTTACACAAATGATAACATCAGTCCATTATCCAGCATCAAATACTTAAAATATTCAGATGACACAGCTATTCTTGCCCTGCTCAAAGATAACAACTCTGTTATGGATTATCACACCACTGTTATGAACTTTGTCCAGTGGTGTGAGGATAACTATCTGAATCTTAACATTAGCAAGACAAAAGAGCTGATAGTCAGTCCCTCTTCACTACAGCATCCTATTGTTATTCATAATCAAACAGTTGAAATAGTGGACAGTTTTAAATATCTTGGAGTAACAATGGACAACAAACTCACCTTTGATCAGCGCATTGTGGACATTCAGAAGAGAAGTCACCAAAGAATGTCAGTCATTCGAAAACTTAAAGGACTACACGTCTCTCCTCGATTGTTATTGCTACTCTATCAAAGCATCATTCAGCCAATCTTATTGTATTGTTCTGTATGTTTTTTTAATATGCTTTCTGTTAAAAATCGGACCAAACTTACAAAGGTATCAAATATTGCTTCGAAAGTTATAGGTCTTCCAACACTTAACCTCACAGAACTTAATAATAGAGCAATTCACGCATTGCAATTTCAATAGAACAGGACCCCACACATCCACTTAATGAGTTTCTAGCCCCACTGCCCTCAGGGCGTAGGTACAGGACTCTGAGGTTCAGGAGGGCTCGCTTTGGAAGAAGCCTGATTCCCGCAACCATTACATACCTCAATAATCGTCATCGGTGATTGGTAATGTTTTTTTTTTTTTTTTTTGTCTATTTGTATTATGTATATCTGTATTATATTGTTGTGTGTGTTAAACAAGTACAGTGCTGTGGAAAAGAATTTCCCTCTGGGGACAATAAAGACAAAGTAAGTAAAGTAAAGTAAAGTAACTATCAGAGAATGCCTTATGCACTCTTACAACAAAACAACAACAAAAAACAGCCACTGTGTTTGCCAAAACTTTACTATGAAAATGATTGCAACATTTTTTTCTACAGATTAAACTTTAGAGAAAATGTACAGTAAAAACAGCTGTATTTAATTAACTGAAATAATGTTAAAATACCAGATTTGTTTTTTTTGTTTTTTACAAAAATACCTTAAATAGTCAATTCACCTTTATTTTTAACACTGATGTATAACACTTTATAAAACAAAAATTAATTCACAGCATCTTCACGGTAATAGACAGGATAACAGAATCAATGATACAAACTTCATCATATGAGACCAATATTCAGATTCTGCTGTAAAGCAGCCCTACAGAAGACAATGGAGTCATTATTTAGCTCAGTTCAGTTCAGTTCAGTTCAGTGTGGATTCAATTCAGTTGAATCACTATGTAAAATTCATTCATTATGAAACCAGTTCAATGTTGCTGCAAAGCAGCTCTACAGAAGACTTTATTTATTAATCAGCTCAGTTCAGTTCATGTTTTTCTCTCAGTGCCAGTGCAGTTGAATCAACACTATTGCTGAATATTAAAGGTCCCGTTCTTCGTGATCCCATGTTTCAAACTTTAGTTAGTGTGTAATGTTGTTGTTAGAGTACACTGTAAAAAATGATTTTATGTCAAAGTAAATAAAACAGGAAAAATCATGTATCTTTTGCTAAGAATCATTTTTAAAAATGAAAACTTTAGTATATTAAGTAAATCCTAATTATATACTCATTTTTTACTTGTAAATATTAGACCTCTAACAGACAAGTAAAATTGACTTCTGACTCTCTGGCATATTTACATGCATTAATTAAGTACTTGAAGCAAATTTTAAAAAATCAAGTAAAATTTAGTCCTTGAAGAACGGAATCTGTGCATGCGCGGAAAGAAGAAAACACGCGATGACTAAGGGATTTCAAATCTCCACTCCAACGGCTCTCGATCGCTCTCGACAGGTAAGCAACAGTAAAAAACTGCATTATATTACGGATTTTTGGATTAATTCAACGATTGTCTTGTCATCACTTCATTCTATACATTTGAAAAGTTTAGTGTTCTTAAGTTTAGAGACGTGCTCCAGAAAAAAAGTTCACGGAGACGTTGTGGCAGAGGCAGAGCCCTGTTTATTTTCTTTCTTTTACAAAAGCACAATGTTTTATTTTGATTGAAAGTGGAAAAAGTAGACATTTAACAGTTTATTTTTTCATATTTCTTAAGTCTGTAATCTTTATGACCAAAAATGACGGAGTATTTTAAGTCTATTTTGCTGCTATGTGAAAAAAGAGCAAAACGCGCTGGCGCGTTTGCCGACCCAAGTGGAATAATGTTATAAATAAAGTTATCGTTCCCTCATCGTGCACAATATAATTCATTCCCTCATTCATTTGCTAAATCGTGCATACTATCTATTAAATGGTCCCTGCTTTTAGTAATCGTGACAACGTTGTAAATTACAATAATTCGTTGCCTTGCTTAAATCAAAACGAATGAAAAATATGTAATGTTACTCCCAAATTCCTAATTCGTGATATCTGCATGCTGTCACATGTTAGCATTAATGTGAGGAAATGACTATGAGAGTAAGGTCATGCAGGATGTTTTTAATGTTTTTAATGATTTGGTATAAATTAAATGAATAATGTGAATGCAAATTAATTAACTTTTAATTTAGAAGTATTTGCTGTTTACTGATTATTGTTTTTTTTCTCTCTTTTATTAATTTCAGGATATTTCTCAAATGCATTCAGTCCTTTGTGCCTCCGTTGCTGTAAACCGGTTGAGAGGGACAAAGAGAGAGACCGAACACATCTGAATTGTTATTATTGTCATAATAGGTTTCTGTAGATGCTTATTTCTTAATAAATTACTCTTAACTGCACATTGTCACACACTCAAAAAAAAAAATTTGTCTAAAAATAAGATTTATGTATTTTAATTGCATAACAAATTCCCATGCATTTGGATTACATAGTTTTAACATAAACCAATCAATAATCTGAATGTGATTCATATTTTTAAGTCATATCTAAATGAAACAGATAAGATTTATGTAATTGTATTAATAAACTGAATGTGATTTATATTTGTCAGTCGTATGTAAATGAAACAGGTAAGATTTATGTAATAGTACACAGAAAAACGTCCATGTTAAATTAACACTGCTCAGTGTTCATATGTGTGCACACTACAGAGTTAAAGCAGTGTTGAAGTTAATGAGATAATTAACTTATGATTGAGCATTAATGATGAACACCTGCTGTTAACAAGCAGAATCACTGAAGGAAAGAGAAACACAAGAACTACAACTGACTTCAGACACAGTCACATTAAATCAGATGAAGATAAAAGAAGACATTAAATCTGTGAAGATCTCAGCAGAGGAGGATTAAACAACTCCACAAACAGCATTACCAGCTTCACTTATTACTAACCAGACTGACTTTATTTCATTTCCGTTTGAATTAAATCAATAGTTATATCTTAAAGTCACCATGATGGTGGTTAGCGTTTGCTTTAGTTGGACTCTTGACCATTGACTCTGTAATGTAAATTTTTCCTGGTTGCTATAATTATGTGTTTATAAGACACATTTGTTGCAGCGAAAAAGCCAAGAGAACATGAGATCAGGTGATGTTGGCTGTTTATTGATGAAGGTGTAATCATCATATTGTGGCCTGAATCACTTATCTTTTTCAGTGTCTAATGCTTTGATTATTGGGGTTATGTGATTTTGTTTTAATTGTTATAGTAGCTGTGTGACCTGACAGCATTAGATCCAACAGTTAATCAAATAATATAAAGAATTTTAAAAACATTTAGTGCATTAAACTTTCGACATTATTACTTGGACATCAATAATCAGTGTATGACTCTCAACAATGGTGACAATCAATGAAATGCTTCATACTGCAGTGCATGCTGGGTACCACCAATCAAAACTCACCCATTTCTCCCAGCATGCATTGTGGCATTAATAAATTATGCATCAGGATTTTTGTATCTTTTGTCACCATTGTTGAGATTCATATGCTGTTTCTTGATGTCTGTGTGAGTCTAAGTAATGCCATAGATGAAAGGTTTTTGTGCACTAACTAATGAAAAAAAAAAAAGTATATTGTTTGATAAACAACACTGTTAGATTTCATGCTATAAAATCAAATGGCTTCTGTTATGAATAAAACAATATTAAAAAGCATTAGACACTGAACAAGATCAGTGAATCAGGCAATTACATGATGACTTTGTCTTCATCATCATCAATAAACAGCCAACATCACCTGATCTCTTTTTCTCTCTGCTTTTTTGCTGCAACAAACATGTTTTATAAACACATAATTATAGCAGCCAGAGAAAATTTTATACTAAAGAGTCAATGGTCAAGAGCCCAACTAAAGCAAACGCTAACCACCATCATGGTGACTTTAAAATATAACTATTGATTTCATTCAAACGGAAATGAAATAAAGTCAGTCTGGTTAGTAATAAGTGAAGCTGGTAATGCTGTTTGTGGAGTTGTTTAATCCTCCTCTGCTGAGATCTTCACAGATTTAATGTCTTCTTTTATCTTCAGTTGATTTCATCTAAGACTGTGGCTGAAGTCAGTTGTAGTTCTTGTGTTTCTCTTTCCTTCAGTGATTCTGCTTGTTAACAGCAGGTGTTCATCATTAATGCTCAATCATAAGTTAATTATCTCATTAACTTCAACACTGCTTTAACTCTGTAGTGTGCACACATATGAACACTGAGCAGTGTTAATTTAACATGGGCGTTTTTCTGTGTACTATTACATAAATCTTACCTGTTTAATTTACATACGACTGACAAATATAAATCACATTCAGTTTATTAATACAATTACATAAATCTTACCTGTTTCATTTAGATATGACTTAAAAATATGAATCACATTCAGATTATTGATTGGTTTATGTTAAAACTATGTAATCCAAACGCATGGGAATTTGTTATGCAATTAAAATACATAAATCTTATTTTTAGACAAAAATTTTTTTGAGTGCAGGTTATCTCTTTTACAACATCAATTGTAAAGTGGCAAAGGTGTCCAAAGTCCTTTGAACATAATTTTTGTTGCCTCTTGTCCCTGAACACACACACACACACACACACACACACACACAAGTAGCTAAGCAAGCTAACCTGTGATTTTGTGGTTAAGCACACACTTACATAACTAACTACAGCAGTTCTTCTTGTGGACACACACACACACACACACACACACACACACATGTTTACATTGATATCTAAATTAGGACATTGTTTAGACTTCTACTGTTTTATATACAGTTAGTTGAACATATTGTAACCTAACCATAACCACACTATTACAACCCCAAAAGATTTTTTCAGCTTTAGCTCACTTCTGCGTACCAATTTGTCCCCAAAATATGGTAAGGTAGGTATGTATACACACACACACACACACCATTCTGTAAAAAAATGATCATCATTTTAACAGTAAAAGACCATTTTTTTTATTATATATATATATATATATATATTTATATATACATATATTAGTGCTGTCAATCGATTACAAAAATTAACTAGATTAATCACAAAAACTGTGATTAATCACACTTAGAAACACTTACATTTAGTTTATGTTTTTTATAATGTAATAATTTCACAGTTAATCTCAAAAAAATAATGTAGAGACAACATAAAGACAGTATATTTTAAATACCCGTTTAATATCATATTTTTATGAATGAATGTCATTATCACTGATACTAATACAGCTATTGATGTCTGTTAATGTAAATTATTCGCATGCGTTAACGCGTTAGTAGGCTATTTATAGTATTTTTACGTATTAGTATTTATCACCTTAAGGAAAAGCAACTTGTGATGAACTTTGACTCATCATATTGTTTTGTCTTCTCAACCAGTGTTTTTGAGGTGCACATTAAGTTTATTATAATCTAAGACTGAGCCTGGTTTTTCTAAAAAAAAATTCTCCATTCAGTCACCTGACAGAGTTTGCGTTCCTTGCCACTGTCACCTCTGGCTTGCTTAGTTGGGGACACTTAAAGGTCACGTTTTTGTGTGTTTTTGAAGCTTTGATTGTGTTTACAGTGTGCAATATAACATGTGTTCATGTTTTGCGTGTAAACAAACACAGTATTTTTCACACAATTTACTTATCTGTATACCGCTGTTTTCACTGTCCTAAGAATGGGCTGATGACTTCCTTGTTCTATGAAGTCCCTCCTTCAGAAATACGTAACGAGTTCTGATTGTGCCAGCGGTTCCTGTGTTGTGATTCGACAGCAGCTTAGCGCACGTTGCCCTGAAAGGTCACACCTCTTACCATAACGTCAGAGAATGTAGACGGGCTCTGATAACGTGGAGATGCATGCGCTCAGTGCCAATCAAAGGTGACTGGACTCCGGGATGAAAATAACAGCGTCTCGACGACATGCGCGACAAACACACTCTACAAACGCAACTTCTTCCTCTTCTCCGTGGGAGCGCAACAAGACCACGCCCCCTTTTTTGTATATTCCTGTGGGCGGAGGTCAGTGAAAAAACTGTTCTACTGACGTCATTAAAGGAGGAAGTAGAGGGATGTAGTCCAAATCGGCCGTTCGATGTAGGCGACTTCTGTTAAATAAAATATCTCACTTGGCATTGAACTTTGAGCTTTATAATTTTACAGATATTAATTAAGCTGGGACCGAGGTGGGTCTTGTGCATTTTGCCCACTTGGGTCCCACCTAGTACTAAGTGCAATCCTACATGAAATCCATCTGGGCAATTATGGAACCCCGCGGACAATCCTACATGGGGCCCATTTTTCAGCCCATTTCATACCCATATGGGCCCCACATACAAATGTTGGCTGGGTTTATACTCTAACAACAACATTACACACTAACTAAAGTTTGAAACATGGGATCACGAAGAACGGGACCTTTAATATTCAGCAATAGTGTTGATTCAACTGCACTGGCACTGAGAGAAAAACATGAACTGAACTGAGCTGATTAATAAATAAAGTCTTCTGTAGAGCTGCTTTGCAGCAACATTGAACTGGTTTCATAATGAATGAATTTTACATAGTGATTCAACTGAATTGAATCCACACTGAACTGAACTGAACTGAACTGAACTGAGCTAAATAATGACTCCATTGTCTTCTGTAGGGCTGCTTTACAGCAGAATCTGAATATTGGTCTCATATGATGAAGTTTGTATCATTGATTCTGTTATCCTGTCTATTACCGTGAAGATGCTGTGAATTAATTTTTGTTTTATAAAGTGTTATACATCAGTGTTAAAAATAAAGGTGAATGGACTATTTAATGTATTTTTGTAAAAAAAAAAAAAATCTGGTATTTTAACATTATTTCAGTTAATTAAATACAGCTATTTTTACTGTACATTTTCTCTAAAGTTTAATCTGTTGAAAAAAATGTTGCAATCATTTTCATAGTAAAGTTTTGGCAAACACAGTGGCTGTTTTTTGTTGTTGTTTTGTTGTAAGAGTGCATAAGGCATTCTCTGATAGTTATAATGAGTAATTACATTGGGCAAATAATTCCATTGAAAAGCAAACATAAACAAAATGGCAGGGTGACTTCAAAAGAATGCCCAATAATAAATTAGTAAAAATGCTTTATAATGGTTTTCAGAAGTTACCAAAATTGTGTTTGATAATTTAACAAAGATACCGAAAAACCATAAAGCCTAAATCCAGCATAGAGGGGTTCAGCGTGCGTGCGTGCGTGTGTGTGTGTGTGTGTGTGTGTGTGTGTGTGTGTGTGTGTGTGTCTCAGAGAGGGCGTAAGAGGACAGAGTCCTCTGGGCGTATTACAGATAGATCTTAACTTTAGAATCCAATCTTATCTGTTTGGTAACCATAGCAGTTACAGATAGTACCTCATTTAGGACAAAATTATTACAGAATAACATTTCCAGTAACACTTTACAAGTAACAGTACATGAATAATCATGTTTTGATGAATGCCTGAACGCAGAAAGGTTTTAAAGTTAAGTTGATGTTTTAATGGTTATATTTGGTCATGGGTTTGTAGTTTAAATTTATATCAAGCAATATTCTTCTTTAGTGGACTCAATGAAAAACTGTAACATACTGCTAAACATATTACAATAAGAGAACTGTAAAATTAATATTAAATTGCTGTCACCTCTGCTGCCAATATTTCACTGTTAATTTGTTATTTAAGAGTGTTATAGTGTTATTAAGGTCAGCTTGCCTATTTCCTTTTATGGTCTAAACAGCGTTTTCCAGTGAACCATCCATCCTGATTTAGCAGAAAACTGAAAAAGGAAAAGCAGTGAGACACTGCACATTATTTTAATGACACACTCCACAAGATAAGATATATCAGCCCAAAAGTGACTGAAACCTTCCGTTCGTCTCAGTATTATAAGGCTGATCTGAACAACAAAAAAAATTAAAAATAAGTAATTACTTAATGAGCTAGTTTAATGAGTTAGTTCACCAAAACATATACAAATCAGCCATTACCAGGGTGAGAAAATTATGTTGTTTTTTTTTTGTGATATAAAGAAATTCCAGTACATATTTGTACCAACGTGATCCCATACCTCAGGAATCAATTCACACATTAAAAGGTCGATATGTTCAAGCTTTTTGTCCTTCTTTTGCTCAAACACAATGTTGTCGATGTGTCCTAGAAGTTCCTCAGCATGTGCTGACAAGGCTGGATGAAAGCTCTTAGGTTTTGCCATTTTCCCAGTCTTCATTTGCCACCATTTGTTCCACGTGGGTTTCAGTGAGCCTTTCACAATTCCTTAGAACAACTCCTGAAAAAAATAGTTAGTACAGCAAACAATATCTAGACATTTTTAATTTTGTAAAATCTTATATGTACCTGAATTTCAGTGTCACTGACGAGAGCAAATTCCTTTTTTTTCCACCTCCTCAACTGTCCTATTTTTAAAAAATCATCGATCTACTTGAATTATTAAACTTAAGTTGGTTTATATGAATGAGGACACACATTTTACACATACCTTTTATACGTCATATGCTGAACAGCTTATGCTACCCATTGATGATGATGATGATATCTTCTCAGATGCCACAGATCTTCTCCCTGTATAACCTCGTTTTTCATACACTGTTAGCCCTTGCTGTAAAAAAAGGCGTAATTCAGACAGTATCATACCATTTTCCATTAAAACAGTAATATACCGTAGAAAACAAAAATAGCCTACAGGAATATACTGCAAATGAACAGTGCTCAAAATCGACACTCAGAGGATGTTTTCCCAATCACACCCAATACCCTCATTCACTATTCCCTACATTAGTTCACTAATATAGTCCACTTGACAGAGTGAATGAAAAGAAGTGAGTGAATTGAGACACTGATGAACACCTGATAAGCAGAATCACTGAAGGACAGAGAAACAAGAACAGAAAAAAGAGAAACACAAGAACTACAACTGACTTCCAGCAACACTGAGTGTGAAACCAGTTTACAAACCAGTTTACGATTATTTCTTTCATACATGTACAAAAGTTCTTGTTGAGAATTAACAGAGATTTAGTTAATAATAAAATTTGTTGTCACCATGATGGAGATCAGTATTTGCTTTAGTTGGTCTCTTGTCTCTTGACTTCTTACCATTCATCTCTCTCTGACTACTGTAACAATGAGTTTATAAAAACACATTTGTTATGGCAAGAAAAAGTTGATCAGGTATTTTTATTCTTTTGTGATGATGTCACAGTCATCTTGGATTATCTGATTTTCAGATTTTTTCTGTATATATTCATTGAAATTATGGGTATGTCATATTTAGCATAAATCTGTCTATCTACAAAATGAAATCAAAATTTCTGTAATCATGTCTTCTGAAAAATAACAATCATATAGTGCATTCAATTTTATTTTACTCCTGCTTGACTCAGACACACACTCAGATATCAACAATCAGCATATGAATCTCAACAATGGTGAAAAGTTTCATGTCGCAATGCATGCTGGGTTCCAGGATAATATAAAACTCCCAGCATGCACTGCTGCATGAATAAAAAAAAAATAAAAAAAAATATTGCCACCATTGTTGAGATTAATGTGCTAAATTGTGATATCTCTGTGTTTCTAAAACATAGTGTAGCTCTGTTTTTTTTTTTTGGTTTATGCATGATGTGTTAAAAAAAAGGATTCATAGCAATTTATTGCTGTAGTTTCACAGTAGTGCTAATGTAACACTTTTGATCGAGGATAAAACTCTGAATGAATAAGAATTAATTCCTTAGTGAATGAACAAGCAATATGATGATTTTGTCATCATAATCATTATAACTGCAATCATTCATAAACTGTGTGTGCACACAAGTGTGACTTGCAACAACACAGTAGCAAAAGAAAAATGAATGCTTTAGCATCTGCATCCCTACTAAAGCAAGCACTGATCTCTATAATGGTAACTTCAAAACAAACATTTTCAATTAAACATCTTAATAACAACTTCTGTAGATGTATGACAGAAATAAAGTCATACTGGTTAATAATAAGTGTAATAATGTGTAATGGCTGGAAGTCAGTCGTAGTTATTGTGTTTCTCTATTTTCTGTTCTTGTGTTTCTCTTTTCTTCAGTGATTCTGCTTGTTAACAGCAGGTGTTCATCACTAATGCTCAACAATCACTTACATATTCCCTTAAAGGGTTAGTTCACCCAAAAATGAAAATTCTGTCAGTAATTACTCACCCTCATGTTGTTCCAACCGCGTAAGACCTTCGTTCATCTTCGGAACACAAATTAAGATATTTTTGATGAAAACTGAGCCCTGTCTCACTCCTCCGTAGGCTGCTATGTGACCGAAACTTGCTGGCCCAGAAAAGTTATTAAAGAGATCGTTAATATAGTCCAAGTGACTCCAGTGGCTCAATCTTAAGTATATCAAGCGACGAGAATACTTTTTGTGCGCAAAAACAAACAAAAATAACAACTTTATTCCACTATTCATTTCCTTCTCTCTGGACCTCTAGTTGGTTCGCGTAGTGTTTTTGCGCAGCGCGTCTGTGTTACACGTCACCACGTAGGCTCACTATTGGCCGACGCCGGTCATGTGTGTGATGCGTGATGACGTGCAACACAGACGCGCAGCGCAAAAACACTACGAGGCCCAGAGAGAAGGAAATGAAAAGTGGAATAAAGTCGTTATTTTTGTTTGTTTTTGCGCACAAAAAGTATTCTCGTCGCTTGATATACTTAAGATTGAGCCACTGGAGTCACTTGGACTATATTAACGATCTCTTTAATAACTTTTCTGGGCCAGCAAGTTTCGGTCACATAGCAGCCTATGGAGAGGTGATCCAGCTCTCAGATTTCATCAAAAATATCTTAATTTGTGTTCCGAAGATGAACGAAGGTCTTACGCGGTTGGAACATCATGAGGGTGAGTAATTACTGACAGAATTTTCATTTCTGGGTGAACTAACCCTTTAATTATCTCACTGCAACATTGTCTCAATGTTACTTTTACTCTTTGTAGTGTGGATTTCCTGTGGGGTTGAAAGGGTTAACAGTGTAAGATAAAAAGACACACCCACAAAATGTATTTTAACAGTAATAAACTGTAAGTTATAAAACTGTTTTATACTGGCAACACTGTTGCCAGTAGTTTACTGTAAAATAAATTTTTTGGGTCACCATTGTGCAGAAGAGTAGAGCCTGTGCTTCAGTCCAGGAGAAGATCTACAAGCATTGATGATATGCTGCATGTTGCTTTATTTAACAGGCGGTGACTGTGTAGTTGCTGAGCCAGTGGAAATCTCTTTATGTTCAGTAGTTTTTTAGTGGTCTCAAATGAAAGAAGTTCACAGTAATACTTTGCTCACATTATTAATGCATTATAAATTTTAGTTAATACATTTAAATGACAGTTGGTCAATTTAAGGCAGTCGGTTTCTGCAAGTGAAATTAGTTAACTTGAGTTTTAATTCAGTGCATTTTTACAGAAACAAACTAGATTACAGTAAAGAACTGTACAATTAACAGTATTTTACTGGCAACAGTGTTGCCAGTATTTTACTGTAAAAAAACCCGGTAAGGTCTAACAGTGTAGAGGTCCATTTGTCCCTCACCTCCATTTCTGCCATCTAATGCCATCTAATGCAATAAACACAGTTGTTAAAGTAATGTAGATGTAATACATTAAAAAACAGCATTTATTTAACTTACTGTACAACCCAAACCCCCACAGTTGTTAGAGTCAGCCAGCCTCCACTGTTCTGGGTACTCAACAGTCCATTTTCCCAACTATTTCGGAAGGCATTGCTTTTGTATAAAAGAAAACAGAAATTAAGAAATGTACATTAGTAAATAAAGATAACAATTTTGTCATTTACAAAGCATATAATAGTATAGCCAGGTCCATGGCCTGTGGTTTCCCTTTTCAGTGCTCTGTCCACCAACACTTCTTGGAATAAGGACCGTGTCATTCTCATCTTAAAATATAAGTAAGTAAATAAGTAAGTAAATGTGTCCTCTGCCCCTGAAATTTATTTCATAGATTTTCATTTACCTTTAGACAAGAAATGTGACTGTCATCCACATGTTTCTTAAGGATCGCCACCAGAGAACGAACGTGTGCACCTGTAAAGCAGTTCCACCATGTGCTTTACAGAGCTGTGCAATCCTTGTGTCAAGAATCTAAAAGAAATAGTGGATTTCAATAAAATGTTGTTGAATAATATAAGAAGTACATATAGGAGGTTTGTGTACAAACGCCCATACAAATAAGCTGCCATTGGACGCATATGAAGGGCTTGTCTGAGTCCGTAGCACTAAGTTTCATCCCAAAATTCCTCCAATCATGCAATCATGTCTATGTCTCAGCACCCTCTAACAGAATCCAAGGTTTCGATAGAAACTTTATTTTTCGACCCAAAAAATCTATAAGATTGAATATTATATAATATATAACAGACTTCCATTTATTTGACATCTTACCTCCTCTAGCTCAAAGATGTGAAAGCGATCCACTGAAAACTGAACAATTTCTGTAAACACGTTTGGATCAGTCACAAATCTTTGCCAAAGTTACTTATTGTACATTTATACATTTCATAGATTTTTTGGGTCGAAAAATAAAGTTTCTCTAATATTCTCAAAACCTTTGATTCTGTTAGAGGGTGCTGAGACATAGACATGATTGCATGATTGGAGGAATTTTGGGATGAAATTTAGTGCTACGGACTCAGACGAGCCCTCCAATAGCCTTTTAATGTCACAACATCCTAACAGTGAGTGATGTTGCACAAGTGGAAATGACACCAAGGTTCAACGAGCTAACTACGTCTGCTGCGTTGTGCCTTCTAGCTTGCCCATCAATGTAAAAACAGTGAGTGATGTTCCATAGCACAACAGACTTTGCAAGTGTACAGTTGCATGTGACATGTTGTAGCATGATTGTGTGTTTTTGCATAGTTCCCTCTAGCCAGTCCATGACAACAAGTCCAGCCTCCTCGCCTACCAGGTCACGACCCCACCATGCAAAGGGGAAATTGACTGGCTGCATCATGGTTCCACAAAGAATTGACAGCACATAAAACATGAATTTACTTCAAACTAAAGATTTGACTTTATATACAGCAAAAGACACTGCATCTATTTGTCTCATTAGCTCTCAAAAAACTTTAACCTTGCAGTTCATTAAATATTTTAACACATGCAGCTAACTCAACATTAATTGTTTTTTAATCTTCACAATGTATAGCCAGAGGACCATCACAAAAGTATACTAGAGTATGTCTGTTTAAAGCTGTTTTGTATTGTTGTGTATTTAAAAAAGCTCTATAAATGTTAAATATTAAATATTTAATTAAATGTATTACATCTCATAATTCAGTTGAATTCATTATGAATTGTATTGTGTAATTTTTATTTAATTTTTATATAAGTTTTGGTTCACTAATTTTATTACATTAAATGTTATTGTGTTGTATGATGTTCTGTTTTAAGAATTAATTATGACATTAATCATATGCATTAGTACACAAATGGCATAATTGTAATTAAAAAAAGTATATTATGCCCTATTGCTTAATAACAAATAACTTTGTCACAAAACATAGTGTTACGTCCTTAGGGACGTTTATAGTGTTTTTGGTGTGTTTTGTGTGTTTCTCTTTTTGGTCTCTTGTCTCTCTTTTTTTCACTTTCTCAGGCTGTCGCTGATTGGCTGTTTTGCCTGTCAGTCATGCGTAATGAGTTGAGTGGGTGTGTCATGTGAGGCGGGATCCTCATCACTTTGATGCTTGACACCTGGAGAAGCCCTACTTAAAGGGTTAGTAGTTTTGTTTCTTTTTGCTTGATTTAGTTTTGTTAAGTGTCATGTTAACCGTGCCTTGTTTTTGATTGCCCCAAAAACTTCTTATTTGTGAGCTCTGAAAGATTTAAACAGCTCTTCAAAGCTGGGATAAGCGGAAAGGAGGAGAGGGGATAGGTAAGACCCACGTGACATACATTTACACACTTAGTTGGATTTTTGTCTATATACACTAGGTTAGGGATTCGTGCCACCCTCTGTATTTTTGTTTTATTAGTTAAAGTAGTTTTGTTACGACGTCACGGACGTTGAAGACTTTTTCTTTGATCTTTCTTTTTTTTTAGTTTAGGATTAGATGGTTTAGTTCCTTTTTGATTTATGTTATTTTTGTTTGTTTGGCACAATCCTGTTTTCTCTTTTGCTCCTTCCGTTTTTTTGTTCATATGTAAAATATTATTTTTATTAAATTAAGTTTACTTGATTTTGTTTTGTCTCTCTTGGTTCTCATTTCTTTCGGTGATAAATGGTGTCATAATTGGCTTAATGTTCCCCTTCTAAAATATCTAGACGGTTGTGAGCCAAAGAAGGGTCATAACACATACCTAAAATTTTTATTTCTTTCATTAATCAGGATAAAAATAAAAGATTATTATATGAATTAAGGGTTTTGATTGATTACATTAAGATTTGTGATGCCGTAATTTTATTACACTGTTCTTTAGTCAAGGCTAGACAACCAATTAATATTTATACTAAGTACCCACAAAACATAGCTAGCATTCTGTCATTTATTTAAATGTCTAAACTGTTAATAAGAAAAATAGTTATAATTATAACATTATATAGACATAATTATAATTGCATTACGAATTGCTGTGAATACGGTAACCCAGCCAGCAGAGCCATGTGGGGCCCAAATGGGTTTGACCTGGGCTATCTAACTGGGACCCAGCCAGTTTTGCACCCAGTTTCCATGTAGGCCCCACATGGATTTGCCCAGATGAAATGAACACTGCTTAGTGTGCACACTACAGGCTGTTTAATGTAACACTTAATCAGTGTTGGAGGTAATGAGATAATTAAGTGATTGAAAAATGATTTTGTATTAGTGAAGAACACCTGCTGTTAACAAGCATAATCACTGAAGGAAAGAGAAACACAAGAACTACTTCCAGCCACAGCCTTGGATGAAATCAACTGAAGATAAAATACATTACATCTCTCAAGATCTCATTAAACAACTCCACAAACAGCATTACCAGCTTCACTTATTACTAACCAGACTGACTTTATTTATGTCAGACATCTACAGAAGTTCGTATTAAGAATTAAGAAGAGGTTTAGATGTTGATTACTTATTTGAATGTAATAGTTTGATTTGATGTTACCATTGTGGCGATCAGTGTGTGCTTTAGTCGGGCTCTTGACTTTTCAACATTTGTTTTTCTCTGGCAGCTGTGTCTGTTTGTTATGATGAAAACAGCAAGAGAAAATATAATCAGATGCTGTAAGCTGATTGATGATAAGAATATAATCATCATATATTGGCTTAACTCATTGATATTATGTGGGAGGTTTATACGGGTAGTATGTTATTAATTCTGTTTTATTGTTGTGATTCTACAGCAAGAAAATAATAGAATTTAATCAGAACATCAAATGATTTTTAACACACCATTTACATATATTGGGCTCCTGTTAGTTTTACTCACACACAGACATCAAGAATCAGCATATGAATCTCAACAATGGTGACATGCTTCAATGGTGCAATGCATTCTGAGTGCATCATACGAAACTTATCCATGGCTCCCAGAATGCATTGCACCATTGAAGCATGTCAGAAGCAATAAGTAATCAACATCTAAACCTCTTCTTAATTCTTAATACGAACTTCTGTAGATGTCTGACAGAAATAAAGTCAGTCTGGTTAGTAATAAGTGAAGCTGGTAATGCTGTTTGTGGAGTTGTTTAATGAGATCTTGAGAGATGTAATGTATTTTATCTTCAGTTGATTTCATCCAAGGCTGTGGCTGGAAGTAGTTCTTGTGTTTCTCTTTCCTTCAGTGATTATGCTTGTTAACAGCAGGTGTTCTTCACTAATACAAAATCATTTTTCAATCACTTAATTATCTCATTACCTCCAACACTGATTAAGTGTTACATTAAACAGCCTGTAGTGTGCACACTAAGCAGTGTTCATTTCATCTGGGCAAACCCATGTGGGGCCTACATGGAAACTGGGTGCAAAACTGGCTGGGTCCCAGTTAGATAGCCCAGGTCAAACCCATTTGGGCCCCACATGGCTCTGCTGGCTGGGAAGGCAGTATCAGGGCAGTAAAGCTCAGGTAAAGCTCAGCTAGTACGATCATCGGATAACGTTAGCTGTATGCTATGATACTATCTAAGCTAACTAAAAATACACTAACAGCGAGAAATGTTTCATATCACAATCTATAGCTTCGGTTAAATACTAGTATATGAAACGTATAAGTTTAAATACATTAATGACTCGTTATAACGTAGGACAAACGTATTCTATAATAAAGTGGTTTTGTATGATTTGTAACCAGGCACTAAAGCGATTACCCATAAAACGTGCTTTGAACCAATCGGATTGCTTGGGTCCTCAGCTCGGACTCATCTCTTCAGTATGACTCATTTGTTCACCACAGCGGCCAATACAAACCAGCACAGATTCGGCTACATAATAAGGAGCTTAAATTATTATTATTATTATTATTATTATTAAATGTCATCTTGTTGTGTTGGTGGGTGCAAGAATCTAAAAAAATGAATATGCTGTATCTGGAATTTTTATTTGTAGAAAATATTCACATCATTAAAATTGCACTGTAATGTCACTCTTTACATTGCCGTCTTCTTGGTGCTGACTAGGCAGAACTGCGGATCGTACCACAAAAGTCTTGTACATGGCCATTCAGCACATAGTTATAGGCATCTAAAGATTTATATGCCCTCAGTTTCTCTTTACCCCTCGGTTTCTCTAGGTATGTGTAGAAGTCAGGCCACTCAACCGCAGGTAGAGTTAACATTAATCCTGTCAGATGGTCCATCCATTGACTGAGTGTGTACGGGTCAGCCAATCTGATTCCGTCCGTTAAAATTAACTTTTGCAAATAACAATCGCAGTCCTGGACAGTGAGTGACCTTACACATTAAGATAAAATCAGATTTTCTCCAGTTATTGTTAAAAAACAAGTTAACAATACAGACATAATGCTTTCAATGACGGAATTTATTGAAGATTTAAAAAGTCATTTGGTTAGTAAAAAAACACATACATTTAGTAGATTTCTTTGTAATGTTAGTATGAATTAATATTTTGGAAGATAGTAAAAGCTGCTATGTATATTTGGTTAAAGCAATATTTTTCCTGAATCATCACTAGAAAAGTCTTCAGTTTATGTTCAGCAGTTTTACACACAGCTTGAGCTGACCAATGTTCAAAAGTGGTAAAGCTTCTCTTCCTGAAGAACTGAGATGAATTTAGCCTTCACAGGATCTCTGCGTTTGCGTATAATGTTACAGATCTTTCTCATGCTCTCCTGACTGGTTGAACTCTGTGTGATTTCTGAATATTGTTCCTCATGAATTAGTTTCTGCTGACACAGTTTATCTGCAATGATCTGGACATTTGTAACCCCCTGAATGAGATCTGACCAATGGTTATCAAAATATCTTGCTTTATCTGCATCAGTATTCAGACACGGCTCGTCTTTCTCCAGATGTTTCTCAGAGAACCTGTAGCACAGAGAGAAGCAGAATGAAAGAGTGAAACAAACAGGCTACAAAGTTAAGACTGATACTAGCAAGTATATGATGTAACTGAAAAATAAGCAAATATAAGCATTTCATGACAGGCAGGAAAAATACATGGCCTGTCATTTTTTTTAAAACACTCACCATTGGCAGGCGTGACAGTTTTTTTTTTTTTTTTTCTGTTTTCTTGTCTACATGGAAGTAGGGCTGGGCGATATATCGCACGATATTGTTATGCGCATCTCATCAGTAAAGCCGGTTCCTTGATTAGTAGTAAATCACCATCACCTGCTTTCAGATGGAGCGGCATTTACTACAAAGAGCCGTAGTTAACTGACAAGCTGAGCCATATCGCATTAATTATCGCAGCGATACGTCCGCGATAATTAATGCGATATGGCTCAGCTTGTCACAGGGTTCGTACACTTTTTCCAAGGCCAAATTCAAGCACTTTTCAAGCACTTTCCAGGTCCATTTTAAAGCTTTTTCCAGCACCTTACACTACCGTAAATTACATACCAATACATAGTTAAAATTCTTATTTAGTGTTTTTATCACATCAAAAGAGATAAACAGCCAAATGTTTCATAATAGCAGAGGGCTGCACAATATAGAAGAAAAATGAGATATGCGATAACTATACGATAATGCTTAAAGTGTGTCAAATTAACTTAAATTATCTTTAAAATATCTTTAAAATGATATAACCTACACATACGTGTTTCACATTCTTTTTGTGATGAGAAAATATCCCTACAACTTCAAGACAGTGAACATCAGTGTTTTACTGTAGCATAAGAAGTGTTATTTTAACATCACTGGGGTTTAGGGGTTCAGGTTATCCTACATTAGGTTTATTTAACAACAGAAACTGATTAATCAAATGTAAAAATAAACACTGCTTAGTTTTCACTGCATGAATTAAATATACTGATTCTTATTAAAGCTACAAAAGTTAGCCTATTCAGCCAAAAGCAGTGAGTAATTTTCTTTGTCTTTTGTTCATGACCCCAGTTATTGCAAGCCGTTGCGATATGCAATTATGCATATTGTAATATATACATTTGCAATATTTTGATATATTGTGCAGCCCTAATATTTAAGCCAATCACAAGTTTTATTCTTCAAAATGTATCACTAAGTATATGAATAATATACTTTTCATTATATTAATGTCCAAATATTGCTGACCAGATAATGTGATTTATAGGCTGTAAAACTGAATTAATTTCAAATATGAAGACTTATTCAGAGAAATATTCAGAAATATTTGACAGGCCTTCCCGTTTTGGGACACATTCTTGATATAGACAAGTTTTGAACAATATCTGAGTGCACAGGCACCTGCCTGATAAATGTATTTCATTGCCAAGATGTCTTGGGCCAAGACATAACGTTAGCTAATACATTTACTGGAATAGAGCAGTGTAAATATTGCATAGGGCCATCCTAAACCTTACAGTAACAGTATACTACTTATGACACTGACTGATTTCAGTTCAGCAATCAACGACTGTTGTTATGCACTGGGCTAACGTTTGCAGGTTAATTTGCACGTTACAGTTCTGTAATTTTGGCAATGTTCACTGCATATTCCACAAATGAACATAACGGACATGCAATACTTACATTACATTATCACACCAAGTACTCTCAGTCACTAATGGCCCTTTCAGATAGGACGCGGACCGCGCTGCGCTATGAAATGAAACCGATATATTTCAATGGCTTGCGCCGCGCGACTCGGACCAAAGTGGAGCTCAGCGAGTAAAAACGGTGCATCCAAACAACCGCGGAAATCAAAATGAAAACTCCGCCTACTTTTGCTCTGGCCAGCGTAACGCAAATCAATCTGTATCTGATTCTGAAGGGCTAATTTTTTTTTTCTCCATTTAATAAAGAACTATTTCGTCAGAAAGATATTCCTTGTGAAAGAAATACAGTTACAAATTCAAGCATTTTCAAGCATTTTATCTAAAATTCAAGCACTTTTCAAACCTTGAAAACACAACATCAAAATTCAAGCACTTTCAAGGATTTCAAGCACCCGTACGAACCCTGTTGTCAGTTAACTACGGCTCTGTGTTGTAAATGCTGCTCCGTCTGAAAGCAGGTGATGGCGATTTACTACTAATCAAGGAACCGGCTTTACTGACGAGATGCGCATAACAATGTCATGCGATATATCGCCCAGCCCTACATGAAAGCTATATTCTCTATCAATTAGCTAAAGTATTCCTCACATGTATTATACACTGAACAAAATGATAAACGCAACACTTTTGTTTTTGCCCACATTTTTCATGAGCTGAACTCAAAGATCTAAGACTTTTTCTATGTACACAAAAGGCAATTGTGCTGTGTGATAAAACTGCACATTTTAGAGTGGCCTTTTATTGTGGCCAGCCCTAAGGCACACCTGTGCAATAATCATGCTGTCTAATCTGCATCTTGATATGCCACACCTGTGAGGTGGATGGATTATCTCAGCAAAGGAGAAGTGCTAACACAGATTTAGACAGATTTGTGAACAATATTTGAGAGAAATGGCCTTTGTGTACATAGAAAAAGTCTTAGATCTTTGAGTTCAGCTCATGAAAAATGGGGACAAAAACAAAAGTGTTGTGTTTATAATTTTGTTCAGTATAAATCAGTGTTTTAAAGGTGAAAAAAACATTAAATGACTAAGTTTACAGAAAGTGGGCTAGTTTGTTTTGTAAAATTGCAAGTATCAAGACGATGATATCATATTATCTTGGATGTTTTTTTGTTGTGAAGAGAATATTGAACTATTAGTCAGACTCACCCGGTTGTGTGTGTACCACTGTTGTTTCTCTCAGGACTCTGTTTAATGTCCCTCAGAGACACTGTAGAGAAATAATCAATATTAAATATCAATATTAAATTAAATCCAAATATAGAGTGAAAGTGTTGTTGAGTGTGTGTAAGTGTGAGATTGTGTGCGTGTGTTTGTGTGAGTGAGTGTGAGAATGAGTGTGTGAGTGCATTTGTGTGTGTGAGTGAGTTTGTGTGTGAGTGTGTGTAATATTCACGTAAGCACTGAATATTTGCAACACTGATTTACAGCGCCACGGCAAGGTTGCTGTGGGATATTGGTTTGGCGCCAGTGTTACTCATACTATGTGACGTGGAGACGGCTGCACGTTGGCTAATAAAAGTCCCAAGTTTGTTCGGTACTCGCTGTACATCTCCTTATTTATGACTGCACGCCCTGTGCAATATAAGTAGTAAAACAAGAACAAGACAGTGTGTGTGAGTGAGTGAGTGTTTGTGTGTGTGTGAGAGTGAGAGAGAGAGTGTGTGTGTGTGTGTGTGTGTGTGTGTGTGTGTGTGATTATTACCTTTCTTGTGTTTGTTCTCTAACTGTTCGGCCAGATTATTCTGGTTGATCTTCCTCAGGATGTTCACTGTGATCTTCACAGCTTCTTCTGGTCCTAAACGTGCCACCATCGTGTCCACTGTGTCTAAGATATCTGCGTTCTCTATTTCAGAAGTTGAAATACGCTCATGTTTCTTCAAGTACCACTGAAAGCGCTTCAGTTCATCTTTGACTAGATCCCTCAGTGAGTTCTCAAGCAGCTCCTCAACAGGAGCCATATTCCTTCACAGATTCACTTCAGCAGAACAAAGAGAAAAAAGACAAAGTAATTACACTCTAAACACATGGATCACAAAACTAAAGCAATGTTTAAATGGAGCTTTAAGCCAAGATCCCTTCAATTAAAAATTAATGAGGTTTTTACTTTCCAACAGGTTTCATTTACTGCCATCTTCTGGTCAAACAGCAGAAGTACATGTCCCATTACAGCAGCTCATCCTGAAATATGTCCTGTATTATTCATCAAAGTATTTATAAACTAACCATGTAGATATAAGTGTCACACACACACAAGTGTCTCTCCTGGACTTATGGTCTATTCACCTCCACTCGCAATCAGTGACACACAAATGAAGGGCCTCATTATTTTTACTCGCCTCAAATGCATCCCATATACAGTAGTCCACATTTGAAGTGGATCAAAAAAAGTTCATCAAAGTTCTCCTAAGACAAGAACAGGTATTGCTCAAAATTCATGTTTAACTTTGATGAAAGGTTTCAATCCACTTCAAATGTTGACTACTGTAGTATTAGTGGTCAGTTATCAGGATAATACAAACCATGTTGGCCTATTGTTTTAAACTATTGTTTAATCAAAAGAAATAATCCAAGCACATAAACCTTCCTATGGAGGATTAAATAAGATTAAATTTAAGCATTAACATGTATGATTTTGTAACTTGTATCACTGACACTGTACCACAATTTTACATTTCTTATAAGTGCTGAATAACAGACATTTTAAAAAAAAGATACAAACAAACTCTTTTCACACTACACTTAACCTCGTTATAGGTTATACACAAAACAAAAAACACCTAAAAAACGTTCTCTTTATGTTACAAAAAAATAACCAATAGAGAAAATTCTTATTTGGTTCCCCCCAAAAAATAACCAAATGGGAACCATATGTGAACGTTATATGGATCATTCGTGTTTAATGGGAAGATTTGAAAAAGTTGTAGTGAAATGACCATGTAGGATATGATTCTGATTAAGGATGTTTCTATACGTCCCTTATGTATAATTATGATTTACTAATGCCTCGTTTCCACTGAGCAGTACGGTACGGTACGGGACAGTACGGTACGGTTCGGGTCTGTTAACCATGATCTGGCTAGCGTTTCCACTGCCAACAGTTCCCTTACTTGATAGGCGTGGTGTTTCGATCAACGTCATTTTCGCGCGAAGAAGAACATAGTAAACTACAATGGATGACATACAGCAGATCTTGTTCTTGCTCCTCGACATGTTTGTCACAAGAAGACAAGCGCCGACATTAGGCTTTTCTCAATATCAAGTACGCAAAGTTTGTACTTGCCATGTGCGACTCCTACAGTACATGCAAATGGTACAGAGCGTTTTTAAAAGCGTCACTCAGCTCGCTCTGCTACTCCGGTTATCTCTGTTAACTTGCTCTGTATGTACATTTTAAGCAACAATAAAATGCTTTTCGTTTTCATTTAAATAAATTAAACATTATAGGGACACAAATGTGGTTCATGCGCAACGCATATTCATTATTCACTGCACGTTATACGTTATTCTATTTATAACAAAACGAAATTTAAAACACAACCCTAACGTTACCTCTTTTCGTTTAAATAAAAAAAAATTAAACATATTCCAGGCAATATATGCGTTTGTACAAATGTTGCAATAAACATAGTGATAATCTTGTAATAAAAAAATGACAAGAAACCATATTTCTTTTTGTAAAATTTCAGTTTTATCAATAATAGCCTACACTGTTAACCCTTGATGTAAAATTCTGACAATATTATACCATTTTCCATTAAAACAGTAATATACCGTAGAAAATAAAAGTAGCCTACAGGAATATACTGTGAATTAACAGTGCTCAAAATCGACACTCAGAGGCTGTTTTCCCAATCACACCCTATACCCTCATTCACTATTCCCTACATTAGTTCACTAATATAGTCCCCTTGAATGAAAAGAAGTGAGTGAATTGAGACACTGATGAACACCTGATAAGCAGAATCACTGAAGGACAGAGAAACAAGAACAGAAAAAAAGAGAAACACAAAAACTACAACTGACTTCCAGCCACACTGAGTGTGAAACCAGTTTACAAACCAGTTTACGATTATTTCTTTCATACATGTACAAAAGTTCTTGTTGAGAATTAACAGAGATTTAGTTATTAATAAAATTTGTTGTCACCATGATGGAGATCAGTATTTGCTTTAGTTGGTCTCTTGTCCCTGGACTTCTTACCTTTCATCTCTCTCTGACTGCTGTAACAGTGAGTTTATAAAACACATTTGTTATGGCAAGAAAAAGTCAAGAGGAAGATGATCAGGTGTTTTTATTTTTTTGTGATGATGTCACAATCATCCTTGGACGTGCCTGATTTTCAGTTTTTTCCTGTATATAGTCATTGAAATTATAGTTATCTCATATTTAGCATGTATCTGTGAATCTATAAAATAAAATCAATATTTCTGTAATCAGGTCTTCTGAAGAATATTGTAATCATATAGTGCATTCAATTTTATTTTACTCCTGCTTGGCTCAGACACACACAGATATCAACAATCAGCATATGAATCTCAACAATGGTGAAAAGTTTCATGTCGCAATGCATGCTGGGTTCCAGGATAATATAAAACTCCCAGCATGCACTGCTGCATGAATAATAATAAAAAAGAAATATTGCCACCATTGTTGAGATTCATGTGCTAAATTGTGATATCTCGGTGTTTCTAAAACACAGTGTAGGTCTGTTTCTCTGGTTATGCATCATGTGTTAAAAAAAAAGAAAAAAAAAGTCATTGTATCTTATTGCTGCGTTTTCACAGTGGTGGTAATGTAACACTTTTGATTGATTCTGAATAAGTGAGAATGAATTTCTTAGTGAATGAACAGGCGATATGATGATTTTGTCATCATAACCATTAT
Organism: Abramis brama; assembly: GCF_963993115.1. Taxonomy (NCBI): domain Eukaryota; kingdom Metazoa; phylum Chordata; class Actinopteri; order Cypriniformes; family Leuciscidae; genus Abramis; species Abramis brama. Next base: position 3,577,853 of record NC_139964.1, on the reverse strand, counting down.
AACTGCAGTCATTCATAAACTGTGTGTGCACAAGTGTGACTTGCAAAAACACAGCTCAAGCAGCAAAAGAAAATCTAATGTTTTAGCATCAGCATCCCAACTAAAGCAAGCACTGATCTCTATAATGGTAACTTCAAACCAAACATTTTCAATTAAACATCTCAATAACAACTTCTGTATGACAGAAATAAAGTCATACTGGTTAATAATAAGTGTAATAATGTGTAATGGCTGGAAGTCAGTCGTAGTTATTGTGTTTCTCTATTTTCTGTTCTTGTGTTTCTCTTTTCTTCAGTGATTCTGCTTACAATCACTTACATATTCCCTTAATTATCTCACTGCATCGTTACTTTTTACTCGTAGTGTGGATTTCCCTGAGGGGTTGAAAGGGTTAACTGTGTAAGATAAAAAAGACACACCCACAAAATGTATTTTAACAATAATAAACTGTAAGTTATAAAACAGGTTTATACTGGCAACACTGTTGCCAGTAGTTTACTGTAAAATTATTTTTTTGGGTCACCATTGTGCAGAAGAGTAGAGCCTGTGCTTCAGTCCAGGAGAAGATCTACAAACATTGATGATTTGCTGCATGTTGCTTTATTTAACAGGCGGTGACTGTGTAGTTGCTGATCCAATGGAAATCTTTTTATGTACAATAGTTTTTTAGTGGTCTCAAATGAAAGAAGTTCACAGTAATACTTTGCTCACATTATTAATGCATTATAAATTTTAGTTAATACATTTAAATGACAGTTGGTCAATTTAAGGCAGTCGGTTTCTGCAAGTGTAATTAGTTAACTATAATTTAGTGCATTTTTACAGAAACAAACTAGATTACAGTAAAGAACTGTACAATTAACAGTATTTTACTGGCAACAGTGTTGCCAGTATTTTACTGTAAAAAAAAACGGTAAGGTCTAACAGTGTATATAAAAGTTTAAGTAAAAGGTACAAGAAGCTATACAATAAGAAATAAAGCAAACAATTCAGTCAAATATCCAAATGCAGCGCTCTAGTCTAACATTACAAGTAAAGTTAAATATAAATAGCCTATAACGTTAATATGAAACTAAACTTAGCCCTCAGCCAAAACGATTGACAGGGAACTCATTATATATTCACGAGAGCAAAGATCGCCCGTTAGGTCTACACAAGACGAATTATATCTCATGTTTAACCACTACCGTCGGAGTAAGCGACGAACGTCAGAAGATTAGCCGAGGAAAGGCTCATCCAGCCGGGAAACATGAGCGCCGAGCGCCCGCTGAACGCATGGATCTCACAACCGGGGAAAAAAAATCATCTTTATAAATAAACCACAGATTTGAGCTTTAAACAACTACATTCTCGCCTGAAAAACTCTTAAAATTACATTTCGTGATACAGTAACAGTAGTATTATATTAAACTGTATATTAAAAAATGGCGCTTCTTATGTTGTCATTCCCCTTGTAGCACGCGCAAGTGACGATTCTCTGTCAACCAATCAACGTCCTGCAGTGAGTCTAGCTCCACCTTTTAGTACCGTTCCACTGTGCTAGGTACCCCAATGGAAGGGTACCTAAAAAGTGGTACGGTACGGTTCGGCATTTTGGTACCATTCACAACTTTTGATAGTGGAAACGCAAATAAATGCGTACCGTACCGTACCGTACTGCTCAGTGGAAACGAGGCATTAAAGTTCTTGCATTTGACTAGTGTTTTATTTTGTATTTCTTTACGGGGTTATAAACGGTGTTATTTGGGTCATTCCTGGTGGTGACTTTCCTGTCCCAATGATTTATTTACTCATATTTTCTCTAAAATGAGTCACATATTTATAATAAATGGCTTAAATTGTAATTTAAATATTCACTCATATTTTCTCTAAAATGAGTCACATATTTATAATAAATGGCTTAAATTGTAATTTAAATATTCTTTACCATTTAAACAGAGATAATAGACATTAAAAATACTATTTTGTATTTTACACAATTTGAATTGATGTATGCATTCAATTTTATCATGTCCTCAGTGCACAGTAATCAACTTCTGCAAGAAATATAAACCATGAAATGGCAAAAACCTCAAAATATTTTTAAATTATGTTATTGACTAGGCTAAACTGCCTCTAATCATACATATAAATCATGTGAAAATGTAAGTCTTTTTCTTTAAATTTTCTTCAATTACTGCGTCCCTGAAGTCATCTTCCACCCTGTTAGTATGTACTTTTCTGCCTTCCAAATCTGACTGCAATTTCATTGAGACCATTTTCAAGAAGTGACATCATTTATTTTTCCCGCTGGAATTCAACTGTACAAACTGAGGAAAGCTTCAACTCTCACTCCTAACTTTATTTTTAGTTTTTGAAATGTTATCCTGCTTGTCCCACCCTTAAAGTTCCACCCTGTTAGGCTATGTTATTGAGAATGTTTGTCCTATCAAAAAAAATTAAAAACAAATCTGATATATTTATACAAGTTCTGTTCATCTGTAGAAGGTTACCTAGCTAAATGTTAATCACTCAAAGAGCTATGACTAACTAATTTTCCACCCTGTTAGGTCTATAAACCTAACAGGGTGGAATGTGAAACTAACAGGTTGGAAATTCTAATAGAATTTTGTATATGTTTGTTAATCTAGTTAATTCAAATTAATTATAGTATCTTTATTTTTAATCAGACATAAATAAATAAAAATGTAATTTATTATGTCTGTCTTCTCTAATTTGTAAATATTTCTCTAGCCATCTGAAGAGAGAATTGTTTAGCCACCATGATTGATTGTGATAAGGAACCACATAGTTATTTTTTGTGTCCCTCCCCCAAAGGAAATTTGGATTTTAATTTTATTTTATTGTTTTGAAACAGTATTATATAGGTGCAGTTCCAAACATTACTGATGGCAAACCATGCAGGACAATGACAAAAAGCTCATCCAATGAACCTTTTAACACTGGTGTTCCACCCTGTTATATTCCGTTCCACCCTGTTATGCTCCTTTCCACCCTGTTAGACAAGTCATTTTAAATAATAATTTGACAGCACTGTTAAAGGGATAGTTCACTTTGAAATTAATTTTTGATATGTTTTAGCTTACCTCAAGGGCATCCAAGATGTAGGTGTCTTTGTTTCCGCAGTAGTTTCAATTTTGATATTTTTAGGTCAAACCGTTCTTGTCTGTCAGTCATATAATGCAAGTCGATGGTCACTGGCTCAAAACACAAGCACAGAGTCCAAATTAAAACAATTCCCCATCGTCCAAATGAAACAATTCCCCATCATAAGTACACATTGATGACCTAAGACACTTGAAAACAGCACACGTCCAAATGATCTGACGGCGCGGGCGGGTATAGATATATACATAGATGTCGCCTTGGCTACGGTTTCGTTCCAATGAACTGCAGTAGCCAAGGCGACATCTATGTATATATCTATACCCGCCCGCGCCGTCAAATCATTTGGACGTGTGCTGTTTTCAAGAGATAACAACGATATAAATACTGTTCGTTTTCTCACAAAAACCGCTCGTTTCGTGTCTTAGCAGAAATGGGCACAAAAAGTACCTGTTTTTAATAAACAAGACATATACTATTCATCAAAAATTGTTTTGCTTGTTTCAAGAAGAAAAAAAAATATGGCATAATATACTACCCAAGAAAAGTTCATTATTGTTTAACATTTACATTATTAACATGTTGTGATAACTATGTATATGTCCCTAACAGGGTGGAATATTTCCATGGACAGTGTCTGCACAATCTACCCATAATTATTATTTTTTGAGTCCCTGAGCTTGACCAATATGTATTCCTTATAGTTAAACATGCCACTATTTTGGTAGAATGCTAAAAACATGAAAATCATGTACTTTTTTTTCCAACACTTATGAAGCCAAAATGTCACCGCATACCAGGAATGACCCATTTGTCAAATGTCCACCGACTGAAAGCGAGCAGTGATTCAGAAGCACAATCACACTCACCTGTGAACTCACACACACTCACTCAGGTGTCTTGAAGTGAAACTCACTCGCCACAGATCACTGAGAGAAACCACACTACTCTCCTCTTCACTGAAGGAGCGCTTTACCTGGGAAATAGAGAGTTAACCGTGTTTCATGGGAATATAGGTCTCGTGACCAACAATACACGGGACTACCTCATACGCTCCGTGCACGGCGACCGTTGACGTTCGAACTTGAGTGTGGGCGCCAGTACTTAAGGTGATCTGACAGCGAGAGACAACAGCGACTGAGTTCCATTACCACAGAGATATTTTTTCACAGTGAGTGTTTTTAGGATTCAAGAGAGGCGACTTGCCTTTCAGAGGGTGACAGCCTCAGCACTTCATCAATGTGTGCCATTATGTACCATTTCGTCACGTTACAACAGAGAAGTCAGCTTTCATGCATTCCCCGTTGACGCTGCGGTACGGGCATGAATGGATGCAGAAGATCTGTTGGATAATAGGCTGTAGACTGTGGGTTTCATGTTCAGCTCAACTCTTTCAGTTTGTTTCTTTCATGCTGAGTAAGCTAACTAGGATAAAAAAAGAGCGGTTTTGTTAGTTTGCTCAAACAACGACTAGCGTAAATTGACGTTTTTGCAGCAAAGCAGATTTCTAATTATCACAGGATCAGCCATTTTGACGAACTTCATGAGTGAGAGCGCCCGCCAATTCTGCCAGTGAACTAACGTTATGGAGTTGTGCATGACATGTAAAATTGCGATCTCTTGCACTGGTAAGTGAACAAACAGTTTGTTTTATTCCAAAAACAGTAACCGTACAAGTATATGTTTTGACTGAAGCTATTTTGCCATCATAATAATGATGCTGCATGATGAACTGTTGGATAATTAGGCTAGACTGTGGGTTTTATGTTCAGCTCAACTCTTTCAGTTTTCTTTCATGCTGAGTAACTAGGATAAAAAAAAAGAGCGATTTTGTTAGTTTGCTTAAAGACGACTAACGTTTACTGTCGTTTCTGCAGCAAAGCAGATTTCTGATTTTCACAGGATCAGCCATTTTGACGAACTTCATGAGTGAGAGCGCCCGCCAATTCTGCCAGTGAGTTAGTGGAGGTTTGCATGACATGTAAAATTGCGATCTCTCTCTCTTGCACTGGTAAGTGAACAGTTTGTTTTCTTAAAAAAAAGTAACCGTACAAGTATATGTTTGTGACTGGGGTTATTTTGTCAGTAATGATGCTGACGAATTGGGGGTTAATCAGGGTTTCAGTTTCTTTCATGCTAAGTAACGTTAGGATTTAAAAAATCGATTTTATTAGTTTGTTAAAAAAATGATTAACTGTTGTTTTTGCAGCAAAACACTACAGACATTGAGGGGTTATGTGCTGCATTGTAGAGTTCATAGGAACGAGCCCCGTTGTCTTTTCAAATGTGCTGTCGCTGACTGCAAACGGACATTTTGTACTTATGCAGCTTTTAAAGCTAATTTCTATCGGGTTCACAATGAGTCTGAACCCTCTGTTACTGCTGGGGCATTTGTTGCAGATTTTAAATGTGCCATTTGGCTGTGTGATCGACAATTTCACACAGTTAAAGAACTTACGTGTCACTTAAAAGAGCATATAGTGGAGGGGCAACCTGTGGCATGTCCAGTAACAGGTTGTAAAAATACATTCACTGTGAATTCATCATTTACTGCTCATATGTCCAGGAAGCATAGAGCATGTTCTGTTGATAGCATAAGTGACATTACAGGGAAACTATTCTTAATGAAGAATGTTTTTATTTCTGTTATTGTAATGTAGGGGTGTAACGGTACACAAAAATCACGGTTCGGTACGTACCTCGGTTTTAAAGTCACGGTTCGGTTTATTTTCGGTACAGTAAGGGAAAGAAATGCAAACATTAAACTGCAGGTTGTTTATTACTATAATTTTTTTTTACAAGTTGTTTACACTTTTTTAAACACTTTTTAATAAAATAGATATAAAATAAAAAAAGAATAAGAAATAAAATACTGCTGCAAAGTTCTCCACTAAATAAAATACTCTCAGTCTCAAACCAATATCACATAATAAAATATAATGAAAAATATAAATAAATAACTATGATTACAGTGCAGGAACAGAAAATAGCCCTATATTAAAATAATATTAAACAAATATATTAATGTATTATTATTTTTCAATAATCAATCAACATAATCAATTTAAGATTTTTTTTCCACTTTTTTAATAATTATCAAAATAAAATATAGTCCAAAGCTATTATTACCAGAGCATGTGATCAGAGCAGGTCATTTTACCATTGTTGCCAGCATGACTATACCAGCTGCTCAGCAAACAGAAGTCTAGTTACTACTGAGAAATGTCACCTTATTTGAGCGGACTTTGCTTTTCCAGTGCGTGATCGGTACATGATTGAAGTGTTTGGGCCGTTAACGACAGAGCAGAACGCAAAGCGCAAACAGGGACTCGAACATTGAGCAGAGAGCGCAGCGGGTCGTCGACACACACACCACGGAACGGAGAGTGCGGCGGCGCACACGAAGCGGAAAAGCTTTTTTTCGCCCTGCAGTCTATTTCATTGGTTTAGGTTACAGTGACGACGGGTAAAACACTGGTAAAACCAGAGAATGTCTAATAGGAAAAAACATTAGAATCAGCTGCAGGGCGGGATTTGCGCTGAACGCGGAGACTTCCGCCACTTAATATGTTCGTGTGGAAACACGAAAATGTACCTATGTTCCGCACACAAAATATTGCATTCAGTCATTCGGTACACACGTGCACCGAACCGAAAGCCCTGTACCGAAACGGTTCGGTACGAATACACGTACCGTTACAGCCCTATTGTAATGTTTTAGTATCTTTGTTTGAATATTTTTTCTTACTTTCTTTTTAGGTCGATCCTGTTTTTCAGCTAAACGGTTCATGCTGTGTGTGGATCAAAACATTATACTTGACAACATCCCCTCCTTCATTTCCGCCCTGTGCATGATGTTTGGGAGATATTATTGCTTCAACATCCATTACCCATCAGCCCTGGAGTTTCTGCAGAGGTATGTCTTCTTGGATAGGCTTTATGCAACTATTTCACTTTATTGAACTTAAAAAAAAAATGAAGGTAGCTGATGAATTGACTTAGGGGTTAGGGAAGCTGACATTTTACCTTTTTACAATTAAGTGGCTAATAGCCAATGATATTTACTTTTTTATTTAAAAGGGTCATGAACTGCATTTTTAATTTTTTTCAGAATGTTTCCTGAGGCGCACTTATAGTGTTAGTATGATTTGTATTTTGTACATCAAAAATAGTCATAATCTAGAAATAAAAGGGCATTTTCTACCCTGATTTTAGCCTCTGATTTAAAAACTGTGTGAAGGGGCGTGTCTTCTATGAGACTGTACATGGCCACTGCTGTGATTGACCAACATCTTTGTATATAAAATAAGTATTACATGTAGAAATCTTAATCTTTTACTACTTTTATACTGTTACAACTTAAAGCTAGTCAAATTAGACCCTTGGAGTAACAGCATGTTGTTACATGTGTTATTATTTTTAAATGTTATAATTAGGCCTATTGTATAATAATGGGGTTATTATTTAGTATTTCCATGAATTTGATGCAAATTTCAGACATATTTGCTTTCATTAAAACCTATAGGTTAGTTGAGTGAACCATTAAATTTGATCTGTGTCAATTTTATCTGTTTCTTCATGATGTTTGTGAACAAAATCTCACTGGATTGTCACAATGAATGGCAAAAGGAATGTTTGGAAATGTAAACTGATATTTCTGACACATATTTTTTTGTATTAAAAAATACAAATATTATATATGTATCCGAGTTTAGAAAGCTCGCGATCACCGCTGCCACGCTACAGACACCAGCACTGGGAGAGCTTCCGACACACACAGGCTTGTAACAGAGTACACTTTCAGAGATATCGACATGACCGATCGGCTCCTCATCGAAAAGATACTGGTGGGTGCATCCACTTCCCTGTTATACCCGCGCTGCAGGGCGGGCGTGGATTGCGCACCTGCCAAAGCTCGTTTGGCTTGATTCTAGACTATACCGAAGACATCTGGCTCCCTGGCGTGATCCCATAAGTCGGTAAATGATCGACTACGTCTCCGTTCCCTCCTTCAGGGAACGGGGGTTACATTAGTAACCAAGACGTTTCCCTGGGACGAGGATTGATAACCACTGATCTATACAGTTAATAATTAATGCAAATTAGATGCATGCATTCATACTGACTAGACAACGATCGGTGTTTTTATAACATATCTGTAATTAACTATGGTGTTAATTATGGTGTTTTTGTTTGTTTGTTTGTTTGTTTACTTTTCCATGATTAGGATGAACATTCTGCAGTGCAATCAGATCCAGAACCACTATTTTGTGTCTGCAAACAGCCAAACAATCCTTCTCAACCATATGCTCAGTGCGGTCAATGTCAAGACTGGTTTCACCCATGTTGTGTGGGATACAAGAGCATTGAAGATATAAAAGTAATTTCACCCTGGCTGTGTCCCGACTGCTCCAAGAAAAATCAAACAAGATTCTTAAAGAGGAAAAAGCTTTCGTTTGGCCATCACAACTCACCTCTTTCTTCAGACTCAGAGGAAACTCCAGTCAAAAAAAGGCCAAAACACAGCAGCTTACCAGAATCAGCCCAAACACCGGTCAAAAACAGCCCAAAACACTCAGAGGAAACAGTGGAGAAGGACCATGACACTGTAAACACAAAATCAGAAGATCAACAGTGTCCCTCACAATTTTCATTAAGACTGTCATGAATGGACCAAAATTAAACCAACCCAACACAAGGGTTGCAGACAGCTTAAAAAAGGCTGGACCGACATTCTGTCTGATAAAATGGCTCCAATGGTCAGCTGTGTTCTGTCCTTCTCATACAATAGAGTCTCCATTTCTCCATTTTGGCAAGGCATTGCTAGCTGTTAATTTCCAGGATGTGCTAAATTTAGATTTTACATATCTAAAAATCTAAGGGGGGAAAAGACTGTGTTTTGATAAATGTGAAAATGTCTGGCCAATTCAATCATTCAAAAGGCCTTACATTTCGACGACACACTAGCAGTATTGAAAGGCAAAATCTCAAGAAGCTACTGGGAGAATTCACACCCATGCATCTTCACACCAAAACACTTGCTGCAGCAGATGAAGAGAAACTAATTCAGGGAAACATGAACGAGGTGCCTCCACAAACAGTACTACAAAAAATCTCAAGTGAGAGAAATCTTGAAAGCAGAATGGACAGAAATCCATGCCTGGACTGAATCAAGATTCAAGAAGCCCAAGACTTGAACCAAAAGTTCACACCTCTCAAGCATCACTATTTACAGTTTGTGGCAATTTCCCCGTTCATCACACACACATGTACACAGTTCCTCAGCTTCAGCTAATGAAAGACTTGCAGAATGACAGCAAACTTCTGCTCTACCTTGATGCCACAGGAACTGTTGTTGCCAAACCTGAAAACTGCAGAAACATACACTGTTAACCCTTGCTGTAAAATTCTGACAATATAATACCATTTTCCATTAAAACAGTAATATACCGTAGAAAATAAAAATAGCCTACAGGAATATACTGTAAATTAACAGTGCTCAAAATCGACACTCAGGGGCTGTTTTCCCAATCACACCCTATACCCTCATTCACTATTCCCTACATTAGTTCACTAATATAGTCCCCTTGAATGAAAAGAAGTGAGTGAATTGAGACACTGATGAACACCTGATAAGCAGAATCACTGAAGGACAGAGAAACAAGAACAGAAAAAAGAGAAACACAAAAACTACAACTGACTTCCAGCCACACTGAGTGTGAAACCAGTTTACAAACCAGTTTACGATTATTTCTATCATACAGGTACAAAAGTTCTTGTTGAGAATTAACAGAGATTTAGTTATTAATAAAGTTTGTTGTCACCATGATGGAGATCAGTATTTGCTTTAGTTGGTCTCTTGTCCCTGGACTTCTTACCATTCATCTCTCTCTGACTGCTGTAACGGTGAGTTTATAAAACACATTTGTTATGGCAAGAAAAAGTCAAGAGGAAGATGATCAGGTGTTTTTATTCTTTTGTGATGATGTCACAATCATCCTGGACATGTCTGATTTTCAGATTTTTCCTGTATATAGTCATTGAAATTATAGTTATCTCATATTTAGCATATATCTGTGAATCTACAAAATATAATCAATATTTCTGTAATCAGGTCTTCTGAAGAATATTGTAATCATATAGTGCATTCAATTTTATTTTACTCCTGCTTGGCTCAGACACACACAGACATCAACAATCAGCATATGAATCTCAACAATGGTGAAAAGTTTCATGTCGCAATGCATGCTGGGTTCCAGGATAATATAAAACTCCCAGCATGCACTGCTGCATGAATAATAATAAAAAAGAAATATTGCCACCATTGTTGAGATTCATGTGCTAAATTGTGATATCTCGGTGTTTCTAAAACGCAGTGTAGCTCTGTTTCTCTGGTTATGCATCATGTGTTAAAAAAAAAAAGAGTCATTGTATCTTATTGCTGCATTTTCACAGTGGTGGTAATGTAACACTTTACTTGAGGATTAAACTCTGAATAAGTGAGAATGAATTCCTTAGTGAATGAACAGGCAATATGATGATTTTGTCATCATAATCATTATAACTGCAGTCATTCATAAACTATGTGTGCGCAAGTGTGACTTGCAACAACACAGCTCAAGCAGCAAAAGAAAAACTAATGTTTTAGCATCAGCATCCCAACTAAAGCAAGCACTGATCTCTATAATGGTAACTTCAAACCAAACATTTTCAATTAAACATCTCAATAACAACTTCTGTAGATGTATGACAGAAATAAAGTCATACTGGTTAATAATAAGTGTAATAATGTGTAATGGCTGGAAGTCAGTCGTAGTTATTGTGTTTCTCTATTTTCTGTTCTTGTGTTTCTCTTTCCTTCAGTGATTCTGCTTATTAACAGCAGGTGTTCATCACTAATGCTCAACAATCACTTACATTTTCCCTTAATTATCTCACTGCAACACTGTCTCAATGTTACTTTTTACTCATTGTAGTGTCGATTTCCTGTGGGGTTGAAAGGGTTAACAGTGTAAGATAAAAAGACACACCCACAAAATGTATTTTAACAGTAATAAACTGTAAGTTATAAAACAGGTTTATACTGGCAACACTGTTGCCAGTAGTTTACTGTAAAATTAATTTTTTGGGTCACCATTGTGCAGAAGAGTAGAGCCTGTGCTTCAGTCCAGGAGAAGATCTACAAACATTGATGATTTGCTGCATATTGCTTTATTTAACAGGCGGTGACTGTGTAGTTGCTGATCCAGTGAAAATCTTTTTATGTACAATAGTTTTTTAGTGGTCTCAAATGAAAGAAGTTCACAGTAATGCTTTGCTCACATTATTAATGCATTATAAATTTTAGTTAATACATTTAAATGACAGTTGGTCAATTTAAGGCAGTCGGTTTCTGCAAGTGAAATTAGTTAACTTGAGTTTTAGTGCATTTTTACAGAAACAAACTAGATTACAGTAAAGAACTGTACAATTAACAGTATTTTACTGGCAACAGTGTTGCCAGTATTTTACTGTAAAAAAACCCGGTAAGGTCTAACAGTGTACTGTACTATGCACTTTGCTGTCCTGTTGCATCAATGACATTAGCCACAACTGTTGCAGTAGCAGAGATGCTATCATCTGACCAGAGCACACCATCTATACAGCACTGGCTAACCTGGCTATCGCGTGATTTTTAAAGACATTTAAACAGCACCTCCAACCTCAAAAAGTGGAGACTGATTTTAGTTGGGCAATTATTCATGCAAATAAACAGTGTTTTGTTCAGTCCAACATCCACAGCTACTTACAGCAATGTCTTCAGGTCTGTGAGGGTCACGTTCACTGTTGTGCACATTTGTGCAGATCACATGATACAAATTCTGTGCTGCAAGGCGTCGAAAGTGAAGTGTGCAAAGCCAACAAAGGACCTGTTCCTGTATTCAGTGGCACTGGTGCAAAATGCCACAACTCTGGACGAGATACAAACTTTGTTAACAGACATTTGTACAGTCTTCCAAGAGAGAGATGATACATCCTGCCAAGAGAGCCTGGACAAATTACAGACTGCAATTAGAAATCAGGTTGTCATTGCTGATGTGGACAGTGCCACCAAGAGAACACCACTGGAAGAGCTAGGATTATTCTCCCGCTCAACACCCAAATCAATAAGACATGACTCACCCTTTGTTGAACTCTTTGAAAATGTATTCTCAGAGGCAGAAGACAAAGTTAAAGTGTAACTTGTCTTGAAGTTACCTTGAAATTACCTTTATTAAACAGGTGCAATGACTTCTCGGACCGGAACGACTAATCGGATTTCCTAATCGCATTTACCTCCACCCTTCTTTTTTCAAGACTAAAGAAATGTTTACTATTTTTTCTCCCATCTATAACCACTTCTTGATCTAATAAAGGCTTTTCTTGGCTTTTTCTTGTTAAGTTTATTTTGGAGTTTATTCAAAGTGGCCTGATCCTCAACAGTTAAAGTGGCTCTCTTCATTAAATTATTAATTTCAGCTGAAATTTCAATTGAGTCTTCCCTTCTTTTATTAGCTATTTTTGTACCATAGGTTCTAACAGCACATCCTATTTCAAATGTTCCCATTGTTTACCAAATTCACCATAATTAATTGCAGAGTTCCAGTGATTTTGGATAAGTCTTTCTATAATGGATTTCAAGTCTTCAACATTTAGCAATGAATTATTGAGCTTCCAGTATCCTCCACTAATTCTATGATTCTTACGCCCAGACAATGCAACTTTAAGGCTAATCATTTTATGGTCAGTTAAAGCAGCAGACAATATAGAGGTTTCTAAAATAAAAGGTTCTAAGTCTGAGGAAACCAACCAAAGGTCAATACGTGACTGTAATGAGAAATATTTGTTGCTCCAAGTAAACTGTTTAGTTGAGGGTTTTATACCCTCCAGATATCAGTCAAGTCAAGGCTGTAACTTAGGGTGACCATATTCCAGGACATGTCCGGCCGGGGTTTCGAGATCGCCCAAAATATCCGGGATACGGCTTTTGCTTTATCGTCGCCATTCATTTTGTTTACATGCACACCTTTTGATTCAGTAGGACTGAATTAATTCCGATTGGTGAATCTGAATGTACTGTTTACATGAACGCTAAACAAGTGATCGGTTGATGTGCGTTTTAGCATTGCTAAGAAAATTCCTGTGTTTTCGTCTCGATCGGGATCCGTGTGAAGCAGAATGCATGACCTGCAAAGCTGGCACGTACGTGTCAGTGTCAAATAATGTAATAATGTAAACATAATGAATGGTGACTGTAGAAAGCAAAAGCCGAATCCCGGGCATTTTGGGCGATCTCGAAATCCTGGCCAAACATGTCCTGGTTAAACAGGACGTATGGTCACCCTATGTAACTTAAACATAAAAGATCACTGGATTCACTGTTTGCTCCAGGAGGAAATCTGTCCATTAAACCATTCATGACCAAATTAAAAATCACCATTTATTAATTTAGCATTAGGGTTATTACTCATGGCAGAATTGACACAGTCTTCAATTTCACCTAATAACAAAGTGTTTGCATCTTTTGAACAGTACCCATAAACATTAACAATAGTGAATTTACAATCATTTATATCAATCAGTAGCATTATCCAATGACCTTTAGAGTCACCCATGCTCCATACACATTTTCCATGGAAAGTATGTGACTAAATTGCAACTCCACCAGAGTGACTCCAAAATTTAAAATCCTCGGGGCACGAATGAGACTCTTAAATGAAAATTAAGTCGCTTTTGCATTCTTTGCAAAAAAGAAAAAAAAAAGCTTTTCTTTTGACCAAGTTCCTCAAACCTCTGGCATTAATGGAACATAATTTCAAAACCATCAAACGTCAAAACAAAAACAAATAAAAAGTCAAAAAAGAAAGAAAAGAAAGCTTAGCTTTTCTCCTTCTAAATTTGAACATATAGGCAAACAGCCATTAAATGATTGTAAACGTAATAAAGAAGTGCTTATTTTCAATAGAATCATCCTTGATTTTACTCAAACACTAGCAGGAATGGCCACGAAAACTGATCTTGTTAAAAATAAAATATTTGAAGACAAATATGTGTATCAATTCCATGTTAGCTTATAAGAACAAAAAAACAACAAAAAAAACCCCAACCATCCAATAAAGGAAGCAGAATTGCTGCATGTCCTCGTTCATCATATTAGGTTAATTCTGGTCCTGATCCAGAGTTACATTTCAACCAGGGTCAATAACCAGTAAACAATGGAAACAGGGAAAGAAACGCTCAGAAACGTCAAGACTTCGCAATGATGGAGTGGAGAGAGACTGAATAAATAGTCCGAATGATGAGCGGCAGCTGTGCAGATAACCAGTGCCAGGCACGGGTCATGGGGAACGGAGTTTAAATGGATAATGTCAATATTCGGGAGAGGGAGCCCTCTGGAGGCGAGTAGGAGGAACCACAGAGGCTTGATTCATGACACAATGTCTGTGGACAGTCTTTTTCTTTTATGGTTGATCACTGAATATATCGGACCCTCGTTTGTTGAGATGTTTTGTGGATGTGTTGCTGTTACGTAGATCAGTTCTGTCCCGCAGTCCTGTGTTGCTTATCAGTTACAGTGATAATTTCAACACAGTTGTTAGATTAAATTACCTCAGTGAATCAGTCTATTTCATGAAGATTATAAAACCATCATCACCTGATCTCATTTCACTTTAGCTTTCTTTGCTGCTGCAAATGTGTTTGACAAAAACGCTGTCACAGCGGCCAAAAAAGACAAAAGATATAATAAGAGTTAAGAGCCCAACTAATGGAAGCACTCATCACTGTTATGGTGACTTCAAATGAACCAGAGTTAAACCTCTGTTAATTCTCAATAAAACGTTCTGTAGACATCTGACAGAAATAAAGTCAGTCTGGTCAGTAATAAGTGAAGCTGGTAATGCTGTTTGTGGAGTTGTTTAATCCTCCTCTGCTGAGATCTTCACAGATTTAATGTTTTCTTTTCTCTTCAGTTGATTTCATCTGAGGCTGTGGCTGAAGTCAGTTGTAGTTCTTGTGTTTCTGCTCGTCTCTTTTTTCTGTTCTCTTCTTTCCTTCAGTGATTCTTTTTGTTAACAGGCTGAGATGACTTCATATTTAATATACACAGGTTTTGTGGCTCAGATAAGGTCCAGTTCTGGTTTATTTCTTTGCTCTTGGCTGAGATGTGGCATTGCTATGGCCTGCTTGTGGCCCAGATCTGGCAAACAGGAGTGGCCCACCCAAGTGCCGTAATTCCACGCTGCATGTGGGCCAGATCATCTTTCCACGTGTGCCAGATGTGGGCCGGATCTGGGCCGACACAATGTTGCTATGTGGGGTGTGTTTTGTTGTAATGTCATTTTTGGCTCACTATGTGTTAAACACTATTATCTTATAATGAAATGATTAAAACTATAATTCTTAGTTTGTACTTTGATATTTTACAGTACCTTTTTTATATTTTTTGTTCATATATTTTTGTTTTATAAACACATTTGGTCAGCAATGAGGTTATTGAGAGCGCTACACAAAAGCTTTAGTGCAACAGGAGAGTTTTGTTAGTTTCCCTTTTATTCAGCAATCTCAGATTCAGTCTGATATATTTAATATGAGTCACACGCTTCCCATATGTGAAATCTTCTACAAACACAGATGCTGGAGGCAAGAGACAAAGGCATGGTAACAAATTAGAAAAGCTTTATTGATTAATTTGCACTTTTATCAAAGTTATATCAAAAGTAGAAGAAGAAGAATCTATCTAATGAAAGAAGTAATTCTGGATGGAGACTCCTTAGCATTTAAATATAGTAATATGAAAACAGAAAAGTATATAACAAAAAATCTTATTAAATGAGAGTAAAATTAATATAAGTGATAACTGCATGCAATACTGCATGTATATATCTGAAATGCATTTTTGCATATAATGCATCTTTAACTCGATTCAAGGCAAGACACTCGTTCACTGGTCTTGAGATTTTGTTCTATTTTGCTTTTTTATTAAACTATATCCAGATTTCAGTTACAATAAAAATCTCAAAATCATTTCTCATAATAAGTTTCGAACCAGACTTTATCCAATGTTGAGATTTCTGGTCTGAAAATGTGTTCAAATTCGTATAAATAATATTTATTTAGATAATGCCTCTTTGCATTCTATCAGCCTGTGGTGTCTTGCCTTAAACTGATGTTACACTGCACATCCTCAGAGTCCAGGGAACAGGTAGAGTTTCTTGGGAAGGGACACCCTGTCAATACACGGCATTAGTTTTTTCTGACTCGTGAATTGTTGGTCTGTCGCACTCGCCATGCGCGAGGTGACCTATAATAAAAAAAAGATAAAATTTGAATGTGTCAAGAAACAAACTCCTGTATGTATTTTACCTGAGCAAAGCACTGGAAGAGATTATTTTGCTTTTGGGCTGAAATAAAGCAAACCAATTTAAATGGGATTTTCAACATTTACCTTCCAGAACAACTCTATAATGTCATCAGTATGAGCCCGTTTACAGAACACATCCACGATGTAACAGATAAAATAACTTCCTATGTCAGTATGCCTGTATGCAACAATACCTGTGGAGAAAAACCATTGGTACACTGTTAGACCTTACCGTTTTTTTTACAGTAAAATACTGCCAACACTGTTGCCAGTAATTTACTGTTAATTGTACAGTTCTTTACTGTAATCTACAGCAGTGGTTCCCAAACCTGTCCTGAAGGCACCCCAACACTGCACGTTTTCTTTGTCTCCCTAATCAAACACACCTGATTCAACTCATAAGCTCATTAACCCATGTGATAATGAGCTGATGAGTTGAATCAGGTGTGTTTGATTAGGGAGACAAAGAAAATGTGCAGTGCTGGGGGTCCTTCAGGACAGGGAACCACTGATCTACAGTATGTTACTGTAAAAATGCACTAAAACTAGAGTTAACTAATTACACTTGCAGAAACCTTAAATTGACCAACTGTCATTTAAATGTATTAACTAAAATGTTAACGCATTAATAAAGTGAGCAAAGTATTACTGTGAGCTTCTTTCATTTGAAACCACAAAAAAAAAAAAAATTGGTAAATAAAGAGATTTCCACTGGACCAGCAACTACACAGTCACCGCCTGTTAAATAAAGCAACATGCAGCAAATCATCAGTGTTTGTAGATCTTCTGCTGGACTGAAGCACAGGCTCTACTCTTCTGCACAATGGTGACCCAAAAAAACGAAATTTTACAGTAAACTACTGGCAACAGTGTTGCCAGTATAAACCTGTTTTATAACTTACAGTTTATTACTGTTAAAATACATTTTGTGGGTGTGTCTTTTTATTCTTACACAGTTAACCCTTTCAACCCCTCAGGGAAATCCACACTACGAGTAAAAAGTAACGATGCAGTGAGATAATTAAGGGAATATGTAAGTGATTGTAAGCAGAATCACTGAAGAAAAGAGAAACACAAGAACAGAAAATAGAGAAACACAATAACTACGACTGACTTCCAGCCATTACACATTATTACACTTATTATTAACCAGTATGACTTTATTTCTGTCATACAGAAGTTGTTATTGAGATGTTTAATTGAAAATGTTTGGTTTGAAGTTACCGTTATAGAGATCAGTGCTTGCTTTAGTTGGGATGCTGATGCTAAAACATTAGTTTTTCTTTTGCTGCTTGAGCTGTGTTTTTGCAAGTCACACTTGTGCACACACAGTTTATGAATGACTGCAGTTATAATGATTATGATGACAAAATCATCATTTTGTCTCTTCATTCATTAAGGAATTCATTCTCACTTATTCAGAGTTTAATCCTCAATAAAAAGTGTTACATTACCACCACTGTGAAAACGCAGCAATAAATTACAATGACTCATTTTTTAACACATCATGCATAACCAGAGAAACAGAGCTATACTGTGTTTTAGAAACACAGAGATATCACAATTTAGCACATGAATCTCAACAATGGTGGCAATATTTATTTATTTTATTCATGCAGCAGTGCATGCTGGGAGTTTTATATTATCTGGGAACCCAGCATGCATTGCAACATGAAACTTTTCACCATTGTTGAGATTCATATGCTGATTGTTGATGTCTATGTGTGTCTGAGTCAAGCAAGAGTGAAAAATGTTTTAATGCACTCTGATTTAATACTTTTCAGAAGACCTGATTACAAAAATGTTTATTTCATGATACCCACAAATTCAAAGAATATATAGAGGAAAGATCAAAGAACCAGGCATGTCCAGGATGATTGTGACATCATCACAAAAGAATAAAAACACCTGATCATCTTCCTCTTGACTTTTTCTTGCCATAACAAATGTGTTTTATAAACTCACTGTTACAGCAGTCAGAGAGAGATGAAAGGTAAGAAGTCCAGGGACAAGAGACCAACTAAAGCAAATACTGATCTCCATCATGGTGACAACAAACTTTATTATTAACTAAATCTCTGTTAATTCTCAATAAGAACTTTTGTACATGTATGAAAGAAATAATGTTAAACTGGTTTGTAAACTGGTTTCACACTCAGTGTGGCTAGAAGTCAGTTGTAGTTCTTGTCTTTCTCTTTTTTCTGTTCTTGTTTCTCTGTCCTTCAGTGATTCTGCTTATCAGGTGTTCATCAGTGTCTCAATTCACTCACTTCTTTTCATTCACTCTGTCAAGGGGACTATATAGTGAACTAATGTAGGGAATAGTGAATGAGGGTATAGGGTGTGATTGGTAAAACAGCCTCTGAGTGTCGATTTTGAGCACTGTTCATTTACAGTATATTCCTGTAGGCTATTTTTGTTTTCTGTTTTAATGGAAAATGGTATGATACTGTCAGAATTAGGCCTTTTTTTACAGCAAGGGTTAACAGTGTAGGTTGAGGAACTTCACAAAGCAACCCAAACTTTGCTCATTATTGAGGAAACACTGGCCAACATCAACAGACTGCTTCAAGTGTGAATAAACATTAAAGTAACATTGTTAAAAAAGGACAACAGTTGCTTTATTTTTGAATATGAACAAAATGAACAGTGTGCACTGCAGTGTGATCTACAAATCAATTTCATAAATCAGTGTTTTCTGAGCACTTACCAGGGAGGCAGGACTTAAAACAGAAGAAGTCTTTCTCTACGAGCACAGCGGAGTCTGATTGTATTTTCACACCTCCTAGTTGACCTGGACAGAGAAACGGTTAATGATATGGATGATAATATTACAGTAAATCCAGGAAAAAGATAAATACAGAGTAAAAAGAGAAACAGAAATATGACAAGAGGAGTTGAGTTTTATCAGTAATGTCGTACTTCCTCTGCTGGCTTGAATCAGAATAACCTTTGGTTTATCCCTCAGAGCAGGACATTTCTCTGAGTTCAGACTGGAGAAGATGTCGTCAACAAAGAAGACATCATTCAGGTTTTGCTGGTCATGATAGTTGACACCTAAAATGGCATCTTTATTTTGGATTCTGTCCCCATGAGACATCAGAACCACAAAGGTGCTGTCTGAGTCTTTATGTTCAGGACGTGCAGCGAAGTCCTCGACTCTAGCAGATATTTCCTGTCAATAAAAACTTTTTTTTTTTTTTTTTTGCAGAAATGCAGAGTATATAATGCATTGTAAAATATTTGTTCACATTTCTATATCCACATCTGAAGTCCACTAGCTCTATACGCACTTGCCCAGTCAGATCTCTGTATTTCACAACTCTGTAACCCAAAGCTGTCAGCAGCCACTCCATGTTCTCCTCGTCTCTCTCTGCTCCTCGCCTGTAAGGTAAGTAGTACTCAAACTGTATGTTGGTGATCAGCAGAGCTAAACGTTTCCTCTGAGACTTGTCCTTTGGGATATAAACCTGTGAGAAAACATCAGTATTAGCAGCTTTATAACACTAATAGAGTCACCTGAAATGAAACTAAATAAGGAGTGATTATAAATGCATTGTGTGAATAGATGATTCAACAATATAAAATTTATACAGTAATAATATAAAATAAATCATAAAAAGTGATTTAGATTTAGAGGCCATAAATTAATGTTTTCCTGTTTTGATTGTAGAGATCATGAGAGAAAATAATATTAAAGCAATGGCAATAATAAATAAATAGAGTATGTTTAAAGCTTGGTCTGTAGGGAATTACAAACCTGCGTACATATTCAAACACACATAACTATAAAACCCATTCTTAATGTGCATGTGAGCGCCATCAGCGTTTCTCACAGGTTCGCGTTTAAAGTCTGTGTAGAGAGAATGGTGTCGTCTTAGCGGCCCCGAACTTAATAACGAATGATCGTTGCGACGGAAGCAAATCAATCAAAACTAACTTTAGCTGGAAAATAAGTTTAACTTTATTAAAGAACCGCTATAAAGCCAAAACAATCTCTCTTACCTTAAATTATACGTTTATCTCTGTAAAGCTGCTTTGAGACAATCTACATGGTTAAAAGTAGGGCTGGGCGATATATCGCACGATATTGTTATGCGCATCTCATCAGTAAAGCCGGTTCCCTTGATTAGTAGTAAATCGGTGAAAAATTAACACTCCTGGGGCTGGGAGTGTATATGAGTCCACACTCAAGAGTGTAAAGTGTTAAAATATGAGCGTTAAATTAACACTCAAGAGTGTTAAAGTTAATGAGATAATTAAGTGATTAATTTAGTGATTATTGAGCATTATTGAACACACCTGATGTCAACAAGCAGAATCACTGAAGGAGAAAATCACAAATTGTAAGTTACCATTAAGGTGATGGTTGTTTGCTTTAGTTGGGCTCTTGACCCTTATATGTTTACTTTAAATTTTGCTGTTGTTTGTTTGCTGTTATTGATTTATAACAGTTAAATGAACAAAGTAAAGTATGATCTGATAGTGTTGGTTATGTTTTGACATAATCATGCTGTGATCTGAAAAATGAAACTTATTGAGATAGTTTGGTTTAACTTGTTAGCAGCAGTTTTGTGATTCTTCAGCCTATGATTATCAGTACTTATAATCCAAAATATTTAATAAACATTGGTCTGATCAAAAGACTTTCAACTAAACTCATTTAGAAACACAGACATCAATAATCAGCCTGTGAATCTCAACAATGGTGACAATAATAAAGCATGTTGCAGTGGCTGCCACCAATCACAACTCATTAATGGCTCCCATCATGCATTGCGGTATGAATAAATTATGATCTGAATTGTCTATGTAATTTACTTTTCCTAATTGAATATTCTGCTCGGCACCATTGTTGAGATGCATTGACTGAATCTTGACGTCTGTGTGTGCCTAAAATAATGATTTTTTTTAAACAACTTTTAAGAAATCCTTTATATTATATAAAACATTCTGGGCATTTATGCAGAATCACAGTTATGCTGTAACCAACAACATAAATCGAAGTCAGAAAGAAGGATCTTAAAGAGTTCAGTGATCAAGTTCAAATGATGAATGTCATAATATAACCAACACCATCAGATCACTTTTTTTCTTTGTTCATCTGGCAGTTATAACTCAGATACAACAGCCAAACAACATCTAAAATTAATAAGATAAGGCTCAAGAGCCCAACTAAAGCAAACATTGACCGCCATAACGGTAACTTACAATTTGTGATTTTCTCCTTCAGTGATTCTGCTTGTTAACATCAGGTGTCTTCAATAATGTTCAATCATCACTAAATTAATCACTAAATTATCTCATTAACTTTAACACTCTTGAGTGTGGACTCATATACACTCCCAGGAGTGTTAATTTAACACTGGAGTTTTTGCTGTGTACAAAGAGCCGTAGTTAACTGACAAGCTGAGCCATATCGCATTACTTATCTCTGGCGATACGTCTGCGATATTAATGCGATATGGCTCAGCTTGTCAGTTAACTACGGCTCTTTGTAGTAAATGCCGCTCCATCTGAAAGCAGGTGATGGTGATTTACTACTAATCAAGGAACCGGCTTTACTGATGAGATGCGCATAACAATATCGTGCGATATATCGCCCAGCCCTAGTTAAAAGCGCTATATAAATGAAGATGACTTGACTTGACTTGACTTTAACAACATAATTTTTCATAATATATCATACGCTTGAAAACTCAATGTTCCGGCACCAAATTAATGATAGCTATTAACTGATATTCGACATATCTCTGGTATTTAAACAAGATTAATGTGTCCAGCATCTGGAGGGCCACAGTCCATCAGCGTTCAGATCCTCTCAGAGACATTCAGTCTTTGTTAATTTCACTATCATGGACTTATAGTTTGAATTTCATAATTTCCTGTGTTCTTTGTTCATGTTTCTATCTTTAATTTGTTGCTATGGTAACTCATTTAGTCATCGCACCTGCTAGTCGTTTTAAGTAATTATCTGTATATTCCTGTATATTCTGTATAGTTCCTCATTTCTCTAGTTGTTGGTTATGAGTTTGTTTGATTCAGTACTTTTATTTTGAATTAATCTTCATCTGACCTTCTTCTGTGGACTTTACACACTGCTATTGTGACAGTTCCTGCCTGAAATCCTCAGGTAATCCTGAATCCTGCTTCAGCTGCTGGATGGACTTAAACTCTGCAGGACGGCGGCCCTACAAAAGCTGGACTAGCAATCCCTGAATGCACTGTTTTCACAAAAGTATAGAAACAGATACTTGCATTATTTCTGTTTTCTCTGAGAATTCTGTCCCTAAACTCTTGTTTGCTTGGAGTAATGCTGTGTGGTCTCTTCCAGTCGGACTGTATGGGCTGATCCTCCACAGACATTGAAGCATTTCTTCTGTCCTCCGGCTCAGGCCGCTGAACTAAAGTCAGGAAAACACACATCACAATATACCCAGATAGCAACATTGTTTCGGCCCGGATCCGGCCCACATCTGGCACTTGTGGAATGCGGATCTGGCCCACATACAGCAGAGAATGACGGCACTTGGGTGGGCCACTCCTGTTTGCCAGATCTGGGCCACAAGCAGGCCATAGCAATGCCACATGTCAGCCAAGAGCAAATAAATAAACCACAACTGGACCTTATCTGAGCCACAAAGTCTGCGTATATTAAATATGGAGTCATCTCAGCCTTAATAACCTGTTAACAAGCAGAATCACTGAAAGAAAGAAGAGAACAGAAAAAAGAGACGAGCAGAAACACAAGAACTACAACTGACTTCAGCCACAGCCTTAGATGAAATCAACTGAAGAGAAAAGAAGACATTAAATCTGTGAAGATCTCAGCAGAGGAGGATTAAACAACTCCACAAACAGCATTACCAGCTTCACTTATTACTAACCAGACTGACTTTATTTCTGTCAGACGTCTACAAAAGTTTTATTGAGAATTAACAGAGGTTTAACTCTAATGTGTTTCATTTGAAGTCACCATAACAGTGATTAGTGTTTCCATCAGTTGGGCTCTTAACTCGTAATATATATTTTTATAATGTCTTTTTTGGCTGTTGTGACAGTGTGTGTATCAAACACATTTGCAGCAGCAAAGAAAGCTAATGCCTGGTTCAGATTACACGATTTTTTTGTCTGTTATGATAGTCACTGTGTCAGATTACACGATTTTGACTCCTAAAAATCTTGTCATGTCGTGGACAAGAAACATGTCAAACTACACGTTGTTTTCCGACCAGTCATCGCGAGCCGTTTCACACACTCATTCACTGGCACATACACGCTCACTCACATAGCTACACGCACTCGCACATACACACTCACTCACATACACGCACTCTCTCTCTCGCGCTCTCTCTCTCTCTCTCTCACACACACACACACACACACACTCGCTCACTCACACATGCTCTCTCACTCACACTCACTCGCGCACACACACTCTCACTCACTCTCCCTCACTCACTCACTCGCGCGCCGTCGTCGTGGAGGACCGTTAAAATTAAACATGCTAGTCTTTTTGTCGTGATGTCCTGAAGCATCGCAGACGCGACGTAGGTTGTCGCACACTATGACACACTATACGAGATGAAACGATCGAATCTTGCGTTCCGACGCCCGTTGTCGTTTGCGAATACCCACGACACCCTACGTCAAACGGATCGTGCCAAAATCAGGCTAAAATCGTGTAATCTGAACCAGGCATTAAGTGAAATGAGATCAGGTGATGATGGTTACCTGTTGATTTTATAATCATCATGAAATAACCTGATTCACTGATGTTTTTGGAATATAACGATTGTGTTGTCACATTATTATTTTCACATCACAAACCCTGTGTTACTGCAGCGTGAGATTCAGCTCTTGGCTGACATGTGGCATTGCTATGGCCTGCTTGTGGCCCAGATCTGGCAAACAGGAGTGGGCCACCCAAGTGCCGTCATTCTCTGCTGCATGTGGGCCAGATCATCTTTCCACGGGTGCCAGATGTGGGCCGGGTCCGGGCCGAAGCAATGTTGCTATCTGGGTATCAACAGCCCGAAGAACATTCTCTACATCTGTCTGCAGCTACATACATATAATATCACAGATCTTTCTCATGCTCTCCTGACTGGTTAAACTCTCTGTGATTTCTGAATATTGTTCCTCATGAATTAGTTTCTGCTGACGCAGTTTATCTGCAATGATCCCAACATTTGTAACACCCTGAATGAGATCTGGCCAATGATTATCAAAAAAACTGTGATTTACCTTCCTCACTATTCAGACGCGGCTCGTCTCTCTTAGGATGAATCAGATCATTTTTCTTAATTGTTGCAGTCCAGACAGTCTCCTGATCCTCTGCTCTGATAAGAGTCATTTCAAGATCATTCTCCAGACTTGTGTTGACACTGAAGAAGTTTGGGGGAGTTTCTCTTGTGAGTGTGATCCCTTCTTTGGGATGGATCGAGGCACCAGGAACATCAAGAATGTGTGGCGTTTTCATCCGAAATGGCCTGTCAGGTCTGGGATAATCTATTGGGTCATTTCTCTTTTCTTTCCTCTCAACTTTTTCTTTTGCATGATCATCAACTGGAAACAAGTAGAGATGTAGAATGAGAGGATCTTTAGAACGCATGTAGAGAAGAAGATCGCAGTGTTCTTCCACTCGCTTTATCCAACTTATAATTAAAGTTATAATAGAGAAGGATAGTTGGACAATCTTAGCATGGAATCGGGTCAACTGCACAGGTTCTGTGGTTATTCCCTCGTCTTTTACGGTGAGGACTTTCACAGCATCTTTGAGAGAGGGGTCAGACTCTCCTAAACAGGCGTAATGGGGCAGATGAACTTCCTCCAGTTTCCCTGAGATCACCGTCACGTCAAGCACTGGACCGATCCGGTTGCACTGCAGCCTCTCCAGCTCTGCGTTGAGGAAGAGTCCGTCTACGGTACGGTACTGAAGGGTGACGACACAGTCACAGACCCATCGCATTCTGGTCCTGACACACTCGTAACGGCCTGGGTCAGTGCTGACCCTGAACTTTGACCCTCCTTCATCTGTACAGGCCGACGGCTCAATCGGAAGCCACTGATCAGAATCAGCTATATGGACACAAGACTGACAGTTCAGCAGCGGGTGAATATCGAGCCCAGAAGGTTTGGGCTGAGAGAACCTGTGAAGAACCAGAAGAAGGCAGAAGCAAAGAGTCAGTTGGTTTTTAAACAAACAAAATTAATTGTTAAATAAACTAATAAATAAAACTCGCCGGTGACTTTAAAGGTTGTATCAGCAGTTTCAGGCCTAAATGATCACATTCTAGGGGTGGGCGATATAGCCTCAAAATTATATCACGATATTTCAAGAATATTTGCGATAATGATATTTATGACGATATAAAAATTTTTTTTTTATTATTACATTTATCTCACCTAAATATTTGCTCACTCATTGTGTTTTTACAATTGGGTCATTTTGTTTTTAAGAGTTTACACAACACAAGGAAGCTTGATTTCAATCTTTGAATTAAATTGAAAAAAGTAGCAAAAAATATATACAAAATAATAAAGATGCAAATAAAGAGAAAAGTTTTTGGGTAGGTCTAACACTATTCAGAAATACTAAACTGAATAAGGTAATCAAATGTAAAATAACACTAGTCCTGAGTCCTGACTAAATTAAATGCATTGGCTATTAATTCTGATTCCTTACAATGAAAGCTATATTTTGTTGTTTGACGACAACATTAATGACAGACACACATGGCTGCTGTCACTTTTAGAGCTAGTGCCCGGATCCATTACTGTTATACTGTCTGTCACAACGTCAAGCGCGTTTTATGGTTATTTCAGACATAATTTTGCGTGTTTTTTCCCCTGTTAAAGCGATATAATCCGCGAAAAATAACTTTACTCGCAAGCTGTTTGTGAGGCGGCTTTACTGTAACTTATGTATATGCACGCAGAGTAAACATCTCTCAGAGGGCGCGCAAGAGTACTGAATAGTTTAAAATCGCAAATGTTTAAACTGATAAGACTTAAAAATAAGTGAAAATTATAAACTTTAGTTGCAATGCAAGTGACAAAAGACAATTCGGTCATGTCTTGACTGCTAAACACAAGAGTGTGGTATTGACGCTTGACTTGTGCAACCCATTTTGAGAGCGAGAGAGAGAAGACGCGGCACAGCTGAACACTCACGCGGTTGGTAAAATCAATGTTTGCGGTGGAATTTCCCGCATTATAAGTTGTAGACCTGCGGGAATTATTAAAATACTATTGAAGTAGCTCCTTTTTAGGTACTAAATCGTCATTGGAGGCTGACTTGCTGCTCTCGCGCTCAGACAGGTGTTATTGTGCGTGCTAGGGAACGTTATGCGCCATACGTCATTGCGTCGCTATATCAGTGATATCGCGATATGACACTTTTTTAACATGTTAAAATTTATACCGGTATTATCGTGGACGGTATGATATGGCACACCCCTATCACATTCATCTAATCTTTCCTAACGATCCGCTAGCTGCCCGCCCCATAAGCATGCCGTCAAAAACGCGTCTCTGTAGGCAGCCTAGGCTCTGAGATCTGCACACAAAACAATTGGTTTCACCAACCACTCAAAACCAAAATAAATAGTGCCTACAGAGACGCATTTTTTGACGGCATGCTTATGGGGCGGGCAGGAAAGATTAGATGATTAGGAAATCGTTAGGAAAGATTAGATGAATGTGATCATTTATGTTTGGGCCTTTTTTTACAGTGAAATACTGGAAACAATTTACTGTTAATTATACAGTTATTTATTGTAATCTACAGTATGTTACTGTAAAAATGCACAAAGCTAAAACTCGAGTTAACTGATTTCACTTGCAGAAACCGACTGCCTTAAATTGACCAACTGTCATTTAAATGTATTAACTAAAACTTATAATGCATTAGTAATGTAAACAAATTATTACTGTTAACTTTTTTAATTTGAGGACACTAAAAAACTTTTGCACATAAAGAGATTTCCACTGGACCAGCAACTACACTGTCTGTTAAATAAAGCAACATGCAGCAAATCATCAATGTTTGTAGATCTTCTCCTGGACTGAAGCACAGGCTCTACTCTTCAGCAACAGTGTTGCCAGTTTATACCAGTTTTATAACTTACAGTTTATTGCTGTTAAAATACATTTTGTGGGTGTGTCTTTTTATTTTACACTGTTAACCCTTTACACCCCACAAGAAAATCCACACTACAAAGAGTAAAAGTAACATTGAGACAGTGTGGCAGTGAGATAATTAAGGGAATATGTAAGTGATTGTTGAGCATTAGTGATGAACACCTGCTGTTAACAAGCAGATTCACTGAAGAAAAGAGAAACACAAGAACAGAAAATAGAGAAGAACTACAACTGACTAGGGATGAACGATTAAACGCACTTAAATTGAGATGGCTTATCGTGATTTTAAAAATCGCAATGGCTGCGATTATTTTTTATGCGCAGTTTGTCATTGATGTACGGCTCTGTAAACGCTGCTCCATCTGAAAGCACTGTGAGTCTGAGTCACTTATAACGTGCATTTGAAAAAACAACACGCGTCAAACATCTTTCCAAAACATGAGAATTATTTATGAACCTCTTGTCCAACAACAGACAACATTTAATAACATGTATTTACTCCAAACTCACTTCATAACGACAGTTGAGCTCCTCCTTCTGTGAGATGATGAGCTTCTTACACAGAATAAGGCAGTCGTGTGTTTATAAGTCATGTTTAATCAAAGCGTTTCAATCTTCTGTTTATTCAGATACCGCAATAGGGATTTCCGGGAATGATGCACATTATTGTACTTCTGCGGTGGGGCATATTTATCGTGTTTGCGTGAGAGCGCCCTCTGGCGTTCAGATGGGGCAGTATTTACTACCAATCAGCCGCACTCCACTGACAAGCTGCGCAAAACATAATCGCAGCCTTTGCCAAATCATGTGCGGTTTTACTGCGATAAATCGTTCAGCCCTACGACTGACTTCCAGCCATTACACATTATTACACTTATTATTAACCAGTATGACTTTATTTCTGTCATACATCTACAGAAGATGCTACTGAGATGTTTGGTTTGAAGTTACCATTATAGAGATCAGTGTTTGCTTTAGTTGGGTTCTGGACTCTTGACTCTTTAACATTAGATTCTCTCTTGCTAGTTACTATTACTCATTAGTTACTCTCTTAACTATTATTCAGTCTGGATAAATCCTTCACTAAGGGTGCTTTCACATCTGTAGATCGGTTCATTTGATCCGGACCAAGGGCGAAAAATGATACTTTGTAGCATTTTTCAGGCGTTTTGGTTCCTTTTTACACCACTGACCGCTCTGGTCCGAATCAGTTTATGAGTTGATAAAACGAACCAAAATAGAGTCACATGACAACATCCACATCACTCATTGGCCAGATGTGTCTTGAACGCATTTCCATAACTGCACTTCGTTTGGTCAGAATTAACGTGTGGGAAAATTCCAACAGAACTCCCGGAAGTAAACAAAGAGGTGGAAAATCCGGCAGACAACACGCCGCTGTTCACTATGGAGAGACGACTGCGTGGGCTGAATGTATCCCTGGTCATATTTTATTCTATAGTTTGACTACTCCACTGTAGACAAACAATAATATCTGAAAATGAAGCGAGGATGCGGCTTGAAAATAACGTTAATAATTTCTATCAGGCTCCGCACCGCCTCACAACTCCAAGTTTGTCAGCGAGCTGCCATGCTTAAAGTGCAAACTGTCAACAAACATTTCTCTTCATCCCATAATGCATAGCGCAGCTGACTATGGCAACTGGTTTAGTCCAAAAAATGCGCAGTTCTCTGGCAGTTGGTTCTGTTTGAGGTCGGATCACGTTCTCACCACAAACGAACCGCTCCAGAGTTCGTTTCAAAGCGTACCGAGACCACCTCTTCGAGCAGGTCTCGGTACGCTTGTTTGGTCCACTTTTTGTGCGCACCTGAGTGCGATTACCGCATTCACACCTGCCCAAACTAATCGCACCAATGGGGAAAACGAACTCTAGTACGATTCAACCGAACTAAATGAGGCAGGTGTGAAAGCACCCTTAGAGACAGTATATTTCACTCACCCGGCTGTGTGTGTGTCACTGTTGTTTCTCTCAGGACGCTGTTTAATGTCACACAGAGACACTGAGGAGAAATAATCAATATTAAATCCAGCATAGAGTGAATGTGTGTGAGTGTGTTTGAGTGTGTTTGAGTTTGTGTGTGAATGTGTGTGTGTGTGAGCGTGTTTGTGTGAGTGAGTGTGTTTGAGTGTGTTTGTGAGAGTGAGAATGAGTGAGTGTGTGAGTGTTTGCATTTGTGTGTGTGTCTGTTTGTGACTGTGTGTGTAAGTGTGTGTGTTTGTGTGAGTGAGCGTGTTTGTGTGAGTGAGTGTGTTTGTGAGAGTGAGAATAAGTGTGTGAGTGTGTGTGCGAGTGAGTGTGTTTGAGTTTGTGTGAGTGTTTGCCTTTGTGTGTGAGTGAGTGTGTGAGTGTGTGAGTGAGTGAGTGTGAGAGTGAGAATGAGTGTGTGAGTGTGTGTGTGTGTGTGTGTGTGTGTGTGTGAATGTGTGTGTGAGAATATGTGTGTGAGAATGTGTGTGTGAGAATGTGTGTGTGTGTGTGTGTGTGTGTGTGTGTGTGTGTGTGTGTGAGTGAGTTTGTGAGAGTGAGAATGAGTGTATGTGTGTGTGTGTGTGAGTGAGTGAGTTTGTGAGAGTGAGAATGAGTGAGAATGAGTGTGTGTGTGTGTGTGTGTGTGTGTGTGTGAGAGCGTGAGTGTGTTTGTGAGAGTGAGAATGAGTGTGTGTGTGTGTGTGTGTGAGTGAGTGAGTTTGTGAGAGTGAGAATGAGTGAGAATGAGTGTGTATGAGTGTGTGTGTGTGTGTGTGTGTGTGTGTGTGTGTGTGTGCGTGTGTGTGTGTGTGTGTGAGAGCGTGAGTGTGTTTGTGAGAGTGAGAATGAGTGTGTGAGTTTGTGAGTGTTTGCGTTTGTGCGTGTGTGTGTGTGTGTGTGTGATTACCTTCCTTGTGTTTCTTCTTTAGCTGTTCAGCCAGATTATTCTGGTTCATCTTCCTCAGGATGTTCACTGTGGTCTTCACAGCTCCTTCTGGTCTTAAACGAGCCACCATCATGTCCACTGTGTCTAAGATATCTGCTTTCATCTCAGACTTTGAAATGTGTTTTTGATTCTTCAAGTGCCACTTAAAGAGCTTCAGTTCATCTTTGACTAGTTCCCTCAGTGAGTTCAGGAGCAGATCCTCAACAGACGCCATATTCCTTCACATATTCACTTCAGCAGGACAAAGAGACAAAGACAAATTACACTCTAAACACATGAATCACGAAACTAAAGCAATGCTTAAATGGAGCTTTAAGCCACGATCCCTTCAATTAAAAATGAATGAGTTTTTCATTTTCCGACAGGTTTCATTTACTGCCATCTTCTGGTCAAACAGCAGAAGCACATGTCCCATTACAGCAGCTCATCCTGAAATAAGTCCTGTAAGTATTTATAAACTAACCATGTAGATATAAGTGTCACACCCACACAAGTGTCTCTCCTGGACTTCTGTTCTATTCACCTCCACTTGCAATCAGTGACACACAAATGAAGGGCCTCATTATTTTTACCTGCGTCCCATATAATATAAGACGGATAAATGGATGTATCAGGATACTACAAACCATGTTGGCCTATTGTTTTCAACATTTTGTTTAATCTATAGTAATAATCCAAGCACATAGACCTTCATATGGAGGATTAAATAAGATTGAATGTATGCATTAATATGAAAGATTACAAACTTGTATCACTGACACTGTTCAACAATTTTAAGTTTCTTATAAGTGCCGAATAATAGACAGTAAAAAAATGAAGAAAGATACAAACAAACCAACATTACGTTTAACCTCTTTAGGTTATAAACAAAACCTGCAGGGAACGTTCTGTTCTGTTGTGTAAGTTATAACAACAGCCCTGAACCGCAAGGTAAAAAAAAAAAATCTCGTTATTTCGCCACAATAAGGGGACATTCTAATATGCATTAAGCCACATTTAGCGTTCTTATAATGGTTTTCTATGGGAGGAAAATGCTTAACGTGAAATCAAACGCGTTGCGTTCATATTCTGGACTCATCTGATTTTTTGTAGTATATTTTATTATGATTTTAGTATCATAATGATTAATAAATGCACGCATAATTATCTGTAAACTTGATAAATGTTGCAGATATGTTTTAGGCTACTGTCCACAAACAAATTACTTTCAACTCATGTGTGCAAAATTCAGAATTCAACGAATGTGCAGCAATTTGTACAAATAGAGACATTTTTGTGAATAAAACGCTTTATTTTGTAGTAGTGATCATATTTTGCGCATGCAACAAATATGATATACATAGTATGGAGGGATTATTCAGTGGCATTATTGTTCAGTGGCATTGTTTACGCTCAGTGCCTCCAAAATGGCCGACTTCCAGATTGATGACACGTAGCGTGAATGACTCGCACGCGGATCCGCTCATTATATTTAACTGTAATGTTACCTTGACTTTGACAGGAAAAATACACATTGCACTTAATATTTTTTTAACATTAATGTTACAGCATGGTGGGCGCGAGTCTGGGTTGCGTTTATGGACGAGGGAAAGTTGTTTCTTTCGGAAGCCTCTCCACCGTTAGTTTCTTTGTCCAAAACGTCCAGCGTCTGCCTCAACAAAGATGCTAGCTCTAGCTTTGCCATTGTTAAACGTACAGTATGGCATTTTTCGCCGCTAGGAGTCGCTAAACTCTTTACAATAACAAAGGTGTAGATTGATGACGCAACATTTGCTAAGAATTATGGATTTTGTCGTCAACGTCAAGCCGACCGATCTAATAATGTTTATGGATGACTGAATACATTGATGTTTTTATCATGACTGTGATATGAAGCAGTTCGGGATTGCTAAGAGACAGCTATCAGCTCCACACGCGACGCGAGTCCCGCGGATATAAAAGGAATATGGACATTTCATTCTACCGAACTACACGCAGAATTACAACTCACAGGTCAGTTTATTAGACAAATTAAACTTGTGAGGTAACGCAGCGCTGTTTCACTTGGTCTAACATTACACTAGCACACTAAGCTGCATTTGAGTGTGTTGAAATGTATGTGTTAGTCTGTCTGTATGAGACTAGCAGTAAACTAGATCAACATTAGAATAACATACAGATCATATTCTAACATTTTATCATTGTTGAACTATATAACATTGATTAGTTTTATGTAAATGTGCTCACCTGTTTAATAAAGTACATGTAGGAGCGGTCGAAGTCTCGGACGTGGAGCTCTCGTTTATATACTGTCAATGGGAGCTCTCGGCATCTCGAAAACACCGCGCTGATATTGATCCTCGTTTTAGTTCTCCTTTTTTATCCAAAGTCTGCTTGCCATGGTCCATAATGTTTGAACGACTACTATCAGAGGGCTCTGGTTCATAGCTCTGGTTGCCATGGCAGCACGAGCGGAAACCAGGGACAACGCGGATATGACGCCATTGACTGCGACAAAGCGGAAATAAAGAAACGTGCCGTGTCTTCGAATTAAATTAAAATTTCTCCTGGTTTGAAAGTTGTTGGAAACAGTCGGGATAATGTAAGTACACAACTAAAAAATATATATAACATAGATATAGTGATTTTTGCTATTTTTAAAGGGACAATATGTATCTTTTTAGGTATTTTATTATCTAAAATCAATATTTTTATTCATAAATATGTCCTCAATGGTGTCCAAAAAGTACTAGGCCAACGCGTTTCCACAACGCGTTTTCGTTCAGAGCCCGCGTCACGTGACTGAAACCAGCAGAAACGGAGCAGAGCAGTAAGAGGCGCTTGTCACTGCCCCGGCAAGTTTAAAAGGCTGCACTGCACGGTTAAGTCACAGGATAACGAGTCATCTTCGTCGAACAAGTCCAAAATAAGACCGTAAAAGTAAACGTGACCGGGGATTACAACTAAAACAAGGGTTTATGTCGGAATAGCTATATTAATAGCGATATGGCTTAGCTTGTCAGTTAACTACGGCTCTTTGTAGTAAATGCCACTCCATCTGAAAGCAGGTGATGGCGATTTACTACTAATCAAGGAACCGGCTTTACTGACGAGATGCGCATAACAATATCGCTATTTAAATCGCCCAGCCCTAAAGTAGATGTGAAAGATATGGATAAAAATGATGTTATTTAAGCCAGCGCAAATAACTGTATACATCCTGTTTCAGTACAAAGTAGTCGATTGCCGAGTTCACACGCGTGATTTTAGGTAACTAAACCTATGCGCGTGAACTCGACAATCAACTACTTTGTACTTCAACCGAAAACAATAAACCGATGTAAATACAGGTATGAGCGCTGGCTGAAATAACATCATTTTTATCCATATCTTTCACATCTGCTGCAGTCAGATTGACCCGTGTTCACTCTGAAGGAATCACTCACATTGGCTGTGCACTTGTAATGACACATCAAGGATGTTAAGAGGCTAAAAGCAGGTTTAAAACTTGCCCCATTGAAGTCAACAGGGTGCAAATTTTAAAAAGAGGATAACACGGTGTAGGCAACACCGATTTTTGTCGTTGTTCTCTGTATTGACAGCACTCCAAATTGACAAAAAATGAGCTCAATGTTAAAATTGACCGGAGTTCTCCTTTAAGCATTGCCAAATACACTCAAATGAGATCGACTCAGAAAAGACGTCAATAAATGCACGCGTCACCTGAACATCATCTTAATTGCATGCGCAAATTATGATCACTAATACAAAATAAAACATTTTATTAACAAAAATGTCTCTCTACATTTCATTCATTTTGACTAAGGATGTTTCTATATATGATTACCAACTCTCCACCTTATTTTGCAACGCGGAAGTAAGCTATATCTTGGAAAGTGCGACTTTTGATACATTAATACGATAGGTAGAACATTTCTGCAGACCGTGTTTGTACAGGTACAGTAACTGGAAGCGATCGACAGCGAAAGCCACAAACATTAAAGTTACAAATTATTTTGTGAAAGTCCGGTCTTTTGTTAAAATAGTAGATCAAATATGTCGAAACATTAAGTTATACAAAATACTAATACTGAACAGATAAATTACCACAGATCATAAAACTTTTGTCTGTACCTGTCAAATGGCGTGTTGTCGTGAGCAATAGAGCATTCTTAATTTCGATTTCGCTTTCTCTGCTTGGTTAAAAAAAGTGAGTGTTCAAATCAATCCTGACGGGGGAAAAACCTGTGATTGGTCCGTTCCGTCACCAACTGACTGTGATTGGTCCATTCCGTCACCAACTGACTGTGATTGGTCCGTTCCGTCACCAAACTACTGTGATTGGTTCACCGTTCATCCTTCTCGAATCAGGTTCAGTAGCCTTTTGAATGGATATTTCTATCTGTCAGATATAACCCTGATGAATATAATCAACTAATTTCAGGGCAGAAATAACCTTTCAGTCAATAGAGGCAACAATCACTTTTTGGCAGGTAAAATACTGCATTATAATGGTTGTACTGGCCTCTAAAGGTATTTTAAGAGGTAAAAAGTACTATGTGAGTTATAATCTGTCAGATATAACCCTGATGAATATAATCAACTAATTTCAGGGCAGAAATAACCTTTCAGTCAATAGGCCTAAGTAGAGGCAACAATCACTTTTTGGCAGGTAAAATACTGCATTATACCCACCCAGCAAAAACTCGTTGAAAAGACGTCGAAAAGACGACATTGCCAGTCGTCTAAACAACGTTAAAATTTGGTTGAAAAGTGAAAGGTGAAAAGACGTCTTTTTCAGGTCGTTGAAAAGACGACAATAAAATGACGTCCCAATCGCGTCTAAATTAGGTTGTAGAGTGAGTTGAAAAGACGGCCTAATTCAGGCCTAATTTCAACCGTGAATTCATGATTATATTTAATATTCATAATACAAAAACTCACAAAAGAGTTTATAAAACCATTTATTGACACATCAAATACATCTTTCACATAAAAAACACTTTCCTGATCACATCTTAAGCCTGCATTTGATCAAGCATACCCTAAAAAAGTTATATTGTGAAATATTACTACAATAAAAATAACTTTTCTTAAATATACATGTAAATATACAGTATAAAGTGTGTAATTTATTCCTGTGATGCAAAGCTGAATTTTCAGCATCATTACTTCAGTCTTCAGTGTCACATGATCCTTTAGAATTCATTATAATATGATTATTTGATTCTCAAGAAACATTTATGATTATTATAAGTTGTACAGCTTCATATTTTTGTGGAAACTATGATACAGTTTTCAGTATTCTTTGAATAGAACTTTCAAAAGAGCAACATTTATTTGAATCATTATTTTTTTAAACAATTTTAAAGTTTTTACTGTGACTTTTGGTCAAATTAATCTATCTTTTCTGTATAAACATTTTTTCAAAACAATAAGTCTTTAAAATATTGAAAATGTTTATAAAACAGAACAATGACCAATTATAACCACATTAGAAAACAGTAAAGGGATAGTTCACACAAAAATGTAAATTCTGTCATTAATTACTTACCCTCATGTCGCTCCAAACCCATAAGACTTTTGTGGAGAACACAAATGAAGATATTTTTAACAGATGCCTTGTGTGCGCAAACAATTACGTCTTTATTCACAAATGATGTATCTCCGACGCATGAGATGGCCGTCTCTCTCGCCAACACAACCCTGATGAATCGTGGTGCTCCGTGAACGTGTCAGAGATGTGTATTTTGTGAATAAAGATGCAATGGTTTTTTTTTGCACACACAAAGCATTCACTTCGCTTCATAAAGTTGAGGTTAAACCACTAGTCATATTGATTATTGTTATAATGTCTTTACTACCTTGAAAGTTGTAGTGGCATAAACTGTGAAATGGAGGGACAGAAAGCTCTCAGATTTCATTAAAAATATCTACATTTGTGTTTCAAAGATGAACGAAAGTCTCACAGGTTTGCAACGACATGAAGGTGAGTGATGAAAATGTTTGGTAATGTTTGACACATTAGGTAAATCAGTTCCTCAGGGGCACGAGTAGATCTCTGCCTGAGCTCTGATCTTCTGCTCCTTCCACCATCCCAATCCTGGATTATTGAGCCACGACAGAAGTTTCCACTTTGAATGCTTTAGCCTGGCTGTTTTTTCTCCAGCATCTAAAGTGAGAAAGAAAACAATAACCAAAATGTAAATGTAAAAAAACAATGGTTGTCCAAAATGTGAAGTATACACTTGAGTTTTCCCTCTACATACTTGTGGAAGATTTCAGTCATAGATAAATTGTAAATGTTTGCTTGATTAGACATTACCTGTCTAGCGACGTATGTTTATGCTGAAATATAATATTGGTTTGTGAATTGGTTTGTTAAAATCAGCTATCACATGTCATTTTGTAGCGAACTGTCTTGTGTGATTAAAGTTTTGAGCTTCAGAGCTTCCGATAACATAGTGAGTTTTTAGGGAACGAATGTTTCAGTGCACATTAAGAATTTTGTGATTAAGACGGCCTTTAACCACTGACTACTGAGCTAGAGACCTGAGTGATATGCACCCAGAGTTTAGCACCTTGATTAGCTTGTTCAGGTGTGCTGAACTGGTTGGAGTAAAGCTCTGCATGTAAGTGGACCTTGAGAACAATGTTGAGATCTCCTGCAATATGTTCTGAACTTACATCACTGGTGTCCAGACCAGAGTTTCTGTTGGTCCTGGATCAGCTGCTCAGGTCTGCTTAATTGGGTTTGGAGCTAAACTCTGTGATCAGGACTAGATGGCAAACAATACTGTAAAGGGGAGAAGACAAACAATATTATTATGTTATAAATAATTTGTTCTGTGTTCATCTGCTTACCTGTACAAAGTATGCATCATGAATAAGCGGTATATATTGAATTTGATCTTTTAATTACACTGTTTTACTACATTAATACTAACTACAAACCTGATAAAAATGACTGGTGGGCAATGGAGAGCCTCCAGGTGGGCGTAATGGTGTGACGTCACGTGATAACTATGAATTAACCATACAGTGCGTACTTTTAGGTTAAATAAATTAGATTATTTCCATTCATCCATTGACCAATTGTCAGCAAAACCTTTACAAAACTATCAAAATATCTCATCTACACATAAGATGTGATTACAAGCCCAAACTTACAGCTCAAGTCTAGTTAACCTAACGTTACCTCTAACGTTAGCTAGCTAAAGTTAGTTAGATGCTAACGGACTTTTTCGAAGGCACTAAACCATTTCTATAAAGTAAATATTCAACGGAAGCGAGTGATTTACATGAAAGAAAGTCTCAGAAACATTTGTATGTACTATTTGTGTAATTTTATGGACTGAACTTACCTTAAAGTAGTTAAAACAACAGTGATACGTAGTTTCGCTGATTGTCAGTTGAGCTGCCGCCTCGTTTCCATGGTAACGCCCTCCGCTCCAGTTCAAGTGCGGCTCGAATGTTCAGCGCGCGCGCCCATTAAAACACGTAGAAGTCACGCAGCATTTACATATATTTAGATTGATGGAGTGAATTATTTGATAATCAGCTAAAATATCCTGAAACCTGATGTATTATTAAGTGGATAGGCCTGTGGCCATCGCAAACTGTAAATGGAATGAAAATATGAAAGCATATTGAAAATGTAAAACAATGTTTGAAGTCATTTATATATATAATAGGCTACATTATAATACAATATATAGGTCTACCTTTAGAAATGGTAAACGTGGTGTAGAAATAAAATAGCAAAAACTACATGATATAATTATGAACATATTTTCTCATAGGCTACACAAATTTACAGAACAGATGTAACACGAGGAAGCTTCTAAGTATTTTTTAAATGTATTTCAAATATACAAAATGTATTTCAATATATTTAACAGTGCTTCACATATATGTGAATATATTAACAGTGCTGTTGTTTATCGGGGTCTACGCAGTGCTTAATTTGTAA
The DNA here is from genome assembly GCF_963993115.1 of Abramis brama. Classification (NCBI taxonomy): domain Eukaryota; kingdom Metazoa; phylum Chordata; class Actinopteri; order Cypriniformes; family Leuciscidae; genus Abramis; species Abramis brama. Next base: position 3,539,334 of record NC_139964.1, on the reverse strand, counting down.
AGGGAGGATCCTCCCCTTACACTGCCTTTATGGCACCAGATAATTTTTAACATGTGCTGAGGGGGTGCTAGATCATTGACGGGGGAGCTGTGCAAAACTTGGCTACTAAATATTTAATATTCAGTTATGTTATTGATCACAATTAAAGTTTTAATTTCATTAAATTGAACAAGCGCAACATTCAGCATTCAATCAAATATTCTAAAAGATGTATGCTATTATTAACAATAATGTTATTTCAACACAATATCTCGTTATTTCGACTAATCTGTGCGTGCAACAAGCAAGATGTGCATTTGTAAATCTTATTAATTTTATTAAGAAACAAGTGTTTTCTCTGATAGTGTCGACTCGGCTGCAAAGATGATGGCTTTGAAATGAGTTCAGGACCAAAAGAAAATAGACCAACACTTTTCTGTTAAACATAGGGTTGGGTATCGTTTTTTTTTTTTTTTTTTTTTTTAATACTGTGTCAAATCGATACTTTTAAAACGTGGTGAATGACATTAAAGAACTTTTTTTAAATTGAAAAAAATAAAATAAATAAATAAAAATCTTAAAATTGATTAAAATAATAATTAAATATATAAATATAAGTAGTCTAAACACAAAACACAACAAATTTACATAAAATCACAATAAAACCTACGCCACCTAACCCAAATACAATAATTTAACACTAAATAACACTACATTAGACCACTAAAAACAGCAAAGTAATCTGTATTCTTGGTAAGCAACAAACCAGCTTTAAATTTCAGCAATTCTTTTCACATTCTGTGTATGACCCCTCTCCTGACTTATTGAATGTCCCGCACAAGGTAAGCGTTATTTTAGAACGCATCACCTTAAATGCCGTGACGCGAAACCCCTCGTGGAAGAACGCTGTCATGTTTACGACTGTGACTATGAGCGCTCATCAGGATCAGCTGAAGGCCGGATTTGAAAAGTAGGCCCTACGTGAGGTTCGCGGCTCTATTCTTGCAGTAAACTTGCACAACGTTCGTGAATGAATAATTTATTAGATGTACGCCGGTCTGTTATTGTATGGACATCGACTTTACATTTTCACACTAAACATGACGAATGGGCTGTTACTGCAATGATATGGGCTGTTAGTTAAGATTGCTGATTTCTCTGGATTTAAACATGGGTGATCTTAGGGATAATCTAAGTACACAAGTCAACAAAATATAACATTGTTCTAGTGTGTTTTTTTTTTTTTTTTTTTTGTCAAGAAACTATTTACCAATCATCAAGGACAAGAACTATATACCTAACTACATTTTCTGGTGTATATTGTTGTGTAATATGCATAAAACTACAATTACCTTGCCTCATTGTTTGACATATCTGGCTAATAAATTAAAAACATAATGTAACAGAGTTGTACACTAGGGGGATTGATGGAGATCTACATAAAGACATTGAAACATTTACAAATGTTCAAAGTTTTAACTGCGTTTTTGCTTCATAGAAAATCAAATTGAGTCAATATAAACTCCATTTATTTCTTAAATGATGTAAAAGTTTTTTTTACAGGAAAATTTACATTTGTGAACATGGAATTTTGCCATTAAAAGAATTAAAACAATTATATAGACCTGATTGTGCCTTTCTCTATAGTTATCCAAAAGACCAAATAATAAATGATAAAAAAATAATCATCATCACATTCTGGAGTAACGCAACACCTAAAGGGTTAAAGGGTTCACCTAAAATTAACATTGTCATCATTTACACCCTCATGATGTTTCAAACCTGTCTGACTTTCTTTCTTCTGTGGAATATAAAATATAAAGATATTTTGCCATCTTTGATATCAACTGTACCCAGCGGGCACCTTGACGTCAATTTGACATCAACAAATAGTCAAGACTTTGACCACCATGTATGACATGCATGAATATGCATATTTTCATTATATTTTGTAATTATTTCCTTGTGGTTGTAAAGATGCCTAACAAAGGTATCAATCTGACATGTTTTTTCTGGTCCCTACATCTCAGGTCAATATCATTGACATTAAATCGATGTTGATTTGATGTCAGGAAACAAGACGTCAAATTGATGGGAAATTTATGTCAAAACAATGTCTATAATGTCTGAAAAAAGTGTATTTATTACTCATTGTAAATCAATGTGACTCATTTTCAACATCTAAAAGACCTAGCCTGAATGATCTTGAAAGTTGTAGACCTAGGTGTATTTTGCATGTGTGTTTTTATTTATTTAAATCCTAGCATATTTACATTTAGTTCACGTTTAAAATGACAGCAGACACTATAATTGCATATACTATAAAAGATCAATTTAATCTGATATTGGAGCTTGATATTAAATGATATCAAAATAGCATTAAAATGACTTCAACATCATGACATCCTGACGTCAAATAGATGCCCAGCAGGCACAGGGTATAGACGACAACATCGGTCAGACGTTGGATTTTGGTTGAAAATGAAAGTCGGGTTGATGTCTAAATCCAATGTTTGTTTGACGTCAAGCTCCAACGTTGGGCAGTCGTTCAATTTTGGTTGGAATAAACCAAACAAAAAGGTGAAATGCATGGCTGTACACTTATTACCAGCTTCACTTAAAGCTAACCAGATTTACTTTATTTAATTTCCGGTTTAAAGAAATATTTTTTTGCATTTTAAAGTCACCATGATGGTGGTTAGCGTTTGCTTTAGTTGGACTCTTGACTCTTTAGCATAAAGTTTTCTCTGGCTGCTATAATTGTGTGTGTATAAAGCACATTTGTTGTAGTTAAAAAAGCCTTGAGAAAATGAGATCAGGTGATGATGACGACGATGACAGCATCATGCAATTGGCTGAATATCTGATCTTATTTAGTGTCTAAAGCTTTGATTATATAGAACTTGTGGTTATAACATTGTTTTATTCATAATATAAGTCGTTTGATTCTACAGCATATCTACCAGTGTTGTTTATTAAAAAATATATTTGATTTTTAAAAACGATTTAGTGCACAAAAACCTTTCATCTATGGCAGTATTTAGACACACACAGACATCAAGAAACAGCATATGAATCTCAACAATGGTGACAATCAAACAAAATATCCAGATAATCAGATCAACTCCAGCTGCATAATTTATTAAAGCCGCAATGCATGCTGGGAGATATGGGTGAGTTTTGATTGGTGGTACCCAGCATGCACTGCATCATTTCATTGATTGTCACCATTGTTGAGAGTCATACACTGATTCTTGATGGCTAAGTAATAATGTAGAGGAAAAATTTTAACGCATTAAATATTTTTAAAAACCTCTATATTATTTGATTAACACCATTGCTCTCATGCTGTAAAATTTAATGGATTCTATTATAAAACAACATTAAAAACACAAGTTCTATATAATCAAAACATTAGACACTGCATAAGATCAGGTATTCAGGCAGTTACATGATGATATCATCATCATCATCATCATCATCATCATCATCATCATCATCATCTGCTCGAAAGTTTCTCATGGCTTTTTTGCCACAACAAATGTGCTTTATACACACACAATTATAGCAGCCAGAGAAAACTTTATGCTAAAGAGTCAAGAGTCCAACTAAAGCAAACGCTAACCACCATCATGGTGACTTTAAAAAACAAAATATTATTTTTTTAAACCGGAAATTAAATAAAGTAAATCTGGTTAGCTTTAAGTGAAGCTGGTAATAAATGTACAGCCATGCATTTCACCTTTTTGTTTGGCTTATTCCAACCAAAATTCAACGACTGCCCAACGTTGGAGCTTGACGTCAAACAAACATTGGATTTAGACATCAACCCGACTTTCATTTTCAACCAAAATCCGACGACCGACGCTATAGTCTATATCCTGTGCCTGCTGGGATCAACATCATGACATCTTGACATCAAATAAATGTTGAATTGACATCAAATGCCAACAAAGCATGACATCAAAATAACATCAAAATGACATCAGCAGAGATCAAAATCTTGACATCAAATTGACATCGACACGGTGACGTCAATATGACTTTCATTTTTGACCTATTTCGTGACGTAATTTTGACATCAATGTTTGATGTCATATTGATGTTAAATTGACATCAAATGCCCACTGGGATCACTGCAACCTTTTATGTGATGGGAATAGATCTAAATACTTAAAAAACTTCTCACGATCCGTTAATCTCGATAGCTGTAATAGTAAAAACGTTTAATAGCTGTAATAGTAAATGTTTTCGAGAGAGTTTCACATTTAATGCTAAATATTTCATATGCAAGCATGTCAGCCAATCACAGCAGAGGGCGTTTACACTGAAGTCTCACAGCAGCCAATCACAGCAGTGGGCGTTTACACTGAAGTCTCACAGCAGCCAATCACAGCAGTGGGCGTTTACACTGAAGTCTCACAGCAGCCAATCACAGCAGAGGGCGTTTACACTGAAGTCTCACAGCAGCCAATCACAGCAGTGGGCGTTTACACTGAAGTCTCACAGCAGCCAATCACAGCAGTGGGCGTTTACACTGAAGTCTCACAGCAGCCAATCACAGCAGTGGGCGTTTACACTGAAGTCTCACAGCAGCCAATCACAGCAGTGGGCGTTTACACTGAAGTCTCACAGCAGCCAATCACAGCAGTGGGCGTTTACACTAAAGTCTCACAGCAGCCAATCACAGCAGTGGGCGTTTACACTGAAGTCTCACACAGACACGCCCCTTCAAACAGAGCGTTCAGAGGCTAAAATCAGGCTAGGAAATATGCCTTTTATTTCTAAATTATAATAACTTTTGATCTAAAAAACATACTAACATTATAAGGGCACCCCAGGAAACATTCTAAAATAATAAAATAATCCATGCAATGGGACCTTTAAAGAGTTTCTGTTGAGTTTTGTGGGTCACCATTGTGCTGAAGAGTAGAGCCTGTGCTTCAGTTCTGGATGAGCAGAGAAACACTGCTGATATATTGCATCATGTTGCTTTATTTAAAGGCAGTGATTGTGAGCCCGTTGATGCATTGATGATTTATTTGTTAAGGTCTTCTACTCATTAATGTGTGCTGTTGTTAACTAACACTTATCTGCAAGAGGATTGAGTTAAATCTATGTTTTAACTCATTTAAGTTAATTACATTTTTTAGAAAAAAAGTGAAATAAGATCACAGTATAAATATGAAATGGCAATTGATCAATTTAAGATAGAATCAGTTAAATCAGTTTACAACATCATGACATCTTGACGTCAAATAAATGTTGAATTGACATCAAATACCAACAAAGCATGACATCAAAATAACATCAAAATGACATCAGCAGAGGTCAAAATCTTGACATCAAATTGACATCGACACGTTGACGTCAATATGACTTTCATTTTTGACCTATTTCGTGACGTAATTTTGACATCAATGTTTGATGTCACATTGATGTTAAATTGACATCAAATGCCCACTGGGTAGTCACTGTCACTCTGGGTGAATGAATAACACACTATACATGTAATTTCCTGAGATTAAAACAGTCATGAATTTTCATAATAAAATCAGCGTACAGACATAATGCTTTCAATGACGGAATTTATTGAAGATTTAAAAAGTCATTTGGTTGGTAAAAAATAACAATACACATTTTCTTCAGATTTCTTTGTAATGTTATTATGAATGAATATCTTGGAAGACAGTAAAAGCTGCTATGTATATTTGGTTAAAGCAATATTTTTCCTGAATCATCACTAGAAAAGTCTTCAGTTTATGTTCAGCAGATTTACACACACACAGCTTGAGCTCACGGTGGAGAATCAGACCAATGATCTAAAAGGTAACGCTCCTCTTTCTGAAGAATCGAGATGAATTCAGCTTTCACAGTGTCACTGTGCTTACATATAATGTCACAGATCTTTCTCATGCTCTTCTCACTGGTTAAACTTTCATGTATGATTTCTGAATATTGTTCCTTATGAATTATTCCTTTCTGAAGCAGTTTATCAGCAATGGTCCCAATATTGTTAACTCTCTGAATGAAATCTGACAAATTGTCATTAAAAAACTGTGCTTTATCTGCCTCAGTATTCATCCGCAGCTCGTCTTTCTCCAGATGCTTGGAGAACCTGTCGCACAGAGAGAGGCAGAATGAAACAGTGAGATGTGTTATTATGCACAGACAGGCGACAAAGACTGAAACTAGCAAGTATATGACGCAACTGAAACCTTTTTATATAAAGATTAGCAAGTTTAAACAGTTTCATGACACTCAGAAAAAACATATGGCCTGTAATATTTTTAAATGCATCACCATAGGAAGGCGTGACAGTATTATTTTTTCTAGTCTACATGAACTCTTTATTATTCTCTATCAATAAGCTAAAGTATTGCTCACAAGTATTATAAATCAGTGTTTTCAAGAAAAAACATTAAATGACTAAATTTTTTAGTTTTATTGAAAAATTGCAAGTATCAAGATGATGATATCATATTATCTTGGATGTATGAACGGTGATATATTAAGATATATTAACGGTATCAAGATACATTATCTTGAAGACTTGATGATGAAATGATAGGTGTTATCTCCTTTTACATAGAGATGTTAGAGGTAGTTTATGCCTGTGATGTGTTCATGTGTCTCTGTTAAACACAGAATGTTTTATTACAGTACTTTTTAAATATTTATATTATGTATTATCTCAGGTCAGTGCAATACTCTGATATGGAGGTAATATTCTTTATTGTGTTTGTTTGTCGTAGGTTTATACTGTTCTTCGTTTACTGTACCTTCCCAAAGTCTATTCATTTTTAAGTTCTTCTTTTATGTTGACTTTTTTTAATGTTGACTCAACGAGCTTTGCTACAAAAATTCCTATGTACTTGTACTAGCCGTACTGGTACAAATGGCAAAAAAAAACACATTCAACTTCATGTATTTATTTATTTTTGTGAACAGAACTTTGAACTATTAGTCAGACTCACCCGGTTGTGTGTGTATCACTGTTGTTTCTCTCAAGACGCTGCTTAATGTCACACAGAGACAAAGTAGAGAAATAATCAATATTAAATCCAGCATAGAGTGAATGTGTTGTTGTGTGTGTGTGTGTGTGTGTGTGTGATTACCTGTCTTGTGTTTGCTCTCTAGCTGTTCAGCCAGATAATTCTGGTTCATCTTCCTCAGGATCTTCACTGTGTTCTCCACAGCTCCTTCTTGTCCAAAACATGCCACCATCTTGTCCACTGTGTCTAAGATATCTGCTTTCTCCATTACAGACTTCGGAATGCATTCATGATTCGTCTTCAAGTGCCACTTAAACTTCTTCATATCATCTTTTACTAGATCCTCCAGTGACTTCACGAGCAGCTCCTCAACAGACGCCATATTCCTTCACAGATTCACTTCAGCAGGACAAAGAGACAAAGACAAATTACACTCTAAACACATGGATCACGAAACTAAAGCAATGCTCAAATGGAGCTTTAAGCCGCGATCCCTTCAATTAAAAATGAATGAGGTTTTTATTTTCCAACAGGTTTCATTTACTGCCATCTTCTGGTCAAACAGCAGAAGCACATGTCCCATTACAGCAGCTCATCCTGAAATATGTCCTGTATTATTCATCAAAGTATTTATAAACTACACTGTTAGACCTTACCGGGTTTTTTTACAGTAAAATACTGGCAACACTGTTGCCAGTAAAATACTGTTAATTGTACAGTTCTTTACTGTAATCTAGTTTGTTTCTGTAAAAATGCACTAAATTATAGTTGACTAATTTCACTTGCAGAAACCGACTGCCTTAAATTGACCAACTGTCATTTAAACGTATTAACTAAAATTTATAATGCATTAATAATGTGAGCAAAGTATTTCTGTGAACTTCTTTCATTTGAGACCACTAAAAAACTATTGTACATAAAAAGATTTCCACTGGCTCAGCAACTACACAGTCACCGCCTGTTAAATAAAGCAACATGCAGCAAATCATCAATGTTTGTAGATCTTCTGCTGGACTGAAGCACAGGCTCTACTCTTCAGCACAATGGTGACCCAAAAAATTAATTTTACAGTAAACTACTGGCAACAGTGTTGCCAGTATAAACCTGTTTTATAACTTACAGTTTATTACTGTTAAAATACATTTTGTGGGTGTGTCTTTTTATCTTACACTGTTAACCCTTTCAACCTTACAGGAAAATCCACACTACAACGAGTAAAAGTAACACTCAGACAATGTTGCAGTGAGATAATTAAGGGAATATGTAAGTGATTGTTGAGCATTAGTGATGAACACCTGCTGTTAACAAGCAGAAACACTGAAGAAAAGAGAAACACAAGAACAGAAAATAGAGAAACACAATAACTACGACTGACTTCCAGCCATTACACATTATTACACTTATTATTAACCAGTATGACTTTATTTCTGTCATACATCTACAGAAGTTGTTATTAAGATGTTTAATTGAAAATGTTTGTTTGAAGTTACCATTATAGAGATCAGTGCTTGCTTTAGTAGGGATGCAGATGCTAAAACATTCATTTTTCTTTTGCTACTGTGTTGTTGCAAGTCACACTTGTGCACACAGTTTATGAATGATTGTGGTTGTAATGCTTATGATGACAAAATCATCATATTGCCTGTTCATTCACTAAGAAATTAATTCTTATTCATTCAGAGTTTTATCCTCGATCAAAAGCACTACTGTGAAACTACAGCAATAAATTACTATGACTCATTTTTTTTTAACACATGCATAAAAAAATAAAAATAAATCAGAGCTACACTATGTTTTAGAAACACAGAGATATCACAATTTAGCACATTAATCTCAACAATGGTGGCAATATTTTTATTTTATTTTTTTTTATTCATGCAGCAGTGCATGCTGGGAGTTTTATATTATCCTGGAACCCAGCATGCATTGCGACATGAAACTTTTCACCATTGTTGAGATTCATATGCTGATTGTTGATGTCTGTGTGTGTCTCAGTCAAGCAGGAGTAAAATAAAATTGAATGCACTATATGATTGTTATTTTTCAGAAGACATGATTACAGTAATTTTGATTTCATTTTGTTTTTATGCTAAATATGACATACCCATAATTTCAATGAATATATACAGGAAAAATCTGAAAATCAGATAATCCAAGATGACTGTGACATCATCACAAAAGAATAAAAACACCTGATCAACTTTTTGTTGCCATAACAAACGTGTTTTTATAAACTCATTGTTACAGCAGTCAGAGAGAGATGAATGGTAAGAAGTCAAGAGACAAGACCAACTAAAGCAAATACTGATCTCCATCATGGTGACAACAAATTTTATTATTAACTAAATCTCTGTTAATTCTCAACAAGAACTTTTGTACATGTATGAAAGAAATAATCGTAAACTGGTTTGTAAACTGGTTTCACACTCAGTATTGCTGGAAGTCAGTTGTAGTTTTTGTGTTTCTCTTTTTTCTGTTCTTGTTTGTCTCTCCTTCAGTGATTCTGCTTATCAGGTGTTCATCAGTGTCTCAATTCACTCACTTCTTTTCATTCACTCTGTCAAGGGGACTATATTAGTGAACTACTGTAGGGAATAGTGAATGAGGGTATAGGATGTGATTGGGAAACAGCCCCTGAGTGTCGATTTTGAGCAATGTTAATTCACAGTATATTCCTGTAGGCTATTTTTGTTTTCTACGGTATATTACTGTTTTAATGGAAAATGGTATGATACTGTCTGAATTACGCCTTTTTTTACAGCAAGGGCTAACAGTGTAACCATGTAGATATAAGTGTCACACATACACAAGTGTCTCTCCTGGACTTCTGGTCTATTCACCTCCACTTGCAATCAGTGACACACAAATGAAGGGCCTCATTATATTTACTCGCCTCAAACGCGTCCCATATACAGTAGTCCACATTTGAAGTGGATCAAAAAAGTTCATCAAAGTTGTCTTAAGACAAGAACAGGTATTGCTCAAAATTCATGTATAACTTTGATGAAAGGTTTCGATCCACTTCAAATGTTGACTGCTGTAGTATAAGTGGTCAGTTATCAGGATAATACAAACCATGTCGGCCTATTGTTTTAAACTATTGTTTAATCAATAGAAATAATCCAAGCACATAAACCTTCCTATGGAGGATTAAATAATATTAAATGTATGCATTAATATGAAGGATTTTGTAACCTGTATCACTGATACTGTACCACAACTTTACATTTCTTATGTTTCTATACGTTCCTTATGTATAATTATGATTTACTAACTCTCCACCTTACTTTGCAACGCAGAAGTAAGCTATTTTCTTTGAACGTGAAAGACTTTCGATTCATTAATACAATAGGTAAGTGCAGTAAAAGGTAAAAAAAAGAGAAAAAAGATAGTGCTACAAAACAGTGTGTTTATGATAATGAAATTATAATTACATGATAATAATAAAAATGTAGCAATAAAGCAGCATAACACACCGTGTTTGTACAGGTACAGTAAATAACACCGGAAGCCAGAAACATTAAAGTTGCAAATGGACTTGTCCAGTCTTTTGTTCAAATAGATCAAATATATGTCGAAACATTAATATAAGTTATACAAGTTATAAGAATAACAATACTGAACAGATTAATTACCACAGATCTTAAAAACTTTTGTCTGTACCGGTCAAATGGCGTCTTGTCATCAACATAGAGCTTTCTAAATTTCGATTTCGTTTTCTCTGCTTGAAAAAAACATATGAGCGTTCAAACAAATCCTGATGGGGGAAAAACCTGTGATTGGTCCATTCCGTCACCAACTGACTGTGATTGGTCCATTTTGTCACCAACTGACTGTGATTGGACCGTTCCGTCACCAAACGACTGTGATTGGTTCCCCGTTCGCCCTCCTCGAATCAGGTTCATTAGTCGTTTGTATATTTTTAATCCAGTAGATGTCAGTGTGTCACAAACTTGATTCAATGTCGCCACTTTCATCACCTCGGATCATAAAGTTCTTTCATTTTACAAGTGTTTTATTTGTATTTCTTAACGGGGTTATAAACGGTGTTATATTTGTCAAATGTCCACTGACTGAAAGCGAGCAGTGATTCAGAAGCACAATCACACACACCTGTGAACTCACACACACTCACTCAGGTGTCATGAAGTGAAACTCACCACAGATCACTGAGAGAAACCACACTACTCTCCTCTTCACTGAAGGAGCGCTTTACCTGGGGAAACGAGAGTTAACCGTGTTTCATGGGAATATAGGTCTCGTGATCAACAATACACGGGACTACCTCATATTTATGAAAGGATTTTGAGTTAAAACACACTTCCTGTAGGACCCACATAGCAACATTGTTTCGGCCCAGATCCGGCCCACATCTGGCACACGTGGAAAGATGATCTGGCCCACATGCAGCGTGGAATTACGGCACTTGGGTGGGCCACTCCTATTTGCCAGATCTGGGCCACAAGCAGGCCATAGCAATGCCACATCTCAGCCAAGAGCAAAGAAATAAACCACAACTGGAGGATTAAACAACTCCACAAACAGCATTACCAGCTTCACTTATTACCAACCAGACTGACTTTATTTCTGTCAGACATCTACATAAGTTTTTATTGAGAATTAACAGAGGTTTAACTATAATGTGTTTCATTTAAAGTCACCATTACAGTGAATAGTGTTTCCATTAGTTGGGCTCTTAACTCGTATTATATCTATTGTCTTCTTTGGCTGCTGTGACAGAGTGTTTGTCAAAAACATTTGCAGCAGCAAAGAAAGCTAAAGTGAAATGAGATCAGGTGATGATGGTTTCCTGTTGATGGTTTTATAATCATCATGAAATAACCTGTTTCACTGAGATAATTTGAATCTCACAATTGTGTTGTACCATTAATATATTCTCATCACAAACCCTGTGTTACTGCAGCACGAGGTCCAGCAATATTATAACAATCAGTTAGAAGACTTTGACAAACATGAGCACGAAAAAAAATCCACGGTGACACACTTAGATATCAAAAATCAGCACATGAATCTCAACAATGGTGACAATATATATTTTTTTTTATTAATTCAGAACATCACTGAAAAGCTACTAAATGCCAAAACAAAAACAACAGCAAAAAATAAAAGCACATATTTAGAATTAAACAAATTAATAGGACAATTTAGCTGCATAATTTATTCATGTTGCAATGCATGCTGGGAGTTTTGTACAATGATGGTACCCAGCATGCATTGCAGCAAGGTACTTTTGATTCTCACCATTGTTGAGATTCATACGTTGATTATTGATGTCTGTGTGTGTCATCGAACAGTAATGTTTCATGCTCATGTTTGTTAAAGTCTTCTAACTGATTGTTATAATATTGCTGGACCTCATGCTGCAGAAACACAGGGTTTGTGACGAGAACATATTAATGGTACAACACAATTTTTAGATTCAAATTACCTCAGTGAAACAGGTTATTTCATGATGATTATAAAACCATCAACAGGTAACCATCATCACCTGATCTCATTTCACTTTAGCTTTCTTTGCTGCTGCAAATGTGTTTGACAAACACACTGTCACAGCAGCCAAAGAAGACAAAAGATATAAGAAGAGTTAAGAGCCCAACTAATGGAAGCACTCATCACTGTTATGGTGACTTCAAATGAAACACATTATAGTTAAACCTCTGTTAATTCTCAATAAAATCTTTTGTAGACGTCTGCCAGAAATAAAGTCAGTCTGGTTGGTAATAAGTGAAGCTGGTAATGCTGTTTGTGGAGTTGTTTAATCCTCCAGTTGTGGTTTATTTCTTTGCTCTTGGCTGAGATGTGGCATTGCTATGGCCTGCTTGTGGCCCAGATCTGGCAAACAGTAGTGGCCCACCCAAGTGCCGTAATTCCACGCTGCATGTGGGCCAGATCATCTTTCCATGTGTGCCAGATGTGGGCCGGATCTGGGCCGACACAATGTTGCTATGTGGGGAGTTTCGTGTCTCAGACTGCAGTGTTTCTGATCTAAGATCATGGATTGGGGATCAGATCTTTGGGTAAGTTCATTCATTTAATATCTAACAGCGAAGATAAATATGTTCTTCAGGTTGAAGCAGCTTTCCAGACCCCAGGGGCCTCATTTATAACCATTGCGTACGCACAAAACAGGCCCTGAAAGAGGCGTACGCCACGCACAAGTTGTGATTTATAAAAACAAACTTGATGGGAAAATTTGCGCACCTGCACGCAAACTCTGAGCCATATGCGTACGAACATTTTGGAGACGGGGCAATTTAGCGACACCGATGGTAAGCTGGAGTTATCTTTTTGGTCACTTTTGGACAGAAAATGTAAAGAAAATTATATACATAAAGATGATGCAAATATAATTTCATTTACCAAGCCTACCACTTAAGCAAATATCCATCCCTTTTTAAATTTAAATTGATAAGATTTATTAAATTTATGTCCGCGCCGCCAGCGAAGAGAAACTGACGGTATAACGGCAGATAAAGGTAAAAACCTTAATTATGAGTCCTAATCATAAATATAGTAGGGCTGGCTGGGCGATATATCACACGATATTGTTATGCGCATCTCATCAGTAAAGCCGGTTCCTTGATTAGTAGTAAATCGCCATCACCTGCTTTCAGATGGAGCGGCATTTACTACAAAGAGCCGTAGTTAACTGACAAGCTGAGCCATATCGCATTAATATCGCAGACGTATCGCCAGAGATAAGTAATGCGATATGGCTCAGCTTGTCAGTTAACTACGGCTCTTTGTATACAGCAAACACTCCTGTCTTAAATTAACACTCCTGGGAGTGTATGAGTCCACACTCAAGAGTGTTAAAGTTAATGAGATAATTAAGTGATTAATTTAGTGATGATTGAACATTATTGAAGACACCTGATGTTAACAAGCAGAATCACTGAAGGAGAAAATCACAAATTGTAAGTTACCGTTATGACGATCAGTGTTTGCTTTAGTTGGGCTCCTGATCCTTATATGTTTACTTTAGATATTGTTTGGCTGTTGTATCTGAGTTATAACTGCCAGATGAACAAAGAAAAAAGTGATCTGATGGTGTTGGTTATGTTATGACATTCATCATTTGAACTTGATCACTGAACTCATAAAGATCCTTCTTTCTGACTTTGATGACTTTTTATGTTGTTGGTTACAGCATAACTGTGAATCTGCATAAATGCCCAGAATTTTTGATATAATATAAAGGATTTCTTAAAAGTTGTTTTTAAAAAAAAAATCTTTCTTTTAGGCACACACAGACGTCAAGATTCAGTCTATGCATCTCAACAATGGTGACGAGCAAAATAGTCAATTAGGAAAAGTAAATTACATAGACAATTCAGATCATAATTTATTCATACCGCAATGCATGATGGGAGCCATTAATGAGTTGTGATTGGTGGCAGCCACTGCAACATGCTTTATTATTGTCACCATTGTTGAGATTCACAGGCTGATTATTGATGTCTGTGTTTTAAATGAATTTAGTTGAAAGTCTTTTGATCAGAACAATGTTTATTAAATATTTTGGATTATAAGTAAAGTACTGATAATCATAGGCTGAAGAATCACTAAACTGCTGCTAACAAGTTAAACCAAACTATCTCAATAAGTTTCATTTTTCAGATCACAACATGATTATGTCAAAACATAACCAACACTATAAGATCATACTTTACTTTGTTCATTTAACTGTTATAAATCAATAACAGCAGACTAACAACAGTAAAAATTGAAATAAACATATAATGGTCTAGAGCCCAACTAAAGCAAACACCCATCACCTTAATGGTAACTTACAATTTGTGATTTTCTCCTTCAGTGATTCTGCTTGTTAACATCAGGTGTCTTCAATAATGCTCAATCAATCACTTAATTATCTCATTAACTTCAACACTCTTGAGTGTTAATTTAACGCTCATATTTTAACACTTTACACTCTTGAATGTGGACTCATATACACTCCCAGCCCCAGGAGTGTTAATTTAACACCGCTCCATCTGAAAGCAGGTGATGGTGATTTACTACTAATCAAGGGAACCGGCTTTACTGATGAGATGCGCATAACAATATCGTGCGATATATCGCCCAGCCCTACCTACTACACAGCAAAATGTTAAAGTTAATGAGATAATTAAGTGATTAATTGAGTGATGATTGAACATTAGTGATGAACACCTGCAGTTAACAAGCAGAATCACCGAAGGAAAGAGAAACACAAGAACTACAACTGACTTCAGCCACAGTCTTAGATGAAATCAGCTGAAGAGAAAAGAAGACATTAAATCTGTGAAGATCTCAGCAGAGGAGGATTAAACAACTCCACAAACAGCATTACCAGCTTCACTTATTACTAACCAGACTGACTTTATTTCTGTCATATGTCTATGAACAGAGGTTTAGATGTTGATGTTTTAAAATGTTTGGCCACCATTATGGTGATCGGTGTTTCCTTTAGTTGGGCAGTTTGAATCTTGGTACTTTTTAAGTACAATTTGGGTCTTTGTAACAGTATGCCAAATGCCAAAGACAAAGGCGTTCAGGTGGTTTAGTTTTCATGATTATAAAGTAGAGTGATTCACTAATCTTTTCCCTGATCATAAGTTGTCATTTGTTATTAAAAAATAGCTTACACCTTTCTTGATACAGAGCAGACATTTTGATTTTTATATACATTAACAAATTGTTTGGAATTTTTTTTTTTTTTGTAACAAACAGACATCAAGAAGCAGCATATAAATCTCAACAATGGTGACATGCTTCATGCTGCAATGGATGTTGGGAGCCAAGCGTTTTATACTATGGTGCCTCCCAGAATGCATTGCGGCATAAAAAGCATGTCACCATTGTTGAGATTCATATGTGGATTCTTGATGTCTGTGTGTTTGTCCAAAGATTACTTTCCCAATTAATAATAATAAAAATAAAAAAAATCAGCTTGATGTCTGATCTGAAGAAAGAAGTCAATGTTGTTAAAAAATATATATTAATAACAAATAAAAATATTTTTTTAATGGTGATTTTAAAACATCAACATCTAAACCTCTGTTAATTCTCAATAAGAACTGTAGACGTTTGACAGAAATAAAGTCAGTCTGGTTAGTAATAAGTGAAGCTGGTAATGCTGTTTGTGGAGTTGTTTAATCCTCCTCTGCTGAGATCTTCACAGATTTAATGTCTTCTTTTTATCTTTAGTTGATTACTGATTCACAACAAATGTGCTTTATACACACACAATTATAGCAGCCAGAGAAAACTTTATGCTAAAGAGTCAAGAGTCCAACTAAAGCAAACGCTAACCACCATCATGGTGACTTTAAAATACAAAAAAATATTTCTTTAAACCGGAAATTAAATAAAGTAAATCTGGTTAGCTTTAAGTGAAGCTGGTAATAAGTGTACGGCCATGCATTTCACCTTTGTTTGGTTTATTCCAAACAAAATTCAACGACTGCCCAACGTTGGAGCTTGACGTCAAACAAACATTGGATTTAGACGTCAACCCCACTTTCATTTTCAACCAAAATCCAACGTCTGACCGATGTTGTCGTCTATATCCTGTGCCTGCTGGGCATCTATTTGACGTCAGGATGTCATGATGTTGAAGTCATTTTAATGCTATTTTGATATCATTTAATATCAAGCTCCGATATCAGATTCAATGTATCTTTTATAGTATATGCAATTATAGTGTCTGCTGTCATTTTAAACGTGAACTAAATGTAAATATGCTAGGATTTAAATAAATAAAAACACACATGCAAAATACACCTAGGTCTACAACTTTCAAGATCATTCAGGCTAGGTCTTTTAGATGTTGAAAATGAGTCACATTGATTTACAATGAGTAATAAATACACTTTTTTCAGACATTATAGACATTGTTTTGACATAAATTTCCCATCAATTTGACGTCTTGTTTCCTGACATCAAATCAACATCGATTTAATGTCAATGATATTGACCTGAGATGTAGGGACCAGAAAAAACATGTCAGATTGATACCTTTGTTAGGCATCTTTACAACCACAAGGAAATAATTACAAAATATAATGAAAATATGCATATTCATGCATGTCATACATGGTAGTCAAAATCTTGACTATTTGTTGATGTCAAATTGACGTCAAGGTGCCCGCTGGGTAGGAAGACCAACTGAAACAGTCACTATTCAGCTACAAGACTGCCCAGACCTAGATCATCGAGAAACTATACAGATGGTATGTAAATGTTTGATTCTAAACCACTTATCAATCACCTGTACAATTAAAATTGTATTTGAAACTTCACAATGGAAATGTTTCCTACAGCTTGAGGGAGATGCTGAAATTTCAGATCAAGACAAGAAAGCCATCCTAGACTTGGCTCTGTCTTGGGACCTCCCTCCCTGGTGTCACAAATGACAATAGACATTGGCTGTTCAACCGACTTCTACATCATGCTGTAATTTTATATTTTAATCTTACCTATATCTGTATTGCTCCACAATTAAAAACAGTCTAATTACAATTTAATCTTTGGTCTGTATTCTGTTTTATAGGTCCTTGGAAGGACCGTTCGTCAGACCAAGCAATTCAGACGTGGTTTGAAAGACACAAACGTTTGGTCACTGCTGCAAGAACGTCCAGATGCTGTCCCTTTGATGTTCCCGAGACACTCAGATGCTGAATGCTGTGCTCAGGTATTATTACATGAATTTTATGTAGTATTGGACAGGATTACATTCAAATATTTTGGTTTGAATCTATAATTTGCCATTCTTCTGTTTAATCTTTATAAGACTATCCTTGATAATATCATATGGCCTGCTGAGGAGGAGGATGATGACGATGATGAGGATACATACTCACTTCACATTAAATGTCGCATAGCAGAGTACCTCCGTCGTTTCATTAAAAGTGGTATGATAGTTATTCTGAGTCTGAGTTGAATCAAGACTTATTTCAAAATGTAACAAATGTATTTACTAATATATATTATTATTACTATTGCTTCTAAGCAAGTGCTGGTACTCTTCAACAACTTGTGAAGTTCTGGGTCGGATGGGAGCTTCCCTCATGTGGCATGAAGGTTGAAGTGGTCTGTGCTAATCATCCAAGATCTTCAACATGTTCTCAAATCCTACGTTTACCTGGTCACTACAGTACATTTAATGAGTTTTCTATGGATCTGGAGGCCTGTATTGCAACATGTGACACTGGATTTGGGTTGGTGTGAAGGTGTGGTTGAATTGGCATAAATTTGCTTCTTAGCCAAACGTTCATAATGTATCAGATTGAGTTAAAATATAGTTCTACAGAGAACACATCACCACCTGATAATCGACAGTTCAGAAACAATTACAGCACTATAGTTGAATGGCACACGTTGTAAAATACATTTCCCTAATCCAGCTGCTTTCCGAGTTCAACGTTCTTGTCAGTGTTTTGATGTAATTGAAGTGATTCATATCTCATGAGTTGGCATAATTTACATCTATAATGTACCAAAAAGTTTTCCAAAAACAAATTGTTCAGTTCAAAGACTGATCTACAGAGAACCTCGCCTGAAAATAGATTTTAAAAAAGCAATTATCGTGAATGGCATAAAAAAAAAACCTGTGATTCTATGTCATTGTTATGATGAGTGTTCAATTCATTATGTAGAAATGTTACTGAAAATAAAAATAAAAACATTCAAAGGCTTTTCATAGACCAATTTGTTTTAATTAACAGTGTATTCAGACATTAAACAGATGTCGAATACTTACAACTTTGCAGACTACCAGAGTTTGTCTGGAACTGTAATTCTTTACATATACACATTGAAATGTTGTTGCACACACTGTACAACTGAAATATAAATATCACGGCCAAAACACTCTGATGGCCCCATTGGGTCCACTGCAACCCTGAGTCCCCCATACGCCTCTGCAGTGAGCGGGCCCTCTATTCCTGGATCATGGATCCCAGATTCAGGCTCTTCAGGGAGGCCACTGCTTTCCCAGTCAATCAAGGGAATGTTGATGTCCTATATGAATGAGACAAAAAAAATATTTTATTTTGCTGAACGTTCAGAAAATAATGCCTTCCCTTAAAGCTTAATATTACTGTGAGAATAAGAAACAATGCTTCCTGGATGGTCAATGACTACATCTCTTGTGATAGTTCTGCGTGAGTCCCTGCTTTGTCCTGAGCTGTGAAACTGTTCAAGGTTGTTTAGGAATGTCTTCACACCTCACACACTGAAAAGTCATTTATATATATACATATGAAGGTTGGAGAAGCTTGTCCAATCATACAATAATTTGCAACTGAATTAAATGTTACAATCATAAAACATTATACGGCACCTCCTCATTTTCAGGAAGACACGAATGATGTCCTCCCATCTCCCACAGCTGATCTGGAGTCAGATTTCCTTCTGTACTTAGGGGATGATTGTCCCATCCGTCACGGAAAGTGTCCAGATGACTCTGAAGTCGTGGAACAAACACGTAGTGGCAACAGAAGAGATGCATACGGTTAGACATATCCAGCTGTCCTTCTTCCTCTAGTTCATGAAGCACATTGTAATGTATTAATTCTATGTTACAATATTGACAATTGTGTTTTGAATTAACATTTGAAATAGGTATAACAACAGTAGCACCTTTGGTTGTGGACACTCTTCCCTACAATGAAGCTACTTCTTCCTGAACCTCGAACTGAAAACATCATACGGGCCACTTCTACATGTTCAACCCCTTGATCTCCCCTGACCCTAAAAAAATATTTAGATAGCACATTTTAAAAATAAATATATCACAAAATATTTGTTTACACTACAAATTCAAAATTTTACTTTGAATAAAATGTTAAGTACTGTATGTATTACATTCTTTACAACCCATGTTGGCATAAACTCTCACACTGGGATCTCACACTCTCAAAGCCTGTTCCTGTTCTGCAAATTAGTTTAACTTCAAATTTTAACCAAACACACTTGAAGCAGCTAATGCAGGATAATGGACTGGAGTTGGCGTTGATACCCACCCACATAGCAACATTGTGTCGGCCCAGATCCGGCCCACATCTGGCACACGTGGAAAGATGATCTGGCCCACATGCAGCGTGGATCTACGGCACTTGGGTGGGCCACTCCTGTTTGCCAGATCTAGGCCACAAGCAGGCCATAGCAATGCCACATGTCAGCCAAGAGCAAAGAAATAAACCAGAACTGGACCTTATCTGAGCCACAAAGTCTGTGTATATGAAATATGGAGTCATCTCAGCCTTAATAAGTTAACAAAAAGAATCACTGAAAGAAAGAAGAGAACAGAAAAAAGAGACGAGCAGAAACACAAGAACTACAACTGACTTCAGACACAGCCTAAGATGAAATCAACTGAAGAGAAAAGAAGACATTAAATCTGTGAAGATCTCAGCAGAGGAGGATTAAACAACTCCACAAACAGCATTACCAGCTTCACTTATTACTAACCAGACTGACTTTATTTCTGGCAGACGTCTACAGAAGTTTTTATTGACAATTAACAGAGTTTAACTCTAATGTGTTTCATTTGAAGTCACCATAACAGTGAATAGTGTTTCCATTAGTTGGGCTCTTAACTCTTATTATATCTTTTGTCTTCTTTGGCCACTGTGACAGTGTGTTTATCAAACACATTTGCAGCAACAAAGAAAGCTAAAGTGAAATGAGATCAGGTGATGATGGTTACCTGTTGATGGTTTTATAATCATCATGAAATAACCTTTTTCACTGATGTCTTTGGAATCTAACAATTGGTTTGTTCCATTAATATATTCTCATCACAAACCCTGTGTTACTGCAGCATGAGATTTAGCAATATTATAACAATCAGTTAGAAGACTTTAACAAACATGAGCACAAATAATGAAGCAATGGTGACACACAGAGATATGAGAAATCAGCACATGAATCTCAACAATGGTGACAATATTTTTTTTTTAGATAAACAGAATAATTCAGAACATCACTGAAAAGCTACTAAATGTCACAACAAAAACAACAGCAAAAAAATAAAAGCAAATATTTAGAATCAAACAAAATTATAGGACAATTCAGCTGCATAATTTATTCATGTTGCAATGCATGCTGGGAGTTTTGTACTATGATGGTACCCAGCATGCATTGCAGCAAGGTACTTTTGATTGTCACCATTGTTGAGATTCATACGTTGATTATTGATGTCTGTGTTTGTCATCGAACAGTAATGTTTCATGCTCATGTTTGTTAGTCTGCTAACTGATTGTAATAATATTGCTGGACCTCACGCTGCAGATGTTACGTATGCAGATGTATGTAATGTGAATATATTAGTTGAACAACATAATTTTTAGATTTCAAAGACATCAGTGAAGCAGGTTATATCATGATGATTATAAAACCATCAACAGGTAACCATCATCACCTGATCTCATTTCACTTTAGCTTTCTTTGCTGCTGCAAATGTGTTTGACTAACACACTGTCACAGCAGCCAAAGAAGACAAAAGATATAATAAGAGTTAAGAGCCCAACTAATGGAAACACTATTCACTGTTATGGTGACTTCAAATGAAACACATTAGAGTTAAACTCTGTTAATTCTCAATAAAAACTGTTGTAGACGTCTGACAGAAATAAAGTTAGTCTGGTTAGTAATAAGTGAAGCTGGTAATGCTGTTTGTGGAGTTGTTTAATCCTCCTCTGCTGAGATCTTCACAGATTTAATGTCTTCTTTTCTCTTCAGTTGATTTCATCTAAGGCTGTGTCTGAAGTCAGTTGTAGTTCTTGTGTTTCTGCTCGTCTCTTTTTCTGTTCTCTTCTTTCTTTCAGTGATTCTGCTTGTTAACAGGCTTATTAAGGCTGAGATGACTCCATATTTAATATACACAGACTTTGTGGCTCAGATAAGGTCCAGTTCTGGTTTATTTCTTTGCTCTTGGCTGACATGTGGCATTGCTATGGCCTGCTTGTGGCCCAGATCTGGCAAACAGGAGTGGGCCACTCAAGTGCCGTAGATCCATGCTGCATGTGGGCCAGATCATCTTTCCACGTGTGCCAGATGTGGGCCGGATCTGGGCCGACACAATGTTGCTATGTGGGCATGGTCTAGACCAAAAGCAAATTGAATCAAAGCCAACATTCACCTGAGTGGGAGACCGAATCTCTCAACTGAGCACTGGAAGAAGTAAAGGGTTGTTGAAGCCAGATTGTTGGTTGCAACACCAAGGTACATGATCTGTGTAAAAAAAAGAAGAACATTTTTTTTTTTACAATATGTGATTCTGACATAAATATGCAATATAAATGTTATAGATCTCTAGCAATGGTTGTAATTTCGTAGTAATAATTGGTTTACTTCAGTGCAGAATAGCCCTTTGTTCACATTTAAATACCTTTCTAGAGAAACCATCGATGCCCCAAAGATCACAGTGTTGAAGCTGTTTTGGAGAAAAGTCAAAAACAATGAAAAGAAAAGGCTCAGCTAATAACATATCTTTGACTAATTTAGGGTGAATATATACATACCGAATGAGCTTATGATTAGTATCAATGTGCATCAGTGCTCTTGGGCTAGGCACAGAATATATTCGCCGAACTACACATCCCAACTGTGTCAGCCGGGAGACGATGCCTGCACAGTCGACTCTGAGCACGGAGGCCCGGATTCTTTCCCACTGCACTTTATGACCCTCAGCAAGCAGCAAACCCTTCACCATCCTCTATCCAGCATAAGGATGTCTGGATTTTACTGCGGTGACTAATGTGTCCAGCTCCTCATCCAGGTAAACTCCAAAAAATCTAAATCAACTGGTGGTCGATTAAGCAGATGGGACAGCCGTGCATGAAGTCTATCCAATACAGCATTAATCAACAGTTCCTTAAGAGACAACATTATAACAATTAGCAACATGCACATTGCAAATTTTAATGATAGATTTTGTATAAAACGTTTTAGTTTTATAGTTTAGCATCAGCTCAAATGTCTAAGCAGATTATATAGTATACCATACAATATTAGTAGACCTTTGAGCTGATGCTAAAGATATACATCATTTCAATGAAAATAAATACCAAACCAATCGAATCTGTTTTTCTCAACACTAGCTTGAGAAAGTGATATGTATGAACTTAGAATGAACACACGGGAGTCGGCTTAATGGTACACAACTTATGAAGGATTTAAATATAGGCCTATTTTATATTTATAAATATATATTTGTGTGTGTGTGCGTCAAAAGTACCATTCCGACGGCGAGGACGATGCTGAGCCAAATGAGAATGTCAGGATTCAGGAAAGATTGTCTTCTCTTCTGGTGCCTGGCTGGCGCGTTATTGAACCAATCAGATAAGAGTAAATCGAGAGTCAGCGAGAAGCTCATTTGATTGGCTACATGATGATGGTGGACCCGCCCTCCTCTTCACGCTTGCAAAACTCTATGAGTGAGAGAGTCGTGCCAAAACTGGAAGCGCAGAAAGACGGAACTGTGCAAACCGGGTTATTTCGGGAGCATTTACCCTACGCACACAGCAAGTAATTTGCACCAGTCTATTTTGTACGCATACAGATTGGTTTCACAATACATGAATTACACTTACGAAAACCAGCAAAATGTTGCAGATTTTTTTTTCTTACGCTTGAAACATGATTTACACCTTTACAAATCTTCTCTTGCGCATGCAAATTTAATTTACGCTTGCAATCTTATGCACACTTTCACAAATCTTACCCTGTGCATGCAATACTTTATGGCATCATTTTACCTTCATAGAGAATTTTTTTGTGGTGTATATTTTGGATCTCAGCGAAAAAAGACTTGCATCTACACTCAAAAAAAATTTTTTGTCTAAAAATAAGATTTATGTATTTTAATTGCATAACAAATTCCCATGCATTTGGATTACATAGTTTTAACATAAACCAATCAATAATCTGAATGTGATTCATATTTTTAAGTCATAGATAAATGAAACAGATAAGATTTATGTAATTGTATTAATAAACTGAATGTGATTTATATTTGTCAGTCATATGTAAATGAAACAGGTAAGATTTATGTAATAGTACACAGAAAAACGCCCATGTTAAATTAACACTGCTCAGTGTTCATATGTGTGCACACTACAGAGTTAAAGCAGTGTTGAAGTTAATGAGATAATTAAGTGATGATTGAGCATTAATTATGAACACCTGCTGTTAACAAGCAGAATCACTGAAGGAAAGAGAAACACAAGAACTACAACTGACTTCAGACACAGTCTTAGATGAAATCAACTGAAGAGAAAAGAAGACATTAAATCTGTGAAGATCTCAGCAGAGGAGGATTAAACAACTCAAACAGCATTACCAGCTTCACTTATTACTAACCAGACTGACTTTATTTCATTTCCATTTGAATGAAATCAATAGTTGTATTTTAAAGTCACCATGATGGTGGTTAGCGTTTGCTTTAGTTGGGCTCTTGACCATTGACTCTTTAATATAAGATTTTCTCTGGCTGCTATAATTATGTGTTTATAAAACACGTTTGTTGCAGCAAAAAAGCCAAGAGAAAAAGAGATCAGGTGATATTGGCTGTTTATTGATGAAGGTAAAATCATCATATTGTGGCCTGAATCACTTGTCTTTTTCAGTGTCTAATGCTTTGATTATTGGGGTTATGTGATTTTGTTTTATTTATTATAGTAGCTGTGTGACCTGACAGCATTAGGTTGAACAGTTAATCAAATAATATAAAGAATTTTAAAAACATTTAGTGCATTAAACTTTCTCTTCTACATTATTACTTAGTCATCAAGAATCAGTGTATGACTCTCAACAATGGTGACAATCAATGAAATGCTTCATACTGCAGTGCATACCCATATCTCCCAGCATGCATTGCGGCATTAATAAATTATGCATCAGGATTTTTTGTATCTTTTGTCACCATTGTTGAGATTCATATGCTGTTTCTTGATGTCTGTGTGAGTCGCAGTAATGCCATAGATGAAAGGTTTTTGTGCACTAACTATAAAAAAAAAATATATATATATTGTTTGATAAACAACACTGTTAGATTTCATGCTGTAAAATCAAATGGCTTCTGTTATGAATAAAACAATATTAAAAAACATTAGACACTGAACAAGATCAGCGAATGAGGCAATTACATGATGATGACTTTGTCGTCATCATCATCATCAATAAACAGCCAATATCACCTGATCACTTTTTCTCATGGCTTTTTTGCTGCAACAAACGTGTTTTATAAACACATAATTATAGCAGCCAGAGAAAATTTTATATTAAAGAGTCAATGGTCAAGAGCCCAACTAAAGCAAACGCTAACCACCATCATGGTGACTTTAAAATACAACTATTGATTTCATTAAAACGGAAATGAAATAAAGTCAGTCTGGTTAGTAATAAGTGAAGCTGGTAATGCTGTTTGTGGAGTTGTTTAATCCTCCTCTGCTGAGATCTTCACAGATTTAATGTCTTCTTTTCTCTTCAGTTGATTTCATCTGAGGCTGTGTCTGAAGTCAGTTGTAGTTCTTGTGTTTCTCTTTCCTTCAGTGATTCTGCATGTTAACAGCAGGTGTTCATAATTAATGCTCAATCATCACTTAATTATCTCATTAACTTCAACACTGCTTTAACTCTGTAGTGTGCACACATATGAACACTGAGCAGTGTTAATTTAACATGGGCGTTTTTCTGTGTACTATTACATAAATCTTACCTGTTTCATTTACATATGACTGACAAATATAAATCACATTCAGTTTAATAATACAATTACATAAATCTTATCTGTTTCATTTAGATATGACTTAAAAATATGAATCACATTCAGGAGTATTGATTGGTTTATGTTAAAACTATGTAAACCAAATGCATGGGAATTTGTTATGCAATTCAAATACATAAATCTTATGTTTAGACACAATTTTTTTTTTGAGTGTAGGTACTGGTCCCAGTCATCCTGCTGATCATTAACAAGCTTTTTAAGTGCCCTAGAAAAATAATTTTTATTTCAAGACAGAAACTACCACCTTTCAATACACTCTGGTAATAATGATCAGAAGAGCTACCAAATAAACAAAACCCTGAAAATAAACACAAGAATAATGAATGCTTACCGTTTGATGTTATCATTGGTTTTCTCATCAAGCCCATTTGTTTGGGGATGGTAAGCAGCCGTAACACTCCTCTCAATAGAGAGCAGCTCACAAAGTGTGCTGTTGATCTAAAAAAAAAAAACCACCAACAATCAGAACATTATTTTCATTTGGTTTATAGTACTTCTGTCAAATATTTCTATCAATAAATCTTTATTTGTTGAGCACCAAATCACAAATGACATCATCAGAACAAAATGCATAAAGTGAAGCTAACTTGATTGACAAACTCCCGTCCTTGGTCTGACAGTATGCGCTTAGGGCAGCCATGTCTATAAATGACTGTACAAAGGTTTTTGGCTACTTCCAATGCAGACTTTGTCTTTTGAGGAAAGGCCTCCACCCACTTGGAAAAATAGTCAGTGACTGTCAATATATACTGATACCCAGATGATGTTTTTTGGAGTGGACCAGTGAGATCAATGCCGATGAGCTCCCAAACAGCAGATACCTATTAGTGATTTGAATGCATAATAGATTAAATAAAATAATGCTTAGCATTGTTAAAATCTGGTCGATTACAAAAGATGGTGACCTTAATGCAGTCCAGAGTTTTAACTGCATTCAGGGGTGATCCCACCCGCTGACATTGGTCACATTCAGATATCTTGAAGAAAAAAAGAAAAAAAAAAACACCTCAAATTACAAACAGTAAGTTTCACATAGCTATTAATATGTAGATATAGACGTATAAAAATAAAAAGTTTGGCTTATGGATGAACAGATAAACTACATACCCATTTGTCAATGTCCACTGTCATGCCATACCAGTAGAACCGTGAACACATGGCAGCTCGTGTTTTTAAGGTTCCTGTATATCCTCCAATAGGTGAGGCATGAAATTCTTTAAATAAATTTATAGCCTCCTCCTTTGTCTTTACGACTCTTCTGTGACTGCCAAAGAGTAGTTCTCCATCTTTAAGGAATATTGACATAACCAATAATAAATAATACAAAATATGAAAACGTGCATATTCCTGTCAGTATTATAGACGTATTTTGATGGTAAATACTGACCGTGAATCCTGAATTTCGAGGAGTATTTCCTTAGGCTTTGCTTCTGCCCTTTATTTAGCTCTGCAGGGTATGAACCCTTTAAAGGGTAATTGGACATTTCCTCCCACTTATTTTCCATGGTTAAACTACAGTTAGCAGAAAAATAAGCATTAATCATTTAAATGCAAAACATTAGTCCATGTGTTTAATCTCACATGGCGCCAAACGCTAACCTCGAGTTAACACCAGATTTAAAGGGGTCATATAATGCCATTTTTGTACAAGCTAAAATGATTCTTTAGGGTCTAAATTAAAAGTTTGTAATATACTTTAATTAAAAATTCTCATTAGTATTGTAAGAAAACACTAATTTTACCTGGTCAAAAACAGCTCTGTTTTCAGCACGCCGTTTATGTGTATGTGTCTTTAAATGATAATGAGCTTTGCTCACCCCGCCCCTCTGTTCTGTGCGTACACCGTAACACAATAACACAATAACCATAACGCGTTGTTCATTAAACATGGGATTATGAATTATATTGAGAACGTCATACATAGAAAACATGCCGTAATGTAACTTACCCTGAGTGTAAACAGCCGCATTCATCTGAAGCCTGCAGCAAGCGATTTGCAAAGATTAATATAAAGATTAATATAAAGGTTAATAAAACGTTACACTCACTTCAGTTCTTCTGGAGGTGCAACACGAACACAAATAGTTGGTACCGACTAGTTTGCTTCTTAGCAAAACCAGCTTTATACTGATCCTCGTTTGTAATGCAGTCTGGTGAAATGATTCGCGCAAACATGACAGCATTGACGTTGATCGTGGGGAATCCCGAGGGAATCCCCGCGTCAATGCTTTGGGAATATTCCATCAAAACATCAAAATGACTGCTGTATTCCTTATTACACCCAAGAACAGAACGCCACAATTGCTTAGACGACGCCATTCTTCTCCAGCATATCAATGCACTATGATGACAGACAGCTCGCTCACGAGCGAGGGCGGGTCTGTGTTGAAACGCTGCTGTCAATCACAATAGTGGGAGGGGCGTCGATTTTTTGACGTCACAAAATCTAACGGCTTGATTTCAGAGAGGGTCAAACATAAGGAGATTTAAAAAAAACGACTGGATGGATTTTTTATCATTTTATGATGGTTGTGTACAGGCACTGCCAACACACATTTCAGTACAATCAACTTGTAAAAGTCCATGTACCATTATATGACCCCTTTAACGTTTTAACACGACATTACAACTCCACATGCTAAAAATAATATATTGAAAACGTCTGTCAACATTTCTTGGTTTTGTACAAGGCATGCAATTAGGTAATGTGTATATAATATGCGATATAATACACCAACACTTACCGCTTGTAATCGTAGGCAGAGCCGCTAGGTATGCTGAAACGATGGTTTAAATTTAACGCATGCGCAATTCCACAAATTTCACTGCTGCGCATGCGCATTAACCTAAGGTATCCCATTCTGATGGGTGTGGTGTTCCGTCAGAACACCGGTGCTTAATGCTTACGCTGCCTTCACACTGGCAGTTGAAATCAGCTCCGATACGGCTACGAAACGACCGGAAGTCATTCATTTCCTATGGAGATTCGCAGACCGCATGCGAATGGGTCCGAAGCGGGTCTGAACGAGTGCGGTGCGAAAGAAATCGTGTCCGTTGGTCATCCGGATGAGTTAAAAAATTGAACTCTTGCGAAAGGCTACGGACGGTTCCTATCCGACAATTCCAGCGGAAGTTAGCGTTGCTATGGTACTGATAAACAAACCTGAATTCTTAACTTTTAATAAAATAAATAATGATTTTATAACGATAAGTTGTCATGTCATTTTTTTTTCATGATTTTCTAACGTTATTAGGGCAGTTAATACAGTTAAAAGCCCTATATATATCTCAATATATATGATGCCACTTGGAAATATTATAAGGAAACATGGAATTAGTTTCCATTGTTATGCTGATGACACTCAAATATATATTTCATCACGGCCGGATGAAAACGCTAAATTATCCAAATTGACAGAATGTGTTAAAGATAAGATTGGATGACGTGTAATTTTCTTTTATTAAATCCAGACAAGACAGAGGTAATACTTATCGGTTCAAAAAACCGCCCACAAAACCTCTCACAATACAATTTTAACATCGTAGGATGTCCTGTTACTTTATCCTCTACAGTAAAAGACCTGGGTGTTATACTCGATTGTAACCTGTCTTTTGAAAATCATATTTCGTATGTTACAAGAACAGCCTTTTTCCACCTTAGAAACATTGCTAAGCTACGTAATATGCTATCAGTTTCTGATGCTGAAAAGTTAGTTCATGCATTCATGACCTCGAGACTAGATTACTGTAATGCTTTATTAGCTGGTTGTCCTGCATCCTCAATAAACAAGCTACAGTTAGTCCAAAATGCCGCCGCTAGAGTTCTTACTAGGTCAAGAAAATATGATCATATAACACCAATTTTATCATCACTACATTGGCTACCTATAAAGTTCCGTATTAATTACAAGGTATTGCTACTGACTTATAAAGCCCTAAACGGCTTAGCTCCAGTCTATTTAACGGATCTTCTATCGCCCTATAATCCACACTCAAAAAAAAAATTGTGTCTAAACATAAGATTTATGTATTTGAATTGCATAACAAATTCCCATGCATTTGGTTTACATAGTTTTAACATAAACCAATCAATACTCCTGAATGTGATTCATATTTTTAAGTCATACATAAATGAAACAGATAAGATTTATGTAATTGCATTATTAAACTGAATGTGATTTATATTTGTCAGTCATATGTAAATGAAACAGGTAAGATTTATGTAATAGTACACAGAAAAACGCCCATGTTAAATTAACACTGCTCAGTGTTCATATGTGTGCACACTACAGAGTTAAAGCAGTGTTGAAGTTAATGAGATAATTAAGTGATGATTGAGCATTAATTATGAACACCTGCTGTTAACAAGCAGAATCACTGAAGGAAAGAGAAACACAAGAACTACAACTGACTTCAGACACAGTCTTAGATGAAATCAACTGAAGAGAAAAGAAGACATTAAATCTGTGAAGATCTCAGCAGAGGAGGATTAAACAACTCCACAAACAGCATTACCAGCTTCACTTATTACTAACCAGACTGACTTTATTTCATTTCCGTGTTAATGAAATCAATAGTTGTATTTTAAAGTCACCATGATGGTGGTTAGCGTTTGCTTTAGTTGGGCTCTTGACCATTGACTCTTTAATATAAAATTTTCTCTGGCTGCTATAATTATGTGTTTATAAAACACGTTTGTTGCAGCAAAAAAGCCATGAGAAAAAGAGATCAGGTGATATTGGCTGTTTATTGATGATGATGATGACAAAGTCATCATCATGTAATTGCCTCATTCGCTGATCTTGTTCAGTGTCTAATGCTTTTTAATATTGTTTTATTCATAACAGAAGCCATTTGATTTTACAGCATGAAATCTAACAGTGTTGTTTATCAAACAATATACTTTTAATTTTTTTTTTTTTATAGTTAGTGCACAAAAACCTTTCATCTATGGCATTACTTCGACTCACACAGACATCAAGAAACAGCATATGAATCTCAACAATGGTGACAAAAGATACAAAAAATCCTGATGCATAATTTATTAATGCCGCAATGCATGCTGGGAGATATGGGTGAGTTTTGATTGGTGGTACCCAGCATGCACTGCAGCATGAAGCATTTCATTGATTGTCACCATTGTTGAGAGTCATACACTGATTCTTGATAGCTAAGTAATAATGTAGAAGAGAAAGTTTAATGCACTAAATGTTTTTAAAATTCTTTATATTATTTGATTAACTGTTCAACCTAATGCTGTCAGGTCACACAGCTACTATAATAAATAAAACAAAATCACATAACCCCAATAATCAAAGCATTAGACACTGAAAAAGACAAGTGATTCAGGCCACAATATGATGATTTTACCTTCATCAATAAACAGCCAATATCACCTGATCTCTTTTTCTCTTGGCTTTTTCGCTGCAACAAACGTGTTTTATAAACACATAATTATAGCAGCCAGAGAAAATCTTATATTAAAGAGTCAATGGTCAAGAGCCCAACTAAAGCAAACGCTAACCACCATCATGGTGACTTTAAAATACAACTATTGATTTCATTCAAATGGAAATGAAATAAAGTCAGTCTGGTTAGTAATAAGTGAAGCTGGTAATGCTGTTTGTGGAGTTGTTTAATCCTCCTCTGCTGAGATCTTCACAGATTTAATGTCTTCTTTTCTCTTCAGTTGATTTCATCTAAGACTGTGTCTGAAGTCAGTTGTAATTCTTGTGTTTCTCTTTCCTTCAGTGATTCTGCTTGTTAACAGCAGGTGTTCATAATTAATGCTCAATCATCACTTAATTATCTCATTAACTTCAACACTGCTTTAACTCTGTAGTGTGCACACATATGAACACTGAGCAGTGTTAATTTAACATGGGCGTTTTTCTGTGTACTATTACATAAATCTTACCTGTTTCATTTACATATGACTGACAAATATAAATCACATTCAGTTTATTAATACAATTACATAAATCTTATCTGTTTCATTTATCTATGACTTAAAAATATGAATCACATTCAGATTATTGATTGGTTTATGTTAAAACTATGTAAACCAAATGCATGGGAATTTGTTATGCAATTCAAATACATAAATCTTATTTTTAGACAAAAAATTTTTTTTGAGTGCATCGTGCTCTTTAAGATCACTAAATTCGAGGCTTTTGGTCATACCTAGGATATCCAGATCAACCAAAGGAGGGAGAGCATTTTCACATTTGGCTCCAAAACTCTGGAATAGCCTTCCTGATACTGTTCGTTGCTCAGACTCGCTCTCCCAGTTTAAAACTAGATTAAAGACGCATCTCTTCAGCCAGGCATTCATATAATATTTTAAATCTTACTGTTCAAACTACAATCTGGCCTCTAGTTCATAAATGCCAGAGGAGAACTGGCCCCCGACTGAGCCTGGGTTCTCCCAAGGTTTTTTTTCTCCATTAGGTCACCTGTTGGAGTTTTTAGGACACCATTAGGTCACTTGATGGAGTTTTCGGTTCCTTGCCACTGTTGCCTTTGGCTTGCTCAGTTGGGGATATTTTGGGGATATTTAATTTAATTTTATCAATCAATAAATTTACACTAGAAACAAACCTTGTTGTGTTATTTTGGTTTAATGCTGTGAAGCTGCTTTGATGCAATCTGTATTGTGAAAAGCGCTATATAAATATACTTGACTTGACTTGACTATACCACTATATCAAATTTTGGCCGACCTGACATGTCAACGTCCTGGGGAACTTTCCTCCACGCAGCAGCCTGTCTCTAACCCCCTCTGTTATGTGGTTTATAGGTTCACCATAACCTTTATAGGAGGCTCAACACAAGGATCACACAGAACGTCCATTGAACCCACGGCTTTAATGATCCCCCCCTTCAACAACCACCTACACAAGGTTCCTACCCCAGTAGTTAACCTGATACTACATCCCCCTTTCTAAGCAAAGGATAAACTATGTGCAGATGCAGAAACAGAAATAACATTAAGAGCATTTCTAAACTTTAACAGAAGGCTCTTCCGATTACTTATACTGAAAAAATAACCCATACCATCACTAAAGTGACGATCAAGATCAGTAACCCCCGTAACCACATTTATGGTTCTTTTTTTTCATACAATTTGGCTGTGAAGTACTATGAACATGTGCTTCTGTAAACACTTTATCAACAACATAAATTGACGACAATCAACTACTCCCTGCCCTCCCCCATAACTCAGGTGCCATTCCTAAGAACGAACAAAGTCTTTCAAGTAAGATGGAGGATTCCTTATTCGGGCTGGGAAACGTCTTTCACACACAGGAGACTGCTGACTGGCTACACACTGTGCTCCGGGTGTGACAGGAGTGTGTGTGTCATCACGAACTGTGCTCCCGGGTGCTGGTTCAATTAAGTTAGCAGGTTCTCCAGGAGCCACAGGGGTTGGTGAAAGATGGTATCTGTTCCTTTGCAGAGTGCCCCCAGGCGTCTCAATGATGTATGACCTCGGCGTGCCGGCAGTAGACACCACCGTGCCTCTTTCCACTGTATCTTTGACCCACACATGATCACCGAGTTGAAGGTACGGCATGTCGCGTGCTTTGTGTCTTTGGTCATAATTCTGTCGCAGTTTTTGTCTGTACCTTTGCTCTGTCCTTTTCAGGTTATCCATGTCTGCGCACCCTGGGTTGAGCTTGGATGGAATGACAGGAACTGGCGTTCTTATTTTCCTCCCCATCAGAAGTTCAGTGGGACTGTATCCATTTGCCAGGGGAGCAGCTCGATAGGCCATCAGGGCGAGATAAGGGTCGCTGGATTTCTTGAGGAGACTTTTGATTGTCTTCACAGCACGCTCCGCCTCCCCGTTGCTCTGTGGGAAATGGGGACTGGATGTCTCATGACTAAAACCCCAATCCTGTGCGAACTGTCTGAAAATCTCAGATGCAAACTGTGGGCCATTGTCTGAGCGGACCACTTCAGGTATACCATGACGAGCAAAGATAGACTTGATGTGATCAATCACAGCTCCAGATGTTGTAGATGTCAGTTTGGCTACTTCAAAATATCTGGAGAAATAGTCCACGATGACCAGGTATTGTTTGTTGTCTATCTGGAATAAATCCGCTCCTACAGTGGACCATGGTCTTGGCGGAAACTCAGTAGACATCATCTTTTCTTTGAAATTGACTCTTTCACGGCTGCACACATCACATTTCTCTATCATGTTTGTCAGCTCTCTGCTGAGCCCTGGCCACCACACTGAATGCTTAGCTCGCTCTCTGCATTTTGTTATTCCCAGATGGCCCTCATGCAGCTTGGACAGGATGTCTGCCCTGAGTGAAGCAGGGATGACTATCCTGCTGCCATACAATTGTAGACCATCTTGGATTGTGAGCTCACCTGAGAATGGCAGATATGGCTGGTACACTCTGTTGATAGAAAATTTATCTGGCCATCCTTCGACACAGAATTTCTTCAAGTGCTGGAGTGTGGGGTCGTCGTCCTGGTGTCTCTGAATTTCTCTTAACCTCTTTTCTGTAGCTGGGAGGTTCGCTACCACAGAGTCAACATAGAGGTTGATTTCATCCTCCTGCAATCCTTCTGCAGTGTGACTGACAGGAGCTCGGGACAGCACATCCGCGGTTGCGATGTCTTTGCCAGCCACATGTGATATGGTGTAGGCAAACCGCATTAGTCGCATGCGCAGACGCTGTATGCGTGGAGGAAGTTCATCTAAGCTCTTTGAGCCTAGTAGAGGAATCAGGGGCTTGTGGTCGGTTTCAATGTGAAAACTCTTCCCAATGAGGAACTCTGCGAACCTCTCACAGGCCCACGTTGATGCTAGCGCCTCCTTCTCGATCTGGGCATATCGCTGCTCAGTGCTGCTGAGGGCTCTCGAGGCATATGCCACAGGTTTCCACTCTGTGTCTGTTTGCTGCTGGAGAAGAACGGCGCCCATCCCATATGAGGAAGAGTCAGCGGAGACAAGCGTTTCAGCGTTAGGGTCATACAATGCAAGCCCTGGGGGTGTCGTCAGTTCTTCTTTGATATTATCGAAGGCCTGCTGTTGTTGCGGCCCCCAGGCCCACATACTGGACTTTCTCAGCAGGTCTCTGAGTGGTCGCGTTCTCTCAGCCAAGTGAGGCAGGAACTTCCCCAGGTGGTTTGTCATTCCCAGGAAGCGTCTCACCTCGCTGACGTTACTGGGTGCTGGCATGGCTTTTACAGCGCTCACTTTATCAGGATCAGCGCTGATGCCTGATGCCTCAATGATCTGCCCCAGGAACTTTATCCTGTTCTTAGAAAACTCACACTTGTCATTGAGCGTCACTCCCGCCTCCTGCAGTCGTGACAGTACTCTCCAGAGTCTCTCATCATGCTCCGTCTGTGTGGCTCCCCAGATGAGCACATCATCCATCTGACACAGAACGCCCACCAGGCCCTCCAGGATGCGTGACATGCGCTTCTGGAAGTGTTCTGGTGCTGACGAGATCCCAAAGCACAGGCGATTGTAACAATACCGCCCGAACGGAGTTATGAAAGTGGTTAGCAGAGTTGACTCCTTGGACAGTGGAATCTGCCAAAAGCCTGCATTGGCGTCTAGCTTTGAAAACACTTTGGCCCCAGCGAGCTGTCCTAAAGTATGTTCAACTGAGGGGAGGGGGTGCTTCTCTCTCATAACTGATTTGTTCAGCTGTGTGAGATCGGTGCATATTCTCACCTTGCCTGTGCGTTTCGGCACCACCACCATAGGCGCACACCATTCAGTGGGCCCCTCCACCTTTGAGATAACTCCCTTCTGCTCCATACGGTCCAGCTCCTCTCTGACCTTTGGCAGGAGTGGGAGGGAGATGCGCCTGGGAGTTGAGAGGGAAAAAGGCTGAGCGCCTGGTTTCAGTACTATGTTGTACTCACCCTCCATTTTACCGAGTCCACAGAAAAGCTTAGGGAACTCCCTTTTTACTGTCTCTTTGGAGTCCAGGCTGACGTTATTTATTCTGGTGACCAACTGCAGTGCTACTGCAGCAAGCTCGCCTAGCAGTGGTGTGCACAGCCCCTCCACAACGTAAATTTCCTCTTTAGTACTTTTACTGTTCTTACTGAGAGTGGCTGTGAACTTGCCCTTCACATTCAGACGAGTCCCTCCTGGCCCCAGCAGAACCCTCGTTGACTTCTTCAGCCTGCTGAACTGGCCCTGGTTATACAGCATTTCCGATATAGCGGTGACGTCTGCGCCAGTGTCAATTTTAAAGCGTGCATTGAGATTCTCCACATGTATGTCTGTCATCCATGGGCTGTCATTTGCGTCCGCTGACAGTGAACCCAAAAATGCAACTTCCTCACCAGTGTCCTCAACCACTGTAGCTACATGCATTTCACACATTCTTTTGGTTTTGCACACTCTGGCGTAATGTCCTTTTTTTCTGCAGTTATTGCATATTACCTCTTTAGCTGGACATTGTTGTTGGCTATGCCATCTTGAATCACCACATCTGCTGCATTGTGCCTGTCTTTCCTTCTGTTTTTTTTCTGTTTGCTTGTATTGTGGCTTGGGTTGTTTTGCGCGTGCGCCGTTGCGCTGTCGCGTGTGCACGCCGTCAAGCTGAGCGTTAGACATATCTGCTTTGAAGTTCATTTTTAGCATTTCTTGTTGCTTCT
Source organism: Abramis brama (assembly GCF_963993115.1). NCBI lineage: Eukaryota > Metazoa > Chordata > Actinopteri > Cypriniformes > Leuciscidae > Abramis > Abramis brama. Next base: position 3,502,920 of record NC_139964.1, on the reverse strand, counting down.
TCACCTGCTCGCTTTGTCTAGCTCTGTTAATTGCTTTCTCTAAAGTCAGTTCGGGATCGAGTTGTAGCTGTTCTGACAAGCGTTTATCTCTCAGACCCACAACAAGTCTATCTCTCACCATTTCGTCATGCAGAGCCCCGTATCCGCAGTGCTCCGCTAGGCAGTGCAGCGCTGTGTGAAAGCTGTCAGCCGACTCGCCCATTTCTTGCTGCCTCTGGTTAAACTTTGCCCTTTCGAAGATCACATTTCTGCGTGTTACAAAGTGAGCATCCAACTTTCTCTTAACTGTGTCGTACTCACTCGCTTCCTCTGGGCTGAGGTGCAGGGAAACCAGTATATCCTCTGCCTCCTCTGAATTTACCCTCAATTTACCCCATTGTGTAAATCAGTGCATTCACTTGATTTTCGTCCGCTTGTGTCTCCAAACCAGATGCGATGCGGAATCTGTCGAAGCGTTTAATCCATTTAGTCCAGTCTTCTGCTTTAAATGTGAACTTCTCTGGTGGAGAAACTTGAAACTGATTCATTTTGCCGTCCGTGAGCTCGCTAGCATTAGCGTTAGCCCCAAACTTTCGGTAATCGGCAGAGAGAAAACAAATAGCCTGCGTCCTGTGTTATCTCTTATTTGTTCGACGTCCGTTAATATTAAATTTTTGCTTCTGACACCATGTTATGTGGTTTATAGGTACACCATAACCTTTATAGGAGGCTCAACACAAGGATCACACAGAACGTCCATTGAACCCACGGCTTTAATGATCCCCCCCTTCAACAACCACCTACACAAGGTTCCTACCCCAGTAGTTAACCTGATACTACACCCTCAACAGAGAGATCATACAGAATTGTACATTCTGACACTGACAAAATCAACCGTTAATCTCTCCGCCATTTTTGTTCTACTCGCTTCCGACACTTTTCAACGGTGTAGACGTCCGCTGGGGGCGTATTGCGTATTACAGAGCTGATTTCAACTGCCAGTGTGAAGGCGGCATAAGGCCTATTCCCCCAGCGAAGATTCCAGAATCAATCCGGAGTTGAATGGTTAGTATAATGAACACTGTTGCTGAACATAACTCTGAGAAGTTAATCTATGTTAAGCGCTGTCGTGTTTCCATTACAGATTCGCGCAAAACTTTTGCGATTTTTTTTTCTAAATATCGATAAACAACTATTGCGAAATGACGGCGTTTCCATTAACCGATGTTATGCGACTAAAACGTCATTTTTGTCCTTGTCCATCAGTCATTCCAAAAATCATGACAACGGACGTTGGTCGCTTTACATATCAGCCACCAGACTAGACATTATTATTATTATTATTATCTCCAGGTTCAGGTTGGTGTGTGTTGGTTTTTGTCCACCTCAATCTCCAGGTCTGTGTGTGTCCACCTCCAGGTCCAGTTTGGTGTGTGTGTCTGAGTCTGTGTTTGAGTGTGTGTGTGTGTCCATCTCCAGGTCCAGGTAGGTGTGAGAGTGTCCATCTCAAGGTGTGTGTGTGTGTGTGAACAAAATTTCCAACAAGAAGTCTGTGGAGCAGTCATAGCATAGAAAGTGTAGCAATGGCATAGCAATGTAGCAATAGCAATGTCTTTAAGTTATCTGAAGTGTTGGCAATGGAAATGTGTACTTGTCACTAAAAATATATGATACTGTATATGTATGATATTTACATTATATACACCCCCCAAAAAAAACACCACACCACCGCAAATAGAATCTAATTCTGTGGGAAACACTAAGTAACACAACACGCGTGTTAAAGGGACAGTTCACCTAAAATTAACATTGTCATCATTTACTCCCCTCATGATGTTTCAAACCTGTATGACTTTCTTCTGTGGAATATAAAATATAAAGATATTTTGTCATCTTTGATATCAACTGTAGTCACTGTCACTATGGGTGAATGAATAACACACTATACATGTCATCTCTTGAGATTAAAACAGTCATGAATTCTCACAATAAAATCAGCATACAGACATAATGCTTTCAATTATGGAATTTATTGAAGATTTACAAAGTCATTTGTAAAAAAAAAAAAAACATTTATCAGATTTCTTTGTAATGTTAGTATGAATTAATATCTTGTAAGATAGTCAAAGCTGCTATGTATATTTTTCCTGAATCATCCCTAGAAAAGTATTTTATGTTTAACTTTTTAACATAAACTTTTAAGTTTATGTTCAGCAGATTTACACACACACAGCTTGAGCTCACCAATTTTCTAAAAGGTAACGCTCCTCTTCCTGAAGAATCGTGATGAAGTCAGCTTTCGCAGCGTCACCGAGTTTGTCTATGATGTCACAGATCTTTCTCATGCTCTTCTCACTGGTTAAACTGTCATGTGTGATTTCTGAATATTTTTCCTTATGAATTATTCCTTTCTGACGCAGTTTATCAGCAATGGCCGCAATATTTGTAACTCTCTGAATGAGACCTGACAAATTCTTATTAAAAAACTGTGCTTTATCTGCCACAGTATTCAGCTCGTCTTTCTCCAGATGCTTGGAGAACCTGTCGCACAGAGAGAGGCAGAATGAAACAGTGAGATGTGTTATTATGCACAGACAGGCGACAAAGACTGAAACTAGCGTATATGACACAACTGAAACCTTTTTATATAAAGATAAGCAAGTTTAAGCAGTTTCATGACACTCAAGAGAAATATATGGCCTGTAATATTTTTAAATACATCACCATAGGAAGGCTTGACAGTATTTTTCTGTAGTCTACATGCACTCTCTATCAATAATCCAAAGTATTGCTCAAAAGTATTATAAATCAGTGTTTTTTTAGAAAAAAATATTTTTTCTAATTTGTATTGTAAAATTGCAAGTATCAAGATGATGATATCATATTATCTTGGATGTATGAACGGTGATATATTAAGATATATTAACAGTATCAAGATACATTATCTTGAAGACTTGATGATGAAATGATAGGTGTTATCTCCTTTTACATAGAGATGTTAGAGGTAGTTTATGCCTGTGATGTGTTCATGTGTCTCTGTTAAACAGAGAATGTTTTATTACAGTACTTTTTAAATATTTATATTATGCATTATCTCAGGAGAGTGCAATACTCCGATATGGAGGTAATATTCTTTATTGTGTTTGTTTGTCGTAGGTTTATACTGTTCTTCGTTTACTGTACCTTCCCAAAGTCTATTTATTTTTAAGTTCTTCTTTTATGTTGACTTTTTTTAATGTTGACTCAACGAGCTTTGCTACAAAAATTCCTATGTACTTGTACTAGCCGTACTGGTACAAATGCCAAAAAAAAACGTCAACTTAATGTATTTTTTATTTTTTGTTATTTTTTTTGTTGTGAACAGAACTTTGAACTATTAGTCAGACTCACCCGGTTTTGTCACTGTTGTTTCTCTCAGGACGCTGTTTAATGTCCCCCGGAGACACTGTAGAGAAATAATGAACATTAAATCCAGCATAGAGTGAATGTGTTGTTGAGTGTGTGTGTGTGTGTGATTACCTGTCTTGTGTTTGCTCTCTAGCTGTTCGGCCAGATTATTCTGGTTCATCTTCCTCAGGATCTCCACTGTGGTCTTCACAGCTTCTTCTGGTCCAAAACATGCCACCATCTTCTCCACTGTGTCTAAGACATCTGCTTTCTCCATTACAGACCTTGGAATGCATTCATGACTCTTCAAGTGCCACTTAAATGTCTTCAGATCAGCTTCTACTAGATCCTCCAGTGAGTTCACGAGCAGCTCCTCAACAGACGCCATATTCCTTCACAGATTCACTTCAGCAGGACAAAGAGAAACAAAGTAATTTTTACTTTCCAACAGGTTTCATTTTTGAAACATTACTCTGTCCCATTAGAGTAGCTCATTCTGAAATATGTCCTGAATTATTCATCAAAGTATTATTTATAAACTAACTATGTAGATATAAGTGTCACACACACACAAGTGTCTCTCCTGGACTTCTGTTCACCTCCACTCGCATCAGTGACACACAAATGAAGGGCCTCATTATTTTTACTCGCCTCAAACGCGTCCCATATACAGTAGTCCACATTTGAAGTGGATCAAATCAAAACTGTCTTAAGACAAGAACAGGTATTGCTCAAAATGCATGCATAACTTTGATGAAAGGTTTCGATCCACTTCAAATGTTGACTAATGTAGTTTAAGTGGTCAGTTATCAGGATAATACAAACCATGTTGGCTTATTGTTTTAAACTATAATTTAATCAATAGAAATAATCTGAGCACATAAACCTTCCTATGGAGGATTAAATAATATTAAATTTATGCATTAATATGAACGATATTGTAACTTGTATCACTGACACTGACACTGTACCACAACTTTACATTTCATATACGTCCCTTATGTATAATTTACTAAATCTCCACCTTACTTTGCAACGCGGAAGTAAGCTATTTTCTTTGAACGTGAAAGATTTCGATTTCTTAATATAATAGGTAAGTGCAGTAAAAGGTAAAAAACAAAACAAACAAAAAACTCAGTGTTTCTATGATAATGAAATTATAATTACATGATAATAATAAAAATGTAGCAATAAAGCAGCATAACACACCGTGTTTGTACAGGTACAGTAAATAACACCGGAAGCCAGAAACATTAAAGTTGCAAATGGTCTTGTCCAGTCTTTTGTTCAAATAGATCAAATGTCGACATTAAAGATATACAAGTTAAGAATAACAATAGGCTAGGCTACTGAACAGATAAATGACCACAGATCATACAACTTTTGTCTGTACCTGTCAAATGCCGTCTTGTCGTGAACAAAAGAGCTTTCTAAATTTCGATTTCGTTTTCTCTGCTTGAAAAAAACATACGAGTGTTCAAATAAATCCTGACGGGGAAAAAAACCTGTGATTGGTCCATTTTGTCACCAACTGACTGTGATTGGTCTATTCCGTCACCAAACGACTGTGATTGGTTCCCCGTTCGCCCTCCTCGAATCAGGTTCATTAGTCGTTTGTATATTTTTAATCCAGTAGATGTCAGTGTGTCACAAACTTGATTCAATATCGCCACTTTCATCACCTCGGATCATAAAGTTCTTCCATTTTAAGAGTTTTATTTGTATTTCTTAACTGAGTTATAAACGGTGTTATATTTGTCGAATGTCCACCGACTGAGAGCGAGCAGTGATTCAGAAGCACAATCACACACACCTGTGAACTCACACACACTCACTCAGGTGTCATGAAGTGAAACTCACTCGCCACAGATCACTGAGAGAAACCACACTACTCTCCTCTTCACTGAAGGAGCGCTTTACCTGGGGAAACGAGAGTTAACCGTGTTTCATGGGAATATAGGTCTCGTGATCAACAATACACGGGACTACCTCATATTTCTGAAAGGATTTTGAGTTAAAACACACTTCCTGTAGGAGTTTCGTGTCTCAGACTGCAGTGTTTCTGATCTAAGATCATGGATTGGGGATCAGATCTTTGGGTAAGTTCATTCTGCCTTTAATCACAGCGAAGAGAAATACACGGTTGAAGCGTTCATTGATCCACCTGCAGCTTCCCAGACACCTGTGCTTTGGGTTTTCATTATGCTGACATCTTTAACATGTAAAGGCAGTAATGATTAACTTTTTCACGATTGTAAAAAAGTAGTGTACGTGTCTATAATCACTGACAATCTTAATATAAAGGTATCTATAACGATATGGAGCTCGTTCTTGGGTTCAAAAACGGTAGACATGTGAACGCATCAAATAGTTTATTTGAAATAAAAAATGTCGCCGATTTTTATGTTGATAATCTATGTAGTAGGCTAACAATTCAACCATTGTGACACAGAAAGTACGATGTTCTGAATGTAACCAGTTCCCAGCAGTTACATGATGTTCCAGCGTTAAAAACACACAGTCTGCGACTGGAAAACGCTTCAAATGTGAACGTTTTTATTTGTTAAGTCGGATGTTTTCCTCGTGCAAATTAATTTGGGTTTTATAAAACAGTTTTAAAGTAGATACCCTACTCCACTTCACATGTTAAACGTGCGTAAAGGAGTTAAAACTGTTGTCACAACACTTATTTATTTAAATGTTTACTTGCATTATGTATTCTGTAAGTCACGTGACAGCTTGACCGTGATTCCCTTTCACTGTCTGTGGTTTAACTGGGTTAAAACTAACTCCCTACAGGTTAAACTGGTTTAGGTGTCTGATCATCTCAGAACAGCAGAAGAGATCACACAGACGGACTGATTAGAAATGAGTTCAGGACCAAAAGAAAGTAGACCAACACCTTCCTGTTAAACAGCACGAGTCTGATGAAATCTAATTAAGATCTTAGAGATACTGTGATGTGTGTGTGTGATATACCATTTTGGCTTCAAATATAAGTTAGCTACAGCCAATATTATTATTTTAAAAGAAGATAAGATGTTAATAATAAAGTAATCTAATACTGTGTTCTCATATGGGGTTGAAGTAGGTTATAATATTTATAATTATCTAAATAAAACAAACAGAAGTTTGGCTTGAAGCCAAATGTGTCATGTGACTCAGGTCGTCCTCTCAAAACTAGTGTGAAGCAGATTGACCAGTCTAGCTAGTTTGAGGGTGTGCACGTGGGAGAAAGACACACACACACACACACACACACGCACACACACACACACACACGCACACACACACACTTCAATGTACCACACCTATTCTGAGACCAGACTATCCTACACACCAGAGACCAATAACAATGCACTGTTAATCCAGGCCACTGTGGTGTGTGTCGTGTGTGTTTGCAGGACCAGCATGACGTGATTGAACGACACACTCAGAGCGGACTGGATCTGCTGGACCGATACGTGAAGTTTGTCAAAGAGAGAGCCGAGGTTGAGCAGACTTACGCCAAACTGCTCAGGCAAGAGTCTGCGTTGTGTGTGTACGCTGTAGATCAGGGGTTTCCAACGCATCAAACCCCCAAACATCATCATCATCATCATCCTCCTGAGAGAGGAGTTAACATTTAAGACATAAATATATAAAACATAATATCATGAATTTGTGTAGTATTATTTGGAAAAATTTAGTTTCGATTAAGTTCATATATGTAGCTTTTTCCCCACTCACTGTAGTACTGTGATATCAGATGCATATTTATATCAATTTTATTTATTTATTAAATATTTTTAATTTATTTTAATCAATTTATCAAAATATTTATTTAGTTTAATCTATTTTTATTTTTGTACACTGTTTTCTGTAAACTTTTATCCCTTATATAGAGAGCATTGGCTCATGAATATTAATTAGCTCACACAGGTTGAGCAACATCATCACCTCAAGCCCTTTTAAACTCGTTTCTGCATCATTTCTTTTGTTAAATCAACAGAAAGCATTTCATTTTTTTTTACATATAAGGGTGGCGGCAGTGTTTGGAAACCCTGTCAGCAAAGTTATTATTATGATAATTATTCCATGTGCATTAACAATGTAAAGTTATCTTGTGTTCTTGAAGGCCCCTGGTGGTGTAACCTGTTTTTATGTGTGTTTCCCTGAAGGAATCTCTGTAAGAAATATTCCAGAAGGGGCATCAAAGAAGATCAGGACACAAAGTGAGTGAACCGTCTCTCGATCGCTCCATTAATCATCAGCATTCCTGTGAGTCGAACAGTAGATCACAGCGCTAGCAACGCCGAGATCACGGGTTCGATTCCCAGAGAATGCATGAACTGATAAAATGCGTATCTTGAATGCAATGCAAGTCTCTTCGATTATGAAAGTGTGAATGTAAACGCAGTTGGGCTGTCAAAATGGCTGAAAAGCTATTTATTTATAGCTATTTATCGAATTTATTTCACAAAATTCGAATTATATTCAAATTCTAAAGGCAATACTTAATATTAGAGGAAAAACATACTGTATTATCTCCTATGCCATCAAGAGGGCACAAGCGATTATATATATATATATATATATATATATATATATATATATATAATAAAAACCAAATCAAGCATCGCATCTTTTATTGAAATGAAATGACATTCACTTTTTAAAGTGCATTAACTTTTGAAACAATTGTTCTTAAATAAAATATAATTTCCTTAATGTGCATGCAAGGAAAAACAGGTTACACTAGTGCATAAATCTGTGTTCGTGCATCAGTAACCTGAGAAAACACGCTTCAACACACAGCGTAATGAACTACATGAACACTAAATAGCAAAACGCCATTCAGAAACTCTCCACTTCTACTCACTACATCTACATATCTTTCGTCAAAAACACCAGACGCTCAGCTTGATCTGAGCGAGCTTCTGTTGACGGTGTTGAAACACACACTCAGCTCTGACCGATGTGCAGGTTTGGTCAAGCGTGCCAATGGGTTTTCATCAGCTGGGAGCCTTTTCCCTCCATTTTTCAAATTAGCATCGCAGATACTGGATAAGCTAACAAAAACAAACCGCGCAAGTTACGCCAGCATCATGTCTCGCGCGTCTCTCGGCAAAAAAATTCGAATGCCCGGTTTTTGGATTCGAATGAGCAGTTTTTTTGTCAAAAATTTGACGAATATTTGAAATTCTAATTTTTATTTGCCAGCCCTACTGTAAACGCGTGTGTTGTTGACGGTGTGTGTGCAGGTTGAGCAGTCAGCAGGCGTTTCAGGACGTGCTGAACGAGCTGAACGAGTACGCGGCTCACAGAGAGCAACTGTCCGAGAGCATGACGCTCACCATCTGCGGGGAGCTCAGCAAAAACCTGCAGGAGCTGCGGCTCGAGCGCAAGAACGTGAGCCAGACCTGAAACACACGCATCTCACACACACACTGCACACAGATGCAGAACAGCTGTTCCCTGTCATGATCCTCCTGAGTGTGAACCTCGTTTCCTCTGTTGTAGCATCTGTGTGAAGTTAAGAAGGCTCAGCAGAACCTGGAGATCACCTTCAAACAGCTGGAGATTGTGAGTAAATGTGTGTGTGTGTGAGCGAGTGGTTGTGTGAGCGAGTGGTTGTGTGAGCGAGAGAGAGAGAGAGAGTGAGAGAGAGAGAGTGAGCGAGCGGTTGTGTGAGATAGAGAGCGAGTGTGTGTGAGATGCGCAGATTATTGACACATTTAAATGCACAGTTTCCCTAAAGCCCCCAGGGCTTGGGCCCATCATCGTTGCTTGCAGCTATATATATATTTTAGTCTATTTTAGTTTGTTTTTGAGTAATGAAAATAGATTTGTTTGAATTTTAGCCAATTGTCTTTACTTTCCTTTAACAATAATAGTTCAGACTGAGATTTGACAAACAAAAAAACTTTAATAAACTATAAAAAAAGGACACAAAAAAGATTTGAAACATTTTCAATTTGTCAATGTTGACATACCTAAAACTAATCTGTGCACATTTTTATTTTATTCTGCTTTGTTTTGGTCATGAAAATGTATTTAATTTTAGTTTAAGGTTGTTTCATTTAGGGAAAAATATTTAATTAAAAATTTTCTTTAATGATGATAACTGTAAAGCAGCCTCCGTACATGAACACACGCATCCCTGCGCCAGATTAAAGTCTGACTGACTGATTTCTCTGATCAGAGTAAGAAGCGTTTCGAGAAGGAGTGGAGAGAAGCAGAGAAGGCCAATCAGCAAACAGAGAAAGTGCAGCAGGACACCAACTCGACTAAAGCAGACGTGGACAAGGTACATGCAAACCTCACACACACTTCATACGACCTGTGCTCTGGGTTTGATGATGCATCACGTGTGTGTGTGTGTTTTAGGCCAAAATGCACGCACACAGTCGCGTCCACATCGCGGACGAGAGTAAGAACGAATACGCTTCACAACTCCAGAGATACAACAAGGAGCAGAGCAGCCTCTACCACTCAGAGATCCCCTCCGCCTTTAAGGTGCGTCGGCATTGGTTTGACGAGAGAATCGTCCCGATCTGAGTATTGAACACTTCGTGTGTGTGTCGTCGACAGAAGCTGCAGGAACTGGAGGAGCGGCGCATCCGGCTGCTGGCCGACGGCTACGTGCAGTTCTCCGAGACCGAGAAGAAGCTCCTGCCCAACATCAACAAGTGTTTGGACACGATCAGCAGCACCGGGAGGAACATCGATGAGAAACAAGTGTGTATACACACACACACACACACACACACATTTACATTTAGTCATTTAGCAGACGCTTTTGTCCAAAGCGACTTACAAGTTAGGACTAAATTAAGCGAGTCATCGTGAAGAGGCAAAAACAACACAAGAAGTGCTCAAAATACGAAGTTCAGTCATTGTTCAGAGTAGCATTTGCGAGGACATAAAGGAAAAGGAAAGGTGGGATGTAAAGGAAAAGGAAAGGTGTTTTTTTTTTTTTTTTTTTTTTTTTTTTTTTTATGAGGATAAGTGCTCACTGAAGATAAGGGTTTTCAGCTGTCTTTTGAATGTTGTCAGGGATTCTGCACTCCGGATGAGGGTGGGGAGAGCATTCCACCAGCATGGAACTGTGAATGAGAATGTTCTGGAAAGTGATTTTGTGGCTCTCTCACACACACACACACACACACACACACACATACACTCGCACACTGTGTGCATTGAAATATCATAGTGTAAAGTTAGATTTACCCAGCCTGAAGGAAGTTCAGGAACACTGGCTCCAGACTGCCACCAAATTGTGGCATTTTGCACACTTTTTTCCTGCCGGTGCGAGTAACTTAAGTAAGAGATCGCCCTGGTGCCACCAGCACGTTGCCCAACTAACAGCTGCCTTTTATGTTGCATATAAGAAACATAAACGAAAGAGAACTTAATCAGCTCAGAGCAATAATAGACGAGCTCAGAACATCTCGATCATGTGACACTGCTAATACACAGTGCTGGGAGATCCTGGAAGAAAGTGTTTGAATTCGCCACAGAAATAAAAACATCTAGTGAGAAGTGTTCAGATTCAGCTCATAAACCGTACTGGATCAAGCAGCGCTGTCATGAAACATGAACGAACCAGCTATAGTAGGCTTTCAGTTTACAAATCTCCAACATCCAGCTTGGATTTAATGTAGTCACACTAACTGTAACCATGGTATTGTGGCAGAAATAGTTGAATGATTCTTACATTATTCATCTCAGGTGCTTCACACTTTTTCTAGCTCTTCAAAGCTCTAAATATTGTCTAATGTGATGATTTGGAAAACGAAAAGTTAAAAGATGTAGGAAAACTGGCAAAAACACTTATAAAAAAAAAAAAAAAAGACTAACCAGTAGATGGCGGCGGAGGAGCACTTGTTTTCTAATTAGGCATCTCTGGAAAAAAGTAGGAACTCAAACAGTCTCATGATGAAATACTAAAACTTTTCTTCAAATCGTGCCTGGATTACACAGAAAGCAAGTAAAGAGCAGCGCTGCTTTTATATTCACTGAAGCTGTCGGTCAGGTCACACTTTTGAAACTATGAGACACGTGTGAGATTACTGGACTCTTTTTCTCATGAGAAACCAGTATTCTTTCGATCTCTGAGACACTGAAGAGAACTAATATGTGATTGTCCATTCATGTGCGGTACGAAGAGACTAAACGTAGGAACTCAATCTGTTTGTATAGTTAAATGAATCTGTGAGACGTTTCTGATGCAGCTGAAACCTATAGTAAAATGTTGATTTAAAAAAAGGAAAATATCCTGAAAATCCAAGACTGTGTGTGTAGGAGACACTGGTGCTCATCGAGCAGCACAGATCTGGTGCAGCGCCCCCTGCTGACGTGGAGTTTGAGGATTACAGTCAGGGAATCAAACCTGTGGCGTCTGACAACACACCACACCTGCCGAAGGTGCGCATCAAACAACTGTTCAAGAAGAAACAGGTACAGCCTCCGCCTGCTGGTTACAGATCTACACACACACACACACACACAACACATATAGCTATATATATATATTAGGGCTGGGTAAAAAATATCGATTTCTCAATTTTAATCGATTCTCATTTTTACAATAATCTTTGTGCTTTGTTATTGTTGACATGAAACAAAGTCTCAGATTTCAAATTACGCCAATTTTCTTACGAAATTAAAAAACATAATTACCGTTTTGGCGCTGTGGCGTGAGATCGCTCTGGCTCAGCTCTAGAGAAGCACATGATCTTCTCTTCCGCATTAATAACACCAGTTACAGCGCGAGATAACCATGAAGCATCTGAAAGTGTGTTAAAAGATTAAAAGAGTACAACTTATCGAAGTCCGTATCATGTGACATGGAGTCGCTCGATCCGTGTTTCAACCATGGAAAGATGTTAGTAAACAATGTCATGTAACGTCACATTTACCTCAGAAAAACCATATCCAGTGACCATAAACTCGTCAGTCAGCTGGAAAAATTAACTCTAGAGGAGCATTTTGTTAAATATATGCACCATATTATATATTCATTATAATTTTTAATGTTCTTCAATATTAAATGCATGTTTGAATAAATCTACAAAGTTTTTTTATGACAGCCACCATTTAAATTTTTATATAATTTCATATAACTTTATTATTATAAAAATAAATAAGTGTATTTTAAGTGTTTGTATACAAATCAGTTAATTTTTACCTTCAATATTATAGTAGGCTAATGAAGCCTATAGGCTACAACTGACTCCCAGTTACAATAATAGTTAAGAGATTTGTTTTCCTTGAGAAAATTTGTATTATACCTGATATCCAAAATAATCAATGTTGAATCGAATCGTAATCGAAATCGAATCGAATTGTGAAATTTGTGTCAATACCCAGCCCTAATATATAGTCAAGCCAGAAATTATTCAGACCCCAGATATAGTTTTTGATATTTGTTTTACTAGTGTGATCAGGACACTATAGTTCATTTATGTGAGTGAGGAGAGCAAAATAAAGTAAACTGTGACCATATTATACCTAGAAATTACAGTGGACTACCAGTCAAATTATAAACATTTGGAACCAAAAATGATTCAGACACTTTGAGCTGATCATGTTTTGCTGAAGTGTGTTTTCTTTAATTGCTAATGCTCTTTTTACACACAGACTGAACACAATGAAGCACTGCTTGGTGATTGGTTGAGCTAAACTGGTATTATCTAATTGTGTAGTTAAATTTAACAGCTGACAGATATTCAACATAATTCATGTGTGAGACAGTCTAACAGAAGGACGGACAAAACCAGTCAAATATCAACTGAGTTCTGCTCATATTTCATTACCATTTTCTAAACTATAGCGAATAAACTGTGATAATGTGAGAAATGTTGAATAAATGTAGGTTTGTCTGTACATATGAATACTAACGTTTGTTGATGCGTTTGAATTTCCAGGTGACGTCTCCTGATAAAAACATGGTACGGTGAGCAGCTTTATTCACATTCACTTTCATACTCAAAGACATTTAAAGTGACTGAGCTCCAGTGAAGGATCGTCTTGTTCTGTGCTCTGTAGTTTGATTTGATTTCAGCATTATTCACACGTCGACTAAACGGTACATTTTATGGCACTTTAAGTTGCATCAAAAATATTGAAAATATAATCATTAGTTCCAGCCGTATTAACATTAGAACAAAGTTATGAAACAAATCTTGCATATGTTGTGAATTAGGCAAAAATTATTCTTGAGAATTTCTTGTGTGCTTATGAACACAAATAAACCACGCAATTATGACCCGTTTTTATTGCCACAACGTCTTATGATTGTTGATGGGTGTTTATTTATTTATTTCATTAGTCAGAATGATTGACAGTTTGGCTGGACTGATTGCTTTATGCTGTGTGTGGGATGGGTTTATGTAAAATTAACCTATTTTAAAAATACATTATACGAATGTTTAATGTGCTGAATATTGGTGTGTGTGTGTGTGTGTGTGTGTGTGTGAAGCCGCCTTCGCTGGAGGACTTGTCTCGTCTTCCTCCAGATCAGAGGCGCAGGCGTCTGCAGGAGAAGATGGACGACGTACAGAAAGAGCTGCAGAAAGAGACGGAGCAGAGGTTCAGATCATCTACTCTTACACGTTTACATTCGAGACAATAACCCGGCGACGCAAGAAACACATGTTTACGAGACGACTGTTGAAAAAAAAAAACTAGTAGTGCCAAAACACTCATTTTGATGTTAAATAAAACATTATAAACGCCAGTTTTCACAAGATGTCTACGGGAAACGCATAAACTCCTCTCATGTTTGTAGTTTGAGTGACTGATTTAGTTTTGATCATTTCTTTCGTTGTATGCGCTTATATCCGCATCAGTCCGTCTGGTTTTACTGTGCTAGCATCTCTGTGAGTGTGAGTTAAACTTTAATAACATCCAATATCCCAGCAACTCCTTATAAAAACTTTTATTAAAGTCCCCATTATGCTTTTTTGAATATTATCTTTCATATCTGCAAAGTTTTAAAGGTCAGAGTGCAGATATGGAGTTATTGTTTCCCAAAAGAAAGAAGTGATTCTGAACTGATTTGAGTCACTAGTAATTCAGTCTCACTTCCTGCTGTAGGTCTGTAACTAATTTGCATAATGACAGTCTCTGGTCTTGATCATAGACTGTAAAAAATATGGACAAAGCGTCTGTGACGTCACCCATAGACTTTCTGAAGAACGGTTTTGAAGCCGTTTATGGGGGGTATGGGCGGCGCCATCTTGGAAAATCTTGGGAAATCCTAACCCCGCCCACCTTCTAACGCAGCGCGCGTCACTCAGCTCGCTCTGCTACTCCGGTTATCTCTGTGTATATTTTAGGCAACGAAATATGTTATAAAACACCATACTAACTCTTTTCCTTTTCATTTAAAGAAATCTTAAACATTATAGCCACACAAATGTGGTTCAGGCAACGCGTATTGATTATATTCACTGCACATAACGTTTGCCTATTTATAAATAAAAATATATATATAAAATACAAATCTGCCTCTTTTCGTTTTAAATATAATACAAAAAATTAAACATTTTAATATGGTCCAGGCAATATGTGCGTTTGTACTAAACAACAGATTTTGCAGTAAACAACTTTAAAGATCATCTTCGTTGTATTAAAATTTAAAATGACAAAACTCAACCCAGTCTCTTTTTGTTAAATTTCCCTTTTATCAATATTAGCCATTATAAAAGTATAAGTAAAAGTTACAAGAAGCTATACAAATAAAGCAAACAATTCAGTCAAACATACAAAGTCAGCGCTCTAGTCTAACCATACAACGGTAAAGTTAAATAGCTTATAAAGTTATGAAACTTCCCCTCAGCCTAAACGATTGGCCAGGGAACAAATTATAGATTCACGAGACCAAAAATCGCCCGTTAGATATAGACAAGACGAATTATATCTCATGTTTAACCACTACAGAGACGCCAGAGTCCGCGGCATTGGCGGCAAACCTCAGAACGTCTAGCCGAGGAAAGGCTGTTGCAGGCGGGGTACATGAGCGCCGAGCGCCCGGTCATCGCTGGATCAACTGGATACGATTTTCATAAATATTTAAATAAACCACAGATTTGAGCTTTAAACAACTACATTCTCGCCTGAAAAACTCTTAAAACTACATTTCATGATACAGAAACAGTAGTATTATATGTCAACTGTATTAAAAAATGGCGCTTCTTATGTTGTCATTCTCTGTGGCGCTGCCTTGTCAGCTGTCAATCAAGCTGTCAATCAAAGTTAACCACGCCCTTATTGTCATACATACATGTATGTCATACATGTATTTACATCATATACATCTAAATACGATCTAAACTAACGAGTTAGAAAAAAATTCACAGCCCTCATGGTTGTCAGGCACTCGGAAGCTATCGAAAAATACAATAAAAGTCCATGGGACCAACCTGTAAAAACATGAATTTATGCTGTGAAAACGGACATTTTAACATGGGGGCTATGGACATTTGCTCCCTTTTGGGACCTGCCCCTAGCGGATTTTCGATGTATTGCAGTTTTTCGCACTTCCGGGTAGGCTTCATTTTTCAGATCAGAATGTTGCCGCTTGGTCTTGATTGGCTGAGCAGCGTCTCTTAGCCCCGCCCTCAAACACTGTAGTGTACCTGAGACTGGAAGAGTTTGGTTCATGTCGAGAAGACGCTGTTTTGAGAAAAGAGCTGATGATGTAATGATTATTATGAGAAAATTAAAGCATTTTTGAGCTTGGATTCATGTAAACCCAGCTACATTAACTGTTGACTGTAACTACATGATCTATCTGATCCGCTTTAACTCTGTGTGTGTGTGTGTGTGTGTGTGTGTGTCCGTCAGCGAGGCTCTGATGAAGATGAAGGGTGTTTATGAGCAGAACTCACAGCTCGGTGATCCGTCCAGCCTTCAGCCTCAGATCATACAAACTGCTCATAACATCGTCAGACTCAGAGGAGAGATCAGCAAATACCAGGTACACACACACACACACACACACACACACACACACACACACACAATCAGCCTCAGATCATACAAACTGCTCATAACATCGTCAGACTCAGAGGAGAGATCAGCAAATACCAGGTACACACACACGCACACACACACACACACACACACACACACACACACACACACACACACACACACACACACACACACACACAATCAGCCTCAGATCATACAAACTGCTCATAACATCGTCAGACTCAGAGGAGAGATCAGCAAATACCAGGTACACACACACGCGCGCACACACACACACACACACACACACACACACAATCAGCCTCAGATCATACAAACTGCTCATAACATCGTCAGACTCAGAGGAGAGATCAGCAAATACCAGGCACACACACACACACACACACACACACACACACACACACACACACACACACACACACACACACACACAATCAGCCTCAGATCATACAAACTGCTCATAACATCGTCAGACTCAGAGGAGAGATCAGCAAATACCAGGTACACACACACACACGCGCACGCGCACACACACACACACACAATCAGCCTCAGATCATACAAACTGCTCATAACATCGTCAGACTCAGAGGAGAGATCAGCAAATACCAGGTGCACACGCGCACACACACACGCACACACACACACACACACACACACACAATCAGCCTCAGATCATACAAACTGCTCATAACATCGTCAGACTCAGAGGAGAGATCAGCAAATACCAGGCACACACACACACACACACACACACACACACACACACACACACACACACACACACACACACACACACACACACACACACACACACACAATCAGCCTCAGATCATACAAACTGCTCATAACATCGTCAGACTCAGAGGAGAGATCAGCAAATACCAGGTACACACACACACACGTGCACGCGCACACACACACACACACAATCAGCCTCAGATCATACAAACTGCTCATAACATCGTCAGACTCAGAGGAGAGATCAGCAAATACCAGGTGCACACGCGCACACACACACGCACACACACACACACACACACACACACAATCAGCCTCAGATCATACAAACTGCTCATAACATCGTCAGACTCAGAGGAGAGATCTGCAAATACCAGGTACACACACACACACACACACACATTACTTCATTTTCAGTAATATTATTGATCTGACTTTCTGATCTTGTGTTTTTAAAGCTGAATTGGTCTGATATTTAGGTTTGATCACTGAATCTGTTCATTACTGCGCAGCTGTGCTGTGTAAAGCTCTGCACTCGACTCACACACTCGTTTATAAACACACGTGTGCTCCTCAGGGTCAGCTGACTGAAGCCGGCGGAGGGACACTGCAGTTCTCGCCCCCCAGGTCAGTCCCGGTGTGTGTGTGTGTGAGAGTGTGTGTGTGAGAATACCAGGTACACACTAGGGCTGTAATCAACCAAAGAAAATCTTGGTCGACTGAAGTCCTGAAATTTTCGACTAAAAATGACGTTAGGAGAAAAAAACGTTAAATGAATTAGCTGCGCACTGTGCGCAGGACTTGGTAGCCTTGTTGTCCGCCTAAATGAATTATAAATAAACATTAAAAACTAGTAGGCTGTTTGCAGTATATTAAATCGTTTTTGACCTAATTATTTAGCACTGAAATGAGTGTGACACTCGAGTCTGTCGGCTCTGCAGCGCTGCATCACGTGCACCTGCGCAATATCACAGCTTATGATTTCCGAAAATAGTACTATGTTGTCAACTAGTGATATCATCACAAGAACTGTTGAGGAATATGCAACATAATTTAGACAATTGTTTTTGTCATATGTATTATAATAACTGAGGCTGAACACAGGAGCTCAGCTTTGCGGCCGAGACACGAATAGACTATTAACTTAAAGCTTTTACTCTTAAACAAAAGGCACGTCCACTTTAATAAAAAAAGAATATTTATTTTAAAAAAAGATCAAGTAATTATATTCAGCAAACCTTCCAGTAGCCTACTTTCTTCAGTCTGTCTCTCTTCTCCGGTGAGTCGGGCTAATCCAAAAGAAGTGAGAACAAGGGGGGTGTTCTGAAGACAGACCGTTACCTGGGAAACAGCGGTGCTCTGAAAACACCCCCATTAGCTATTAGTGCTTTCCACCTGATGAAATGAACGCGGCAAAAAATCGACCAATCAGAATTTTGGTCGAGCCAGAAAGTGTATAATCGACTAGTCGACTGGGAGATTACAGCCCTAGTACACACACACACACACACACACAACCTCAGATCATAGAACCTGCTCATAACGTGAGCGTTAGTGTGTGTGTGTGTTTGTAGTTTTAACTCATCAGTGTGTGTGTGTGTGTATTTGTAGTTTTAACTCATCAGTGTGTGTGTGTGTGTATTTGTAGTTTTGACTCATCAGTGTGTATGTGTGTATTTGTAGTTTTGACTCGTCAGCATGTGTGTTTGTAGTTTTGACTCATCAGTGTGTGTCTGTGTGTGTTTGTAGTTTTGACTGGTCAGCGTGTGTGTTTGTAGTTTTGACTCGTCAGCGTGTGTGTTTGTAGTTTTGACTGGTCAGCGTGTGTGTTTGTAGTTTTGACTGGTCAGCGTGTTGTGTGTTTGTAGTTTTGACTCGTGTGTGTGTGTGTGTATATTTGTAGTTTTGACTCATCAGCGTGTGTGTTTGTAGTTTTGACTCATCAGTGTGTGTGTGTGTAGTTTTGACTCATCAGTGTGTGTGTAGTTTTGACTTGTCAGCGTGTGTGTTTGTAGTTTTGACTCATGTGTGTGTGTGTTTGTAGTTTTGACTGGTCAGCGTGTTGTGTGTTTGTAGTTTTGACTCATCAGTGTGTGTGTGTGTTTGTAGTTTTGACTGGTCAGCGTGTTGTGTGTTTGTAGTTTTGACTCATCAGTGTGTGTGTGTGTGTGTGTGTGTGTGTGTAGTGCGGAGTACATCACTGTGCTGAGTGAGTCCAGCACGTCTCCGTCAGAGAACATCTATGAGTGTGGTCTGGATGAGGAGTTTGAGGTGGACTTTCCCGTCGGCCAGTGTACGGCGCTCTACGACTTCGACGGTGAGTTTCCCGCCCTTTCTCCTTCTGTTCTTCATCACACTTCCACCTTTCTCCTTCTGTTCTTCATCACACTTCCACCTTTCTCCTTCTGTTCTTCATCACACTTCCACCTTTCTCCTTCTGTTCTTCATCACACTTCCACCTCTCATCTCACAAATATGACTTAGTATGTCGATTTCGAATTTGTCGTAATTGTAGTTTAAAGTTAATTTGTTTTAGTTTACATCTAATAATAATGTCATCATTCCGACTTCATCTTTATAAATAACTTTTTATCATAAATATAACTTGTTTCTATCAGTTTAAACTTAGTCAAAATTATGACAGTCATAATTATGAGATAGTATGTCATCATTTTGACTTCAAGTCATCTTTATTAGTCGTAAAGTAGAAATTATTACTTAACACAATTAAGATAGAAAGTCAAAATTATAATATAGAAAGTTAAATTTATGAGATGAAGTCAAATTTATGACTTAAAACAAGTCATAATAAGTCGAAATTATGATTTAAATGACAAATTTTGACTTAGTATGTCATAATTTCAATATATGTCATGTCATTTTAAGTCTTAATTTCGACTTTTCATCTCATAAATATGACTTGGGATGTAATAAATTGTCATAATTATGATTTACAAAAGCATGATTTTTTTTCTCACATTTATAACACTAAATATTGTGTGTTCTTTCTTACCTTGGCCTAAAACTACAGAAAACTAGTGAGTGTTTATAATACAGAAGCGAATTTGACATATTTCTGTCCTCTGACTAATGCTTCCTTCCTCTTTCATAGAAACGCTGTTGTTTGTATTTTACTGTTGGGGAAACCGGGAACACAATAAATATATTTGTTGTATTTTTCCAATCAACACTATAAAATTGTATCCAACCATGACGACTTCTGCTTTTGAGAGCCGTTGTTGCACATGTTTGTTCCTGCGTGTCTTCCCATGAGCCTCTGCCTGAGCGTGTGTGTGTGTGTGTGTGTGCAGGCGGCAGCGAGGGAGCCGTGTGCATGCAGGCGGGCGAGCAGCTGAGTCTGATGGACGAGGATCAGGGTGACGGATGGGTCAGGGTTCAGAGAGCCAGTGGAGATGTGGGATACGTGCCGGCCTCATACATCCAGATCATCTGATCACGTCATGTGACCCGCTCACTCCATATACTCCTGTCTTATGCTACTATGGGGGGTGTTTTCTTTCTTTTCTCTCAGCATGTTATATGCTTCTGCTGGTGATTTTCTGTGCATTTGTAGTTTTAAAGATCATGTTCATTGTCTTTACCTGTTGTGTTTGTTGATTATTGCAGTCATGTGAGCCTTCATGTCACTTTGTTTTAACATAAATACAGTCATGTGTGTCCAAACGTTCGACTCTGCTTCTGTATGTTATACAATAACGATATAAACTTAGACTTAGAAAACTTTAATGTCCTCAGAGAGGCAATGTGTTGTACAGTACAGACATATTGACACATAATCCACAACACAAACATTATCCACATGCACAATATCATAAATAAAACTACTTCACGTTACTTAACATATATTCTCCAGTCATACCCCTCCCCACACCTTATTTGATTGGGTTGGGGTATCTATATCTACGACCTGAACTCCACTGAGAGTGGATGGGTTTTATCCATGCAAACCTCGTCTGCCTTCTGTGCCAATCTCGTCAGGTATAGTTGGTACAGGTCTACCTGTTGGTTACCAATGACTCTTCCACAGGTTTTAACAATCTTCCCCAATTTGTTCCTGTGGGTGATTTTTGAATGTCCATACCAGCATACAATACAGTAGGAGAGAATACTCTCAATAAAAGACTTATAAAAAAAGATTTTTATAAAATAATTAAGCTTTCTAAGAAAATACAAACGTTGTTGACCCTTTTTAAAAACGGCATCAGCACACTGATCCCAGGATCATTTACGGTCAATGATAAGACCGAGATATTTGCACTCCGCCGTCACCATCTCCTCTCCTTTTCTCAGAGTCGGAGTGGGTGAGGCCCCATGTCTAAAATCAAAGACCAACTCTTGGGTCTTGGATGCATTCAAATGCAACTGGAAGGCTTCACACCAGTCAACAAATTCATGCAACACTGGACCATGTTCAGTTTCATCTCGCTCCAATAAACTAATCACAGCAGTATCATCTGCAAATTTAATTATATAACGTCCAGGGTAACTACTGCGGCAACAGTCAGTGTACAATATATATAATAGTGGTGACAAGACGCTACCTTGTGGTGTCCCAATTGAAGTGAAGCGGACCCCAGATAATGGTGTTTCTCAATATGCGTTCTTCAGCGATCTTGCGTCCTTGTGTTCTCGTTTTACGTCATCATTAACCGTCGAAGTTCAGACCCAATTCTCAAGAACGCAAGTACAGAGGACGCATGAAAGAACCCGGATGTGTTCTTGATACCGAGGATGCATCGAATGCAGACTTGAGCTAGTACTCGCCAGGTGTCCCAGAAGTCATTGCGGCCGGTTCCGAGTTCATTCTTCCAAGGAAGCTTGGCAAGACCGGTCTCCACGAGAACACAAGTCCGTTCTCTGCGTTACTCTTTGTGGCCGCCCACTCAGGAAGTCCAAGATCCATTTAATTAGTGTTGAGTTTAGCTGGAAGTTGTCTCTAAGTCTAAAGAGAGACTAAAGAGAGTTCAGTTTCAGTAACTTTGTAATCCATGTTATGGAAATTTGTCTACTATGAAAAAGTTGTTTGCGTCTTCTGTCTCTTTAAATGCTCAGTCTTTAAAGCAGGATGGATTCTGATTGGCTGTCAATGTTTTTAACCTTCATCAGCGTTATCGTTAACGTTATCGTTCCTCTGTGTTGTTGTCGTTCCAGTTGTGGACTCTGATATTCTTTAACATTGAGAATGATTTTTAAAACTATAATGTTAGTTATCATCCTTATTAAAAATGGGCATTTAGAGCGATTACTAAAAGTTTTTTTTATATCAATCGTTGATTATGTGAATGGGCCCAATTGGTATTTAACAATTAGACTTTAAATTCAAACTCAGAAATGTTTTAAAACATGGTACTACCATGGTGTTTTTGGTACTTTTGTGAGTGTGTTAAGACCATAGACTGTAAAAAATAGGTTAAGACATACTATCAAAATGACGGTAAGCTCGTTGAGTTCTGTTTTGGTACATTTGTGCAGTGTGTGTGTGTGTGTGTCTCCCCCTGCTGGCAACACATCACAGCAATATTATCATTTTATCAACATAAACTGAATTAACTTTAATACATTCCCTAGGGTGTAGTCACTAGTGCATATTAATTTGAAGAATACATCAAAATGTTAACTTGTTCAAGCTCTAAAACAATTTTCTTTTCCACTTTTGACTTTTATTCAGTTCCATTTTTGGAATACTGTTCTTACCCCAACTATAATTTGAAAGTAAAGGGTTGTGAATCCTGTTTCATGTTGATATTAAACTAAAGCAGACTCGGTTCGATGTACAAATTTCCATTTTAATTCATTAAGAAACTAAAATATATTCTTTCCATAAACTGCCTCTGAAATAGGGCATATTTGGCATATTTCACTCAAGCATGGACAAAATCACAGTTTTGAAACATCATTATCATCCAGGTCTCAAATGCATCACAACAGAATGTGTAAACAAAGCTGAAATCTGCAATATTTTCAATGTTACAACAACGACTTGAATACCTATTTGGGAAAAATCACATCATGATGTCTGAAAGTCCTTAATCATCTGATTGTGCTTTAGTCTTCTTGTCTTTTTTAACATTTATTGTTGTCTGAATATTTAATAAATGACATGGATATTAAAGAGATACTTTCCAAACATTTTGAAGAATGTCGGAAACTAAACACTGACTTCCATAGTATTTTTCCCCCATACTATAGTGTCCATCAACTGTTTGAACCCAAATTCTTCAAAATATCTTCTTTTGTGTTCAGTAGAAAAACATTATTCATACAGGTTTGGAACAACTTAAAGGTGCAGTGTGTAATATTTAGGAGGATCTGTTGACAGAAATGCATTATCATGTACATAACTATGTTTTCAGTGGTGTATAAAGACCTTACATAATGATCCGTTATGTGTTTATTAGCTTAGAATGAGCATTTCTCTCTACACACACCGCGGGTCCGCTTACATCCACACGTTTCTACAGTGGCCCTGAACGGACAAACACGTTTCGTCACTTCGTGATAAGAAGCTAAAGCTAAAGTCAGCGAATAAAACACTGACACAATGATGAACAAGTCACAATAATATTCACAATAACATATCATTTTACTGAATAATTAAATATACCTAATTTCTTAATTTATCTTTGTAAAGAAACCTCTTTGTTTAACTGGCTACTCTCTGCTGTCTCAGACGATGACATCACTTCCTGTCGGCCACCGTAACTTCTGTTGGCTGCAGTTCACAACCTCACCACTAGATGCCGCTAAACTTACACACTGCACCTTTAAGGGCGAGTGGATGATGGTTTTAGTGTGAGCTGTCCGTTTAAACTGGAAGCCGTTCCTCGGGCCCTCGAGCAGCTCAGACCTCAGATCCCGCGTCGGGCTCCAGTTTGTTGGACAGGACCGTGAGGATGCGGTCGAACTTGGCGCAGCGCTCCTTGTGCTCGGCCTGCGCACCCGTTTGACCCCAGAAGAGGCGCAGGGAGAACTCCGTCTGAAACACCTCCAGGAGTTCCGGGATCGGCTCCCATCCGGCTGGAGGAAGAAAGACAGGTCAGCCGTCCAATCAGATCGCCACAATCTATCACATGTGCATGTATGTTTATCCTGTGCTGCCAAATTTAAAGACTTTTTTTCAGTGTTGCTACGACTTCTAATAATGTTATTGTGGTTATATACAGAGTTCGTACAAGGTGCTTAAAGTACTTAAGTTTGACTTTTTGAAATGTAAGGCCTGGAAACCCTTGAAAACAGCCATATTTAACAGAGAGGTAGGCTACTTGAAAAGTGCTTGACTTATTTAAATACAATATATATGATTATTTTTTTATTTTTTTACAAGCACAAATGCAAATTTTCCACGCAAAGTTAACATTGCAGTCCGTATGATAAACACCGTCAGACCTTTTCTCGATTCGCCAAGTACGGCAGCATTATAATATAAAATATTATTTATTGAACAATAATAGCCATTATAAACTATGCAATCACGTCACTAGTGTGTAGTGTGTGTGTGTGTGTACCTGACAGCAGGCCGTGAGCGTGACGTGTGCAGTCACTAGCGTGCAGTGTCTGTGTGTGTGTGTACCTGACAGCAGGCTGTGAGCGTGGCATGTGCAGTCACTAGCGTGTAGTGTGTGTGTGTGTGTGTGTGTACCTGACAGCAGGCCGTGAGCGTGGCGTGTGCAGTCACTAGCGTGTAGTGTGTGTGTGTGTGTGTGTGTGTACCTGACAGCAGGCTGTGAGCGTGGCGTGTGCAGTCACTAGCGTGTAGTGTGTGTGTGTGTACCTGACAGCAGGCCGTGAGCGTGGCGTGTGCAGTCACTAGCGTGTAGTGTGTGTGTGTGTGTGTGTGTGTGTGTGTACCTGACAGCAGGCTGTGAGCGTGGCGTGTGCAGTCACTAGCGTGTAGTGTGTGTGTGTGTGTGTGTACCTGACAGCAGGCCGTGAGCGTGACGTGTGCAGTCACTAGCGTGTAGTGTGTGTGTGTGTGTGTGTGTGTGTACCTGACAGCAGGCCGTGAGCGTGACGTGTGCAGTCACTAGCGTGCAGTGTCTGTGTGTGTGTGTACCTGACAGCAGGCCGTGAGCGTGGCGTGTGCAGTCACTAGCGTGTAGTGTGTGTGTGTGTACCTGACAGCAGGCCGTGAGCGTGACGTGTGCAGTCACTAGCGTGTATAGTGTGTGTGTGTGTGTGTACCTGACAGCAGGCCGTGAGCGTGACGTGTGCAGTCACTAGCGTGTAGTGTGTGTGTGTGTGTGTGTGTACCTGACAGCAGGCCGTGAGCGTGGCGTGTGCAGTCACTAGCGTGTAGTGTGTGTGTGTGTGTGTGTGTGTACCTGACAGCAGGCCGTGAGCGTGACGTGTGCAGTCACTAGCGTGTAGTGTGTGTGTGTGTGTGTGTGTACCTGACAGCAGGCCGTGAGCGTGGCGTGTGCAGTCACTAGCGTGTAGTGTGTGTGTGTGTGTGTCTGTGTGTGTGTGTACCTGACAGTAGGCCGTGAGCGTGGCGTGTGCAGTCACTAGCGTGTAGTGTGTGTGTGTGTGTACCTGACAGCAGGCCGTGAGCGTGGCGTGTGCAGTCACTAGCGTGTAGTGTGTGTGTGTGTGTGTGTGTGTGTGTAGCTGACAGCAGGCCGTGAGCGTGGCGTGTGCAGTCACTAGCGTGTAGTGTGTGTGTGTGTGTGTGTGTGTGTGTAGCTGACAGCAGGCCGTGAGCGTGACGTGTGCAGTCACTAGCGTGTAGTGTGTGTGTGTGTACCTGACAGCAGGCCGTGAGCGTGACGTGTGCAGTCACTAGCGTATAGTGTGTGTGTGTGTGTGTGTGTGTGTACCTGACAGCAGGCCGTGAGCGTGACGTGTGCAGTCACTAGCGTGTAGTGTGTGTGTGTGTGTGTGTGTGTGTGTGTGTGTGTGTGTGTACCTGACAGCAGGCCGTGAGCGTGACGTGTGCAGTCACTAGCGTGTAGTGTGTGTGTGTGTGTGTGTGTGTGTGTGTGTGTGTGTACCTGACAGCAGGCCGTGAGCGTGACGTGTGCAGTCACTAGCGTGTAGTGTGTGTGTGTGTGTGTGTGTGTGTGTGTGTGTACCTGACAGCAGGCCGTGAGCGTGGCGTGTGCAGTCACTAGCGTGTAGTGTGGCGTTGCGAGCCGACTGTAGCAGGTTGTAGAGCAGCTGGCAGCCTCTGTCTGTGGATTCAACACTGTCCTCGCCCTCCATCAGCCTCAGCAGCGGCACCATGTGTGGCAGAGACACCGGCTCCGAGCCCACGACGTCTGCACACACACACACTCGCTGTAAACACTCCAACTCCAACTCACTGTAAACTCACTCTAACACTGTAAACTGACTCACTCACTGTAAACTCACTCTAACTCACTGTAAACTCACTCAGACTCACACACTCGCTGCAAACTCATTCAGACTCGCTGTAAACACACTCACACTCACTGTAAACTCACTCAGACTCACACACTCGCTGCAAACTCATTCAGACTCGCTGTAAACACACTCACACTCACTGTAAACTCACTCAGACACACACTCGCTGCAAACTCACTCAGACTCGCTGTAAACACTCTAACTCACTGTAAACTCACTCAGACTCACACACACTCGCTGTAAACTCACTCACAAACACTGTAAACTCACTCAGTCTCGCACACACTCACTGTAAACACACTCTAACTCACTGTAAACTCACTCAGTCTCACACACACTCACTGTAAACACACTCTAACTCACTGTAAACTCACTCAGTCTCACACACACTCACTGTAAACACACTCTAACTCACTGTAAACTCACTCAGTCTCGCACACACTCACTGTAAACACACTCTAACTCACTGTAAACTCACTCAGACTCACACACTCACTGCAAACTCACTCAGACTCACTCGCTATAAACTCACTCAGACACACTGTAAAACTCCCTCACTCTAACTCACTGTAAACTCACTCAGACTCACTGTAAACTCACTCAGACTAACACACACTCACTGTTAACTCACTCAGACTAACACACACTCACTGTTAACTCACTCAGACGCACACACCCTCGCTGTAAACTCACTCAGACTCACTCAGGCTCACTGTCAACTCACTCAGACTCACTGTCAACTCACTCAGACTCACTGTTAACTCACTCAGACTCACTGTTAACTCACTCAGACTCGCACACACTCGCTGCAAACTCACTCAGACTTGCACACACTCGCTGCAAACTCACTCAGACTCACTCAGACTCACTGTAAACTCACTCAGACTCACTGTAAACTCACTCAGACTCACTGTCAACTCACTCAGACTCACTCAGACTCACTGTAAACTCACTCAGACTCACTGCAAACTCACTCAGACTCGCTCGCTATAAACTCACTCAGACACACTGTAAAACTCCCTCACACTTGCTGTAAACTCACTCAGACTCACTGTAAACTCACTCAGACTTACATACACTCACTGTAAACTCACTCAGACTCACACACCCTCACTGTAAACTTACTCAGACTCACACACACTCACAGTCAACTCACTCAGATTCACACAGATTCACTGTCAACTCACTCAGACTCACTGTCAACTCACTCAGACTCGCACACACCTGCTGCAAACTCACTCAGACTCACTGTAAACTCACTCAGACTTACATACACTCACTGTAAACTCACTCAGACTCACACACCCTCACTGTAAACTTACTCAGACTCACACACACTCACAGTCAACTCACTCAGATTCACACAGATTCACTGTCAACTCACTCAGACTCACTGTCAACTCACTCAGACTCGCACACACCTGCTGCAAACTCACTCAGACTCACTGTAAACTCACTCAGACTTACATACACTCACTGTAAACTCACTCAGACTCACACACCCTCACTGTAAACTTACTCAGACTCACACACACTCACAGTCAACTCACTCAGATTCACACAGATTCACTGTCAACTCACTCAGACTCACTGTCAACTCACTCAGACTCGCACACACTCACTGTAAACACACTCAGACTCACTGTCAACTCACTCAGACTTGCACACACTCACTGTAAACTCACTCAGACTCGTTGTACACACTCTCTAATTCACTGTAAACACACTCAGACTCACTGTAAACTCACTCAGACTCACACACACTCGCTGTAAACTCACTCACACTCACAAACTCACCCTCGCCCTCATTCAGGGACTTCATGAAGGGCTTCAGGCTCTTTTCGAAGGTCACGGCGCTGTCGGTGTGATTACGCCTCAGCGCTCGCCACGTATTCTCCAACCTGACCACCTGAAGGACAACATTTATATTAATAACAACACATTTACAGGCACAACATCATGTCTGCTGAATACAGCACTTGTTTCTCACTCATTTTGGGGACTGGTTCCTAAAATAGTGCCTGTTTTGCTCTAGCATGTCACTTTCTCACTAAATATGATGTGGATTTCATAGCATTTTTGCTTTTGACAACCATTTGTAAGGTGAAGACGTCTTGAATTAAGCAAAATCCACATCTTGAGAGATTTCTCTGAAAGCGAGATGTGATACATGCACCAATGCTACATTTTTCTAAATGTCGTAATAATTTGTTAACAAACAAGTATTCATTAATTCAGTGAGCTCATTGTTTCTGCCTTAAATTATTACAATGTTTAAATGAATACCTTTTTAGCTAACTGTGATTTGTATATGTACATTTCTGAAATACATAACTTAGACACTCTGATAACAGATCACTCTAAATTGTAATGTGGACTGCGTTTTCTGTAAAGCTGCTTTGAAACGATGTGTATTGTGAAAAGCGCTATACAAATAAATGTGAATTGAACTGGAATAAAATAAGCTTTCTGGACAAAAATAAAATAAAGTAAGTATAATTTTAGGGCTTCGGGTCATTTTGGCCCGCGAGGGAAGGATTTGTTACAGCAAAAACAACATCTTGAGAGATTTCTCTGAAAACGAGATGTATAATATGAACTTTGACACCTGCGGCAGCTCGAGCGCCTTCATGACAGCGGAGAAGGCGTACAGGTCTCGTGTGGTGTTTCGCAGCTCCTGTGCCAGCGTGATGATCCTGCTCAGCACCGTCGCTCGCTGAACCAGCGTCCCAGTACAGCCCAGCAGATCCACCGCCACACCCAGAGCCAGAGAGTGGTGCCTGATGGGAACACAGCGGGTGATGACATCAGCACGCATCACCAGTGTCCGGAAACGCATTACAAGCAGCGGTGGCCACAACACACACACACACACACCTCTCCAGCAGGTCCCGTCGGAGCTGGCCTCCGTGTGGCAGTGTGATGAGCTCCAGTCCGCTCTCAACTCCCATGATGCTCTTCTGCTCCGGCGTCACACCTGTGATGCGCGCCACCTGAGCCATATTAAAAATATAATAAATAAAAGCTCTAAACACTTGCATATATAAGTGTGCCCCATCGACCAGGTCACTTCAATATTATTTATAAATTATGCTTTATTTAGTTTGGCGACAATAACCCAGTGTGTGTGTGTGTGTGTGTGTGTGTGTACCTGACAGTTGATGCTGAGCATGTGCAGTGCAGTGGTTCTGGCGTCAGTGTGTGTGAGCAGCTCTTTGACCCTCATCAGGACGCTCTGGTCCAGCGGGCGGTTGTTCTCGGGCAGCAGAAGCGAGCGAAACTCCTCCAGACGAAAGCAGGAGCTCGTCTCCGTCTGCGGCCGCTGGAAACACCAGTCACGCTCGTCCTTGTCTCCGTGTGTGTGTGTGAGTGGCTGCTCCTCCACCTTCTGCTCCTCCAGCTTCTGCGCCTCCAGGAACCCGAAGCTAGTCTCGGTGAGGCGCGCGCGACTCGTCCACTTCTCCTGAGCGCGGAGCCGCGCCGCGTGACCTTTCGGCAACATGGTGACCGGGACCTGCGAGGTCAAAGGTCAGTTCATTACTGTCATACATGGAGTCTAATGTTATCTTAAAAACATTGAGATTAACACGAAACTCAAGTTGGAATTGTAATCTGATGCTAATATCAGTTGGACCCCATTGACTTCCATTAAAAGGACAAAAACACTGAAACATTTTTCAAATATATCTTCGTTTGTGTTCCAAAGGCCTGCGAGGTCAAAGGTTAGTTCATTAGTGTCATACATGGAGTCTAATGTTATCGTAAAAACATTGAGCTCAACACTAAACTCAAGTTGGAACTTCTGTAATCTGATGCTGATCTCAGTTGGACCCCATTGACTTCCATTATACAGACAAAAACACTGAAATGTTTTTCCACAGAAGAAAGGAAGTCATCCATATTTGGAATGACACAAATAAATGATGACGATAATTTATTGGGTGAACTATCACTTTATGAGGTCTCTGTGATGTCAATTAAATTTATTCATATGAAAAACTTTTTTTGCAAACAAACAGATTTTTGTCTTTGTAATACTGTATGGATCCTCTGAAGTGACGTAGTGATGGGGCAAAATGTAATATTTCAATACTTGTTGCATCCAAAAAACTTTTGCGTGTACCTAAGAAACTTTGCGTTCTCTCTTAAAAAACAGACTATAACCAGTAGATGGCGGCAGAGGAGCACCTATTGTCTAATTAGCCATTTCCACTCCTTAATATATGGAAAACTAAGTGACACAGTGGGAAAAAAAATAATATTTCAATACTTGTTGCATCCTAAAAACTTTGCATTCCTTCACAAAACTTTTACGTTTCCCCAAGAAACTTTGCAAAAATATGAGCGAAGGAAATTTTTGTGAGCGAACGCAAAGTTTCTAAGGATAATGCAATACTTTTGCGAGAGAAACATAGTTTTTCCTCTCGTCTCATATGTTTTCTATCCTAAAACTAAAAATTAAAAGATGTAGAAAAACTAAAACATTATGGTAAACAAACACTTTTATCTAAAAAAAAAGGACTATAACCAGTAGATGGCGGCAGAGGAGCACTTATTGTCTAATTAGCCATTTCCATTCCCTAATATTTGGAAAAAAAAGTAGGAAATCACAAAGTCGGACATTTTTGTCTTTGTAATACTGTCTGGAGCCCCTTAAAGGGATAGTTCACTTTGAAATTAAATTTTGGTATGTTTTAGCTTACCTCAAGGGCATCCAAGATGTAGGTGTCTTTTTTTCCGCAGAAGTTTCAATTTTTATATTTTTAGGTCAAGACGATCTGTCCAAGTGATCTGAGGGCGCGGGCGGGTATAGATAGGGTATAGATTTCGTTCCAATGAACTGCAGTAGCCAAGGCGACGTCTAGTGTATATATCTATACCCGCCCGCGCCCTCAGATCACTTGGACGTGGCTGTGTTCAAGAGATAACAACGATATAAATACTGTTCGTTTTCTCACACAAACCGCTCGTTTCGTGTCTTAGGCCATCAATGTGTACTTACGATGGGGAATTGTTTAATTTGGACGATGGGGAATTGTTTAATTTGGACTCTGTGCATGCTGCTTTGAGACAGTGACCATAGACCTGCATGAAATGACTGACAGACAAGAACGGTTTGACCTAAAAATATAAAAATTGAAACTTCTGCGGAAAAAAAGACACCTACATCTTGGATGCCCTTGAGGTAAGCTAAAACATACCAAAATTTTATTTCAAAGTGAACTATCCCTTTAAGTGATACAGTGATGGGAAAAAATGTCATATTTCAATACTTGTTGCATCCACAAAATTTGGCACAAATATAAAGTTTATTAGGATAATGCAATACTTTCTCTTGCGAGAGAAACATAATTTTTCCTCTCGTCTGATATATTTTCTATCCTCACTGATATAATTATGCCAGAAGTGTGTTGATTTATCAGTCCTGCGCTCATGACCTCTGACCTGTGGCACCAGCTCTCCGTAGAGGTCGCTGGGGTCGGGGTCGCACTGGGTCGGGGGGAACACGATGGAGATACGCAGGGGTTTGGGAGGCGCTCGGGAGTGGAGCTGTCCATCAGAGCCCACCAGAGGAGACCCACCGAGACTCGACTGACAGGAAGTGGCTGGGCTGAGGACAGGCTCACTTCCTGTGCGGAACACCGGGGACACGGGGGCGGGGCCAGAGTCATGTGACGCGCTGCTCTGAGGAACACCTGAGGAACATGGACAAATCAATCAGTGTAGTAATCAGATCCCAGATCAGTTTTTAAGTATGTTCATCGTGTGTGTGTGTGTGTGTGTGTGTACCTGTGCGGAGGTTGCTGTCAGATTGTGCAGACTGTAGAAATGGTCTCCCCACTGTCTCCAGATTAGCAGGCTGACTGCCGCTCCTAACACTCACACACAAACAATACACCGTTAACTATACGCACAGTGTGCTAGACAGGTATTGTGTCTGATTCTGACACGGTTCCTTTTTTACTGCAACATTCTGCAAATCTGTCTGCTGGAAATTTTAGTCGATTAAGTTTTAAATATGGATATTTTTCTTAAAGGAATAGATAGATACACTTTTATGATGGACAGATGCACTTTTATGATGGACAGATGCACTTTTATGATGGATAGATGCACTTTTATCATGGATAGATGCACTTTTATGATGGATAGATGCACTTTTATCATGGATAGATGCACTTTTATGATGGATAGATGCACTTTTATCATGGATAGATGCACTTTTATGATGGATAGATGCACTTTTATCATGGACAGATGCACTTTTATGATGGATAGATGCACTTTTATGATGGACAGATGCACTTTTATCATGGACAGATGCACTTTTATGATGGATAGATGCACTTTTATGATGGACAGATGCACTTTTATCATGGACAGATGCACTTTTATGATGGATAGATGCACTTTTATGATGGACAGATGCACTTTTATCATGGACAGATGCACTTTTATGATGGATAGATACACTTTTATCATGGATAGATACACTTTTATCGACACCTAGGATGGCCTGAGGGTGAGTAAATCATAGGCTAATTTTCATTTTTGGGTGAACTATCCCTTTAAGGCTTTGCAGTACTTCTTTTGCTTTATTTTTGAGGCTGTTAAAGTATAAAGTTAGTTACCTATTTCTGTTTTAAAATGAGTAAAAGTAGTTTTTCATGAACATTTACATGTGTGGATAAACAATTTTAAAGTAAATTTTTAAATGAATTTAGCATCATTATCATAGAAAAATTAAACATCTTTCAGTTGCATTTCAATGTTTGTATCTTTTTAAACAAATAAATGCCAAATCACTCCAAATAAATTTGCATAAATACAATCAAAATATAAATGGACAATGCTCTTGTTTCCCTCCTTGCAAAAATCATAATTCAACTCAATGTCTGTCCAAAACCTTGCAATCTCCTGTTTTGAATGACTGTTCTGAATGTTGGTATCCAGATGTTTTTTTGTGTGTTTTTTTATCACCGTGTGTGTGTGTGAGCGAGCGTGTGTGTACCTGAGCAGGTTGTTGCTGTTGACCTGCAGCATGTCTCTCTGAGAGGAACTCAGGCTCCGCCTCTTGCTCTGACCTCGTGACAGATGGGCGGAGCTTGATGACTTCGCCGCCTGCCGCTCGCTGATGATGCGTAGGGGCAGAGTGCGCGTGATTGGCTGAAAGATGATGGCGCCGGTGGAATTCGAGATGGGACGCCGTCCGCCGACGTGAAACCGAATTAACGCTGGTATGTTATCGAACTGATCGTTCTCAAACTGAAACAGCTCTCTGGTGTAACCCTACACACACACACACACACACACGTCAGACTCAGTCTCTGAACGCTCGTTCACACGGCGGATGCTGAGACTGATACTGTACCTGTTTGGGTCGCAGAACGACACGTATGATTTTGAAGTGCATGGGTTGATTTTTCCACATGCAGCTCAGGACGTATTCACCGGGACTGGAGCTGGAGTCGCGCACCAGAAACTCTCCGTCTCTAGAGAACAGCTTCTCCGCAGCCTACACACACACACACACACGCTTATTAAACAAATACATGCACTGATATCAGCATATAGTGAGGTTTGGCTGGACTGCGTGCCAGTAATATACAGTACAACAGTACAACATTGCACAATATCAACAAACTTGGTTTATTTATGCAGATTGTATTGTGAACAGAGAAAAAATGGTTTAAGTCTATGGTAAATACATAATTAAATTATTAAATAAATAGATAAATAAATAAGACTTACAAATAAATTAAGAAAACAATTAGTTATTTAAAATAATATAAAATGTTGGTTTAAAATTTATCGGCCAATATATCGGTTATACGCTTTCAAATATAAAGAATTATCGATATCGGCCACAATTTTTGGAATGACATGAGAGCGAGTGGTTTTGGGTAAAGGCTGGTATCGCGCGCGCGCACACACACACCTCGCGCGGCAGTTGTCCATGATACCAGGCATGGCCCCTCAGGTCTTCAGTGCTGAGTTTCAGCTCCTCCTCCAGCTCTTTCTTCAGAGAGTCCATGTCCTTCAGCCCTGAGAACACCTGCAGAAACATTAACACAATAACAGTGAAGCACTGGACAACCAGTCCGTGTGGAGAGACCTGTGTAACACGCTCACCTGACTGATGAAGGCCGACACACTCTTCCTCCTGCTGCAAAACACAGCACAACAGATTAAAAAAAGTATTTTCATTTGTAATATTTACATTTTTTACATTCATGCATTTTTATACAACCTTTTTATCCACTTTACTGGAATCTGGTCAAGTTGATTCAGTCGCAATATTTCTGACTTGAATAAAATCTTTTTTATTCTAGACTACAGGCTCAAAACCATTGTTTTTTCATGCACTGGTCTTTTTTGAGGTGTATTTTTCTTCCCTAACATGTCCTTCGTTCAGAATAATGGAAAGAAAACATCCGAAAAAACATTCAAGTGTTTATTTTATTGCATTTTATCTATTTGCATCTATAGGATTCAATACATATCTTTGAAGAGTTTCGTCTCCACTTCAGCATCACTTATATACACCAAAATTTACAGTTTTATTCCAATCTATATTCTAAAGGTTTTTACCAAGGGGTTTGTTCATATATCATTCGCCTGATATATATTTAACACTTTATTCCTGAAAACATGATGAAAATTCGTTTTTTTCTGTCTGATGACAGTATTTTCTGAATTATGGAGTGATAAAGAGAGAAACCCAAAATCCCCTCAGTAAAAACATTTAGCTCTACTATGTCAACAAAATCAAACAAGAATTTTTAACCTGGCTTTATCCAATGTTCAGATTAATGTGCTGGAAAAGTATGCAAATTAGTGCATATTTGATTAGATGATTGATGAATGCCTCATTTGCATAATTAAACAACATTTCAGAACTTGTAATACAAAATTTGTCTTATTATTCTGTGTTTAATCAGTGTCGGGATATCTTCTAGTTAAGATTTTAGCTCAAAACATCACAGAACACCAAATGCTGACGTCTGTACCGCATAAAAACACATGTACAGACATACAATTTAGGACATGCACTCACAATGCTCTGTATCCGTCCACCACACCCTTCTTCTGCTGATTTGATTACGATAAACTCTTCTTAGTGTTTGATAACTTCACCGTTACAGTAAAGACCTCAGAGAACAGCAAGGTAAAGCACTGCTGATCACTGACATGGAGAGGCGTGTTTTTAAATAACATGTTAATGGCGTTTCCTTCCCATCTCACGGCCAAACCCGTTGCATTGTGTCCTCTGGACATCTGGGAATGTCCTGGGATCAGTTGCCATGGAAACGGATGTTATGGGCTCAAGGTCAGTGCAGTCAAACTCCCAAAAAACAAAACTAAAACTAAAGCTATAAACTCGTGTTAATGTACTTTTGTGTGTTATTTCCCTGTACAAATATCTAAACACTTGTGAAATGAAGATAAATTTACTTCTGATATTAAGTCTTGCTTTCTGAGTTCATGCTTGAAATAATGAAAACAAATACTGTATCTGCCAGCTGTGTCAGAAAAATAATCTTGTTTTCCCTTTAAATGAAGTTTTTCTGAGCACATTGGCAGATATTTGTTCTTGTTTTCAGCATAAACTCGCTTCATTTTGATCAGTTTTTCACAACACTTTATCTTAAGTCACTTTGCTTCTCCAGTAAACATATCTTTATTTAAGAATGTTTAGATATTTAATGATTAGAAAATAAGCCAAAAACATTTTTGCAGTGCTACTTTCTATGCCTTAATGACAGCAACAAATATAAATAAAATTTCACTAATAAAAGTACTACAATGTATTACCATGTTTTGTTTTTTAATGTACTCTAATGTTGTTTTGATAACCATAAATACTGTTGCATATGAATATGATTCCCCTGCTTGAATCATTCAGTACTATATCAAAATACATGAATTATTTATACATAACAATAATATATTAAAGTATACATTAAGTTATTAAAGTATAGCCTATAAAGTATCATCTAGATTCATTGTGAAATCTCATGTTTTCCAAAGTCAAACTTGAGTTCAGCAGACCACATCAAACAACTAATGCAGAACATCTGGTTTCGATGACAACTTACTTTAATAAAGTATTTAAAAATCGACATGAGAGCAACAAATTCTTTTTTACATGTATATATATATCAAAGGTCTATCTATCAGCTCTGCCCTTCCCATCGCAAACACCAGGATAATCATTAACAGTCTGTGCGGGAACACCAGCTGAAACTTACCTGGAAAACAAAAACTATTCCTATTGTGGAGTTTCTCATGGAGAGAGCGATCATGATCCGAGAGTTCTTCTTCTTCTTCTTCTTCTTCTTCTTGTCCTCCAGTAAATCCCTCACTCACAGCTGACGAGTTCACACACGATCCGCTCCTCCCGCGCGCGCGCGCTATCTCTCGCGCATTCCTCGCATTCCGCGCGCACTCACCTGTGTGACAGCGCCCGAGGCCCTTAAAACCCGCAACCCGTCCGACATGCTCGATCCCCGGTGGCAGTGAGAGTGAAACCTGTGTAAGCTTGATCCGACGACGCCCCGTTTCGCTGACTTTAACCAGAGACGCGCGCGTTATTGCGCAAGACGCCGCGTTCACAATCACACGGTGTGCGCGCTCACGGGAAAGATTCCAGTGTGAGCCGTGACATGTTGCGAAGGAGAACACAACCTGACACTTATGTTGTAAGTGTACTTTCATAGATGAGACCGGGGCATGCTGTCACACATTTTACTGCAATATTTCTCAGTGTGTGAGTGTGTATTTATTTATTTTTTTTATTTTTTTTGAAGACATAGCTTAAAATAAAGTGTCTAGTCACAGTTTTTTGATAACACTTTACAAATAAGGTTCATTAGTTAGCATTTGTTAATGTATTAACTAACATGAACTAACAATGAGCAATACATGATTTGTTACTGTTTTAATAAAAGTTAATAAAAATCCAGCTGTTCATCGTTTGTCCATGTTAGTTCACAGTGCATTAACTAATGTTAACAAATACAACCTTTGATTTTAATAATGTAAATGTTGTCATTAACATTAACTAAGATGAATAAATGCTGTAGAAGTATTGTTCATTCTTAGTTCATGTTAACTAAGGTAGTTAACTAATGTTAACTAATGAATCCTATTATAAAGTGTTGTAAGAATTTTCAGCAAAATGTAAAGAAAACAATTCACTGACAATTCAGCAAAAACGCATGCATTTCTTCAAGATTTAGGAGTACACATAGATTAGCATCTAGATAATAGATGTGAACCACAAAACTCATATTCGAAGAAAAGAAAAAACAAAACAATTATTGGACAATTCAGCAAAAAAAGCCTTTCTTCAAGATTTCGGGCCAGACCCAAGATAATAGACGTAAACCACAAAACTCACGTTTGAAGAGAAAAAAAAAACACTTCTGGCTTACACTTGCTAAATATTTTCACTGAGGTAAAAGTTTTTTTGAAGAAGTGTGACATCTTTTCTTTAAAAGATTTTAGATTTTGATTTGACTATTTGTGAGTAATTTGACTAACAAGTTAAAATAAGTAATTAAAGCTAATTTACTTCCATTTGAGACCATGGACCACAAAACATGGGTCAATTTTTTGTAATTGAGATTTATACATAATCTAAAAGCTGAATAAATAAGCTTTCCATTGATGCTTAGGATATGACAATATTGGGCCGAGTTATTGAAAATCTGAACTATTGATAATCTGGAATCTGAGGGTGCAAAAAAATCAAAACATTGAGAAAATCTCCTTTAAAGTTGTTCATTTATGTTGGCGATTGTGCTGCATTCACTCACAAAAATACATGTTTTATATATTTACGGTAGGAAATTTACAAAATATCTTCATGGAACATGATCTTTATTTAATATCCTAATGATTTTTGGCATAAAAGAAAAATCAATAATTCTGACCCATACAGTGTATTATTGGCTATTGCCACAAATATACCCGTGCGACTCGAGACTGGCTTAGTGATCCAGGGTCACATATGGCGCTTGTTTAGTGTGAAATAAATAATGTGTGTTGATGAAGGTGTGTTGATTACCTGAGCTTGAGTTTGCTGGAGGGGGCGTGGTCTTCAGGGCGGAGCTGGAGGCAGGAGGCGGAGACTCGGTTGTCACGGCGACGCAGTCTCGGCACGATGCTGTGCCGGAAGAAGTCCGTGGATCTGACCAGATCAATCTGTGAAGCCAGAGTGTTTTTCCGGCTCATCGTGCCGGTGGAGATATTCTCTGCGGAGAAGCACCATATCTATCATTACAGCAACACACATGTGAACGCTTTCAGAATGTTTTTTCTTGGTTATGTGAACGTTAAGGGAACATTACACTGTATCGTTGTTCGAACATTATTGGAATGTTACGTTTGAATGTTCTCTGAACGTTCTAAAACAAGGAGGAACATTTAAAAAACGTTAGATTAACGTCCAACTAGAAAAAAGTTCCATGATCGATGTATGAATAATGTTTTTGTATCAACGTTTTATGAACATTATTAAAGACCAAATAACTTTGAACGAAAATTGTATTAACGTTACTGGAAGAACGTCTGTCTGAGAATAACAGGGATTTTACTGATCTGTGTGTGTGTGTGTGTGTGTGTGTGTGTGTGTGTGTTCACCTTTCTCAGGCTGTTGTGTCTGTAGTTGCATTAGGATGGTTGTTCTGTGTTCTGGATCTTCGACTCCCATCAGTCTGAGATCATCCTCTGTTACAGATAGGAGACCCTGCACACACACACACACACACACACACACACAGCATTTCACTGTTTCATTGTTGTTGGCGATCTGCTCTGTGACAAATGATTTTAAAAGTACAAATATTCCACACAGTTTCTCAATAAATAACACCTGCATGTGTAATAATGAAACAAGGTGCAGTGTGAAATATGTGATATGAATATGAGTGTGTGGTCGTGTACCTCGAGGCCGTAGTACTGCTTCTCCAGTGCGCTGGTGTACTGAGGGAGTCCGATCTGTCTCAGCCAGCGCGCGATCGAGCGGTTGTCCATCTCAGATCTACACATCACAGGCCAGATCAGAACACACACACATGCTTTAGTAAGTCATTATTGACATAAAATGTCGAAAAAAGTCATATTCATTGGATAACTAATTTATATTTATGAGATGACAGTCATAATTATTAGATAATAGTAAAAATCATATTTATGAGATGACAAAAAAATCACAAGAGATGACATGAAAAGTTTTAATAACGAGATGGCAAAGTCATTTATGAGATCACACAAAAAGTCATTTATGAGATAACATAAGTCATAATTATGAGATAACATAAGTCATATTTAGGAGATAACATAAAAAGTCATAATTATGAGATAACACAAAAAGTCAAATTTAGGAGATGACAAAAAGGTCATAATTACATTAAAAATAATGTTTATAAGAAAACATCAAACGTCCTATGAGATGACAAACAAGTTAAAATTGTGAGATAACATAAAAAATATTTTATGTGATAACAAAAAATCATTTATGAGATGTAATCTAAGTATCTCAGTAATCTCACTTATATGTCATAATTTTGATCTTTGTATCTCTTTATTATGACAACATGTCATAATTATGAGTTGGTATGTCATAATTTCAACTTTGTATTTTATAATTTCGACTTTTTAAATAATTATTATGACTTAGTATTAGCATATCATAATTTTGACTTTTTCATGTAATAATTTTGATTTATGTCATACTTATTTTTTTATTTTTTTAATGTAATTATTCAGATTTACCAGAGCTTGTGTTTTTCCTCAGGTGGGCTTCCACGGGACTCTCGAGTTGCTGTGG
Organism: Abramis brama; assembly: GCF_963993115.1. Lineage (NCBI taxonomy): Eukaryota > Metazoa > Chordata > Actinopteri > Cypriniformes > Leuciscidae > Abramis > Abramis brama. The sequence goes on along the minus strand of NC_139964.1, from coordinate 3,462,608 downwards.
ACTGGATTTATATTAGATTAAATAGCATAGCTCTTGTGTTTCATTACAGATCCTTCAGATCAGTATTTTGGTTTCTGGGCTCTTCAAATAAAAGAATAAAAAGATTTTAGGAGTTTAAAGACAAACTTTTGAAAACTTCTGGGGTTTTCAAATTCATGTCAGTCCGTCTAGTGCAGCAAAATTTACTTTTAGCAGAATTAAATTAAAATGAATTCTTACCCGTGCGGCAAAACTCCTCTTCTGTTCTTATTTTCTCTTATTCGTTCTTCAATTGTCTCTCTGTCTTTATGGTTTAGTCATTAATTGTCTTAATCTCAGTTTGTTGTATTCGAACTCTCGTCCACATCTCTCTCTCTCTCTCTCTCTCTCGCTCTCTCTCTGAAGGAACCCGAGGCGCTGTCTTCTGATTGGCTGCTGCAGCAGCGTCCTCTCTCTCTCAGCCAATCACAGTGCAGGAATATCCGTGTGAAGTTTAAAGCTTCGGGTTGCAGGTTGAGACACATTCACTCTCAGATTAACATCAGATTGTCTCTCATGCCGATGGTTTCATGAGAAATTAGCATTTCTGTAACTGGTCGAACGTGATTCTAGTCATTCCAAGCTGGTTTGATTCTAATAAAATAAACCCGAAACTGGATTGAATCCGTTAGGTGGATGATTATAATTAAGTGGGGATCTTTTAGTCGTGATTCAAATCTTTATCGTGCAAAAAAAACCTAATCAGAAATCAATTGCAACATTGTTCAGTCAGTGCCCCAATCACATGATTACACCAGCAGATGGCGACAAGTTATATAGACATTCACACACCACATGTAGCACCTGGAAAGGATAAAATGAGGCCCAGAATGATGTTTATAACACACTCTATGGTTTCTACACCTTATTTAGCAACGCGAATGTTATTTGCTGTGAATAGATTCCTGATTCGCGATGCGCTATAGAAGAAAGTGTTAAACGATCAAAATATTTACAAAGCAGTGTGTTTATGGTTATAATAATTAATACAAATAATATTACAACAAATACCAGTTACAAATACAACAAATACCTGCAATATACAACAGCATAACAACAGACTGTTTTTATGTTGAAATGACACCGGAAGTCTCACGTTTAAAATGGCCGCGCCCAGCGCGCCGCTCTTACGCTGAAAATAAGGTGTAAGATCACTGACTTCACAGATATGATTGAGTTTGTTTTCTTGAATATTAAACATACTGTAAGATACAGTGGAGATAATCGAGAATACAGTGCTTTTACTAATTTTTCAGACTAGGTACTTTTTTTTTTTTACAAACTGTAGGCTAATTAGGCTACTTCACGGCTACTAAAAAAAAAAAGTTCTATTGGGAAGTATGCGATTTCGGATGTGTCCAAATAAGATTTGCTTTTCTCATGAAATATAAGTGATTAATACAATGGGGTCTATGATTTATTTAGTATATTAAGACCAATTATAAACAGAAAGGGGATAACGGGAGGAGGAATCAACAAAAACTGACTAGAACTTCTAAATACAAGACATGAATGAACTTCAGCGTATAAACACTGATGGAAAACCATCACAAACATAAGAATTGAAGGAGGCCCAGGTACAGAACTGCTCGTAGTGCAAGATATTATTGTTCTCACTCAAAATTAAGCGAGTTATGCTTAAAAAGAAGAAATATCTGTCAGTGGGTCAGAAAAATAATCCTGTTTTCCATTCGAATGAAGTTCCTAACCAGAATGGCAGATGTTTTTTCTTGTTTCAAGCATAAACACACTTAATTTTAAGACATATTTCATAATATCTCAAGTCATTTTGCTTCTCAAGTAAATGTATCTTTTGATTTAAAAATGCTACTGGAAAACTAGCTGATACGAGGAAGAATAAAACAGGTTTTATAACTGAGAAGTAAACGTCAGTGTTGTCAGTGTGACGTCGCTCAGGTCGTTTCCCATCATGCTCATGTTAGTTCAGTATAGTCACGCTCACAAATGTCCACGCTGACTGTCAGGTCACATTAGATATTTTCAGTGTCAGGATCTGTTATTGTGTGAATGATTCAGAAGAGGATCTCCTGTGCTCGAGTGTTCGCTTGAATACTGTTATTGTACTGTACGAACACCGGCCAGAGAGTTTGCATTTCCACGCAACAGCAGCGCTGCTGCTCTCTGACTGCACATACTGCGGTTAGTCACACACACACACACACATGCACATTCACACTCATACAGAGAAACCGCGCACACACATAGCAACACATGCATAAATATAAAACCAAAATTTTGCAAGTCAAGTGTGTGTGAGCGAGTGTGTGTGTGTGTGAGAGAGAGAGAGAGAGAAAGACTGTGTGTGTGTGTGTGTGTGTGTGTATGTGTCTGTGTGTATGTGTCTGTGTGTATGTGCATGTGTTTGTGTGTGTGAGAGAGAGAGAAAGACTGTGTGTGTGTGTGTGTGTGTGTGTGTGTGTGTATGTGTCTGTGTGTATGTGTCTGTGTGTATGTGCGTGTGTTTGTGTGTGTGAGAGAGAGAGAAAGACTGTGTGTGTGTGTGTGAGTGAGTGTGTACATGTGTGTGTGAGTGAGTGAGTGTGTACATGTGTGTGTGTGTGTGTGTGTGAGACAGAGGAAAGAGGAAGTTGTGTGCAGTTGAAAGGCTTCCTCCCTGTGCAGTTGCAGAGCAGAAGAAGCGCGGAGAACAGAGACGAGAGACGACAAGAGAGAGAGAGAGAGAGCGAGAGAGAGAGACATCGCTGGACAACAAGCGGGAACACCACACAGGTCAACGGAGAGAGAGAGAGAGAGAGAGAGAGAGAGAGACTTAATTAATGAACACACACACACACACTGAATCCCTGAAGCCTGTGCTGATCACTGATTCGCTGGTGTGGGGTGTGTAGTTCAACTCTGGATCATGGATGCTTTAGGAAGGGTTTAGGTAACTGAAGGTCACCGGATCGCGCGTGTGTGTGTGTGTGTGTGTGTGTGTGGAGATGGAGTTATGGAGACAGTGCGCCGGATGGCTGATTCAGTGCCGAGTGCTTCCCGAGAACCACAGGGTCACCTGGGACAGCGCACAGGTGAGTGTTTACCTGTGTTTCACAGCTGGAACAGGTTTAGCAGCACTTTCACAACCTTCAGCCTTTCACACATCAGAAACTGGCAGAACACTGTCCACTGTGTTACACGAGACGGGTTTAAATTATTCCTATGAGAAGAGAAATGAGAAGAGAAATGTAATGGAAAAGTGATGTTCTTCCTCAGTGTTTCTGTCTTGTTTTCCAGCACAAATGTCTAAACGTTCTTAAATCAAGATACATTTACTGGAGAAGAAGCACAACGACTGAAGATATTAAGTCTTGGGTCAGAAAAAAACTCAATTTAAAAGAGAAAACAAGATTATGTTTTTGTAAATGTATCTTTTTTTGAGTTTATATATATATAGTACAGGATATATTTGTACAGGAAATCAAGACGAAAATGCTAAGTACGAAAACCAATTTTTTTGCAGTGTTAATGATTCTGATATTATTTCATATTTGTAGATTTGGAGTATATTTCAGTACGGTATTACTGTATAAACAGAGCAGATTACTGTACATATTCAGTGTTGTATGATGTTAGATTTTGAGTTTTGCCACATTGTAACATAACTATGGTCTCAGAATGTCCAGTTTTTAAAACGTTTAAAGGAACAGTCCACTTTATTATTCTTCAAACATTACTAACCCTTACTGAAAGTGACATTTAAAAAACGTCCAACTAAACATTCCATTTGTAAATATTTTTTTTAATGATTAAAGACCAGATAACTTTGAACGAACGTTTGTTCGTAACGTTGAGAGAACGTTAAATGTAATGTAAGCATCAAACTGGCCTGTAGGATCATAGTTTTGGTGGTTTTTGCATCTAAATGAAAATAGCATTGATGTAATTTGAAAGATGCAAAGCAGTGATGAATGATCCTCAGTGTGTCCCACACACACACCGGTGTTGTGTTCGCTGTGTGAAGAGTTCTGGAGAACTGACCCGAGGATTGAGAAATGGGTCCCAGAGATAGTGAAAAACTGTCAAATTCAGGCTGATTGATGGATCAGTTTTGTGAACATCAGTGGGCCTGGATTTGATTTGACTGTGTGTGTGTGTGTGTGTGTGTGTGTGTGTGTGT